>NC_080190.1:135994265-136297296 GCF_030028045.1 Hippopotamus amphibius kiboko | reverse complement strand
TGGCTCTTATGATCACACTATATGTTTGTCCTTACATTAAAATTGGTAGTGATAGTAGTATTTTTTATTGTTAAACGTATAATATGATTGTACTATTGTGAGATATCCATCTGTGTTAGAAAAGTCTTCATTGCAGTGTTTTGCTTGCAGGATGAAGATGAGCTGGATTCACACACGATGGTGAAGACTAGCTCGGAAAGCGTGGGCACCATGAGGGCCACAAGCACGATGAGTGAAGGGGCCCAGACCATGATTGAACATAATAGCACAATGTTAGAAGCGGACTTGGGGACCATGGTTATAAACAGCGAGGATGAGGAAGAAGAAGATGGAACTATGAGAAGTATGTGGCCTTTTTTCCCATTGAATATTAACTTTCTGTTTTGAGAGTATGCTTCTATAGAAACCAGGATAGTGCTGTGTTACTTGCTATAGCCAGTTGTGGGAAATTTTGTTTCTTGGCTTCATTTAACAGTGAAAGGAATATGGTACAAGTAAATTTTCAAAAATTCTTTTAATATAACTTAGGGTTATGGAACTTTTTTCTGTTGAAGGATGCTAACCCATAAATTAATTTGTAAAGTATTTTTGAGATAAAAAGATAGTGTTCCTAACATCTACTTTTCCAGTTACAAAAGTGAACCTAAAATTCTGTTCCAAATAATATAACACAATATTATTTCATGTTATCCAAGTTATCAGTTAAGCTGCAATGACAGAGGCGAGCAAGCTAAGGGGAGAAGTAAAGGCTAAGGTGGGAAAAGAAGAAACAGTAGAAAGAAGAATTAAGAGGCAAGATATCCTCACGCAGAAAATTCAGTTCAGTGCATATTTACTACTGCTTCTCTCATGCAGGGCACAGTGCCAGGGGTGCTGCAGGGCTGAAATGATGATTTAGGAGTTCTCTCTAATCTCCGTTGCTTACAGAGTGATGAAGACAGAGATACTTTCACAGGCTAGCTTTTTTTTTTTGTATAAATTTGGCTCTTTAAGATTGCAGTTAACAATGTAGGGCATTGTGATTTTCTCAGTTATAGGCAAAAGCAGATTAATTACCTCTTGATACCTACTGACCTTTTTCTTCCCAGTATCACCCTAGTCATGTGTAGTCAATGTCAAAGTCTAAGCACAAGGCTGTTTTTCACTACATAGAACAACTTCTCAACAGCATGAAGCAGTAATACATGACTTCTTGCATTGCAGAGCCTAGAAAGTTATAGAGTCAAGTGATTTGCTGATAGTGTAAAATGGATATAGGTAGGAATTTCCTCTCTGACATTTTTCTTTTTGCCTACCCCTTTCATTCTGTTACCCACCCTGTGAGCTGCTTGATAAGTCTTTCCTCATAGCTTCAAGTCATTTGGCTCTCTGCTGTTGCTTTCTTCACATTTCATAGTACACATAGCCCATTATGGTTGTATAGTTTGAAAGATCTGAATCTTCTGTAAAACGTCTTAGATTAGTTGGTAGGAGCTCTTAGGCTATATTGCATTAATGGAAGCCCCACTTGCTAATGTGTCTTTAGCATTTTTGTTCCCTAAGAAGATTTTATGTATTTTTTGTTCCTTAAAAGATAATAGCATTATATTATTTTTAATTTTCCAAAAATCTCTAGAATATTATATTTTGTGCTGAAAATTCTGATTTCCATCACCTTTCCATTGGAGTTTCAAAAGAGTTGCCTGATTTAATATTCTTAGTTTAAATTATGTGTGCATTCTTTTTTATACCTTTATCCATGAAGCTAGAAATTATAGACCTGTTTTCCTTACCTCTGAAAAGTGTGGTGATTTGACTGTAAAAAGCAAAATTATTAAAATATCTTTTGAAGGGAAATGGAGAAAAATGACAACATATATTTAATATTTGATCTGTTTTTTAAAAAAATGGGCCTAGACCCAGAGAGCATGTCCAAAGAACTCTCCAAACTTATTTTCAGCCATGATGGCATTACTTTTACCATCCCTCTCCCACTCCCCCTCTTCCCATTCCTATTTCCCTGAGATCTTATTACCCATGTAACATCCAGGCTTCAGCTTGGTAACCCAGGCCTTTCACAGTCTGGCATCACTCAGGATTTACACATGGATCTCTACTTCCTTGTATGTTATACTTTATCCAGATTAGTCTTTGCCAGTTGGAATTATGAGGTATAAGCAGGTTGGTTGTCATTAAGGAAATAAACATTTAGGATTTTTTGTCCTGAAGAAATAGATTAGGATCAGGTCCGGAATCCATTGTCATTAAATGGATGAGTTAGTAGAGATTACTTCTTTTGGGGTAACTCTGGAAGAGCAGTTGTTTCATCAAAGAAAAAACTGGGGCCTTTTACCTTGTTCAAATCTGCACCGTTTCTATGGTGGAACTTTCTGGCCTTACAGAGCTGGGCTGGATTGGTAACTGTAGTTGCCCTGAGAGGAAGCTATCTCTGTTGGTATTTAATGAAGTGGCACACTCTCCAGTCAGATTAGCAGCTGTGTTTCATGGTTTTAGCTAGTCTCCATGTGCCCGCTATGTCAGTTTATCCTCCAACAACTTCGGAAGCTGGAGCATCCAGAGAGCCCAGCCCTGTTTCCCTCACGCAGTGAAGGAGGCCTGATCTGCCTGGGCCTGGAGCTGGAGATGCTGAGCCCACAAGCAGCTCTGTTCACTTCTGTCACAGGGCAGGCACCTTTCTCTGCCTCTTCCAAGACCTTGCTCCATCTCTCTTTAACCAGTCCACTAGCCAGAGGGGTTCTGTAGAGAATAATATCTCCAAAATGAAGAGAATAGCACAAATATAAATACAAGACATTTGAATGACAACATGAGGAAGTGGTAAGGGAGCACTCAGCTAAGTTGATATCTCCTGGCTAGGAATCTCATCAGTAATGTCTTGAGATAACTCGCAGGAGAGAGAACTATATTCCAGTGTTTGTGAGGTTTGATGTCTTCTTGAGAAAATGAGGCAAGTGCCATGTAAGCATGAAAGAGTTCAATTTTATTTTATGTATTATTTTCAGAAAAGAGAAGAAAAGGTAAATTTCTCAGGTTATAGCTATCATTAATTGTGGGTCTGGTATGGGCCAAGTATTGTGTTTGGGACTTTGCATGTGTTATCTCATTAATTTCTCACAAGGACTCTGTAAAGTAACATTGTCACTATCATTTGCCACTGCGGAAACTGAGACTTGGGAATGTGAAGTGACTTGTCCAAGATTTCATAGCAAGTAAGTGGTGAACCCAATATCACATCATTACTGTGGGCTGGTGAGCTTGACATTCCCTTGGGCAGGAGTCTAGAACATTTGTGAGTCCTTTAGGAAAGGAGACCTGAATCATTATGTCAGGATAGGTTACTGGGAACAAATCATATCAGAATAATTTGACTTCCTTTTTTGACAGCTTTGCTAAACCTGTAGATCAGAGAAACTGCTGTGTTTGGATATTGAGTTTTATGATTTGGGGAAAGTAGTTGACAAGATCTTTGATGATATTCTTGTAGACACTATGTAGTATGACCTAGGTGATGGTTCTGTTATGAGGGTTGAACAGTTATACACGTATAGGCTTATATCAGTCGGGGTTTATTGGAGGACAGAAACTACTCTAAGAATTTTAAACATAAAAAGATTTAAGTCAGCAATGCAGATATTAACAAAATCAGTGGAAAGGTTGGAAGAGAGGGCTGTGTAGCTAGGCCTCCAGGAATGACTTCCACACCACTGCACATGTGACCCTCATGGAACTGCTACTGCTACCACAGTCAGCGAGTCAGTGAATCCAGAGGCTGCCATCGGCACTACCGAGTTCAATAATACAGATTGAGATCAATCCCTGTTGCTCTTCAGGGATTAGAAAGCTACGCCTGAGACTGCAGCCACCATTTAGCACCTGTGAGGCTGGTGACTGGATGCTGGAATGCTGCTGTGAAAAAACCCTTGTCTGAAAAGCTCTGCTGCCAGGAGGAAATAACTGAGGTAGCAGGCTTGTGGTCTCCGCCTCCTTTCTTGCTTTCCCAGTCGTGGGAAAGTACACTTATCTAGGACTCTAGGTGCAGGGTGTTATAGGAAATGCAGCATTTAGTTTTCCAGCCTGTACAATCAGAAGGCTCACCAGAGGCGGTGGCAGTGGCTGCTGAATTTCAGTCAGCTGTGGTGTAATAATAGGTTGCTGCCAATGAGAAGCTTTCTCATTGTGTGGTGTAGGGCCTAGGCCTCAGCCCTAGCTGGCTGAACATCTCTTATAGAAATTTGGAGGAAGCTATAGAATGAAAGTCCAGTAGGATTGCAAATGACATGAAGTGGAGGAAAAGTACATTCTAAGGCAGAATCTGGAGCTTCAGAGATCTCCTCAGGTTGGAGCAGTAGGCTTGAGTATGAGATTAAACTCCGCTCTTGGGTCCACATAACTAACCTGACAAGTGTGCGTCATAGCAGTAGCCCCTTAGAGATGCTGGTTCTGCAGACCAGAGCATCTCTGTTTAACACATAAACTAAAATAGCAAAACAGTAACCTTCTACCAGTACTTCTCAGGTGCAGCTAGGACTCAACCACTTTTTAGAGCAAGGAAATAAGCAGCTTTACTGTCCTCTCAGTGCCTAGAATTCACCTGTTGTATTTAGGAAGGATGGAGATGCAGTAGAGCACATGGCAGCAGACAGTGAGCCAGATGGTGAAGTAGATGGAGACCATGTTACATTAAGAGGAAAAACCCATATCTAAATACTTTGATTTTATATTGTTTGTTTACATTAACTTATAACTTCATCAATTATTAAATATTGGATTAAGTAATTTTAATTTAATATGTATTTTTTAGATTTCTTCTTTGTATATGCCTATAATACATGGTGATTTTTAAAATATATCACAGTTTATTGTTTCATTTTGGATAGTGCATGTAGGTATTGATAGTTTCACTTAATTAGTAAGAGAAAGCAAATTAGGTTTTGCTTTAGGTTTTTAGGATTTATCCTAGAAATAGATATTAGATTGATTTAGAAAGCGTTAAGGAGAGATATCAAGAAAGGAAGACTGACCGTTAGGTATTCCCACTCTCTAGTTCATCTAGTGCCGCTGGACACAATTCTAAGTATGAGACCATTGGGTCTGAGCAACAACTTCCACGCCCCATTCTTTGCTTAGTAACATCTTCTCTTCCAGGTCTGATTCAGATCCTCTCCTTCCTCTTTCCTCCCAAAACCCATTTCAGCAAAGTGTCCAATATGTAGGTGTAAAAATGCTTAATGATGTTTTATCTTCTTAAAATATTTACATTTTTTCCCCAAAACTACAAAGCTTTGCGCCAAAGGAATAAATAACTAAGGATGGAATTTTAGGTGCCAAGAAACAATTAGCCAGGTTACGGGAGTGTGTAAGTGGATCACTTTCCCACTTCTCCAGAGATCTTACCATTCTTTCATGAAAAAATGTTATATGCCTCTTGAAGGTTAATTTCGTCAATGACATAGCAATAAAGGTGACAGTAGTAAACTGCAAGTACCACTTGCAGCTGGGTGCAAATGCCCAGTGTATTACTGGGCAGTTAGAAACTCTTGGTTTTCCTCTGCAGAAGTACTAGGTGGCCAGCTACAATGGTTTGGAGCTACCTGTGGGTACTGAATATGATCTATTCTCCTGTGTGCTTTTGCTCTGTGGAATGTTCAATGATATGTGACCCAGCTCGAGCCGATTAGTGTAGGTATTTTGGTCGTAGAATACCTCTTTTACCAGCACAGAGCACAGACAAGCATATAAACATTAGTCTTGTGCAAATGAAAATCAGTCTTTCTTTTAAAGGCCTCTGAAAAGGGGCTTCCATAGACACACAGTGGCTATTGCAATGCATATTACTCACACAGGAGATTATTCCTTTTATTTAACTAAAATTCTTGGGCTTCATTTTCTCTGTTTCCTTTTATATTTATTTATTTATTTATTTATTTATTTATTTATTTATTGGGGGGTACACCAGGCTCAATCATCTGTTTTTATACACATATCCCTGTATTCCCTCCCTTCCTTGACTCCCCCCCCTCGAGTCCCCCCCATCCTCCCTGCCCCAGTCCTCTAAGGTATCTTCCATCCTCGAGTTGGACTCCCTTTGTTATACAACAACTTCCCACTGACTATTTTACACTTGGTAGTATATATATGTCTGTGCTACTCTCTCACTTCGTCTCAGTTTCCCCTTCACCCCCCGCCCCCTCCCATACCTCGAGTTCTCCAGTCCATTCTCTGCATCTGCATCCATGCTCTTGTCACTGAGTTCATCAGTACCATTTTTAGATTCCGTATATGTGAGTTAGCATACAATATTTGTCCTTCTCTTTCTGACTGACTTCACTCTGTATGACAGACTGTAGTTCTATCCACCTCATTACATATAGCTCCATCTCATCCCTTTTTATAGCTGAGTAATATTCCATTGTATATATATGCCACATCTTCTGTATCCATTCATTTGTTGATGGGCATTTAGGTTGCTTCCATGTCCTGGCTATTGTAAATAGTGCTGCAATAAACATTATGGTACAAGTTTCTTTTGGGATTATGGTTTTCTTTGGGTATATGCCCAGGAGTGGGATTACTGGATCATATGGAAGTTCTATTTGTAGTTTTTTAAGGAACCTCCAAATTGTTTTCCATAGTGGCTGTACCAACTTACAGTCCCACCAACAGTGCAGGAGAGTTCCCTTTTCTCCACACCCTCTCCAACATTTGTGGTTTCCAGATTTTTTGATGATGGCCATTCTGATTGGTGTGAGGTGATACCTCATTGTGGCTTTGACTTGCATTTCTCTGATGATGAGTGATGTGGAGCAGCTTTTCATGTGTGTGTTGGCCATCTGGATGTCTTCTTTGGAGAAATGTCTATTTAGGTCTTCTGCCCATTTGTGGATTGGATTATTTGCTTTTTTGGTATTAAGCTTCATGAGCTGCTTGTATATTTTGGAGGTTAATCCTTTGTCCGTTGTTTCATAAGCAATTATTTTTTCCCATTCTGAGGGTTGCCTTTTAGTCTTGTTTATGATTTCTTTTGCTGTGCAGAAGCTTTTAAGTTTCATGAGGTCCCATTTGTTTATTCTTGATTTTATTTCCCTGATTCTAGGAGGTGGGTCAAAAAGGATGTTGCTTTGATGTATGTCATAGAGTGTTCTGCCTATGTTTTCCTCTAGGAGTTTTATAGTGTCTGGCCTTACAAGTAGGTCTTTAATCCATTTGGAGTTTATTTTTGTGTATGGTGTTAGGAAGTGTTCTAATTTCATTCTTTTACATGTTGCTGTCCAATTTTCCCAGCACCACTTATTGAAGAGGCTGTCTTTTTTCCATTGTATACTCGTGCCTCCTTTGTCAAAGATAAGGTGCCCATATGTGTTTGGGCTTACTTCTGAGTTCTCTATTCTATTCCATTGATCTTCCTGTCTATTTTTGTGCCAGTACCATACTGTCTTGATCACTATGGCCTTGTAGTATAGTTTGAAGTCAGGAAGCCTGATTCCACCAACTCCATTTTTCCTTCTCAAGATTGCTTTGGCTATTCGGGGTCTTTTGCGTTTCCATACAAATCGTAAGATTTCTTGTTCTAGTTCTGTGAAAAATGCCATTGGTAATTTGATCGGGATTGCATTGAATCTGTAAATTGCTTTGGGTAGTACAGACATTTTCACGATGTTGATTCTTCCAATCCAGGAACATGGTATGTCCCTCCATCTGTTTGTGTCATCTTTGATTTCTTTCATCAATGTCTTAAAGTTTTCTGCACACAGGTCTTTTGCCTCCTTAGGCAGGTTTATTCCTAGGTATTTTATTCTTTTGGTTGCAATGGTGAATGGGAGAGTTTCCTTCATTTCTCTTTCTGCTCTTCCGTTGTTAGTGTATAGGAATGCAAGAGATTTCTGTGCATTAATTTTGTATCCTGCTACTTTACTAAACTCATCAATGAGTGCTAGCAGTTTTCTGGTAGAGTCTTTAGGGTTTTCTATATATAATATCATGTCATCGGCAAAGAGTGACAATTTTACTTCTTCTTTTCCAATTTGGATTCCTTTGATTTCTTTTTCTTCTCTGATTGCTGTGGCTAACACTTCCAAAACTATGTTGAATAATAGTGGTGAGAGTGGACACCCTTGTCTTGTTCCTGTTCTTAGGGGGAATTCTTCCAGTTTTTCCCCGTTGAGAATGATGTTGGCTTTTGGTTTGTCATATATGGCTTTTATGATGTTGAGGTAATTTCCTTCTATGCCCATTTTCTGGAGAGCTTTTATCATAAATGGATGTTGAACTTTGTCAAAAGCTTTTTCTGCATCTATTGAAATGATCATATGGTTTTTATCCTTCAATTTGTTGATATGATGTATCACGTTGATTGATTTGCGTATATTGAAGAATCCTTGCATCCCAGGGATAAACCCCACTTGATCATGGTGTATGATTTTTTTAATGTGCTGTTGGATTCTGTTAGCTAGTATTTTGTTGAGGATTTTTGCATCTATATTCATCAGTGATATTGGTCTGTAGTTTTCTTTTTTTGTGACATCTTTGCCTGGTTTTGGTATCAGGGTGTTGGTAGCCTCGTAGAATGAGTTTGGGAGTGCTCCGCCTTCTGCAATATTTTGGAAGAGTTTGAGAAGGATAGGTGTTAACTCTTCTCGAAATGTTTGATAGAATTTGCCCGTGAACCCATCTGGTCCTGGGCTTTTGTGTGTTGGGAGATTTTTAATCACTGCCTCAATTTCCGTACTTGTGATTGGTCTGTTCATGGTTTCTATTTCTTCCTGGTTCAGTCTTGGAAGATTGTATTTTTCTAAGAATGTATCCATTTCTTCCAGGTTATCCAATTGATTGGCATATAGTTGCTTGTAGTAGTCTCTCATGATGTTTTGCATTTCTGAGGTGTCCGTTGTTACTTCTCCTTTTTCATTTCTAATTCTGTTGATTTGCATCTTCTCCCTTTTTTTCTTGATGAGTCTGGCTAATGGTTTATCAATTTTGTTAATCTTCTCAAAGAACCAGCTTTTAGTTTTATTTATTTTTCTTATGGTTTCTTCCCTTTCTTTTTCATTTATTTCTGCTCTGGAGTGCGGGGCGCCGCCGCCATCTTGAATTGCCGTGGTTTGTGTGGTGCGTCCGCACACGCTTCTGCACACGCCCCAGAGCTGAGGTGCTGGCGCAGCTGTTTCACACCAGGAACTCGGGTGTGAAGGGCCAGGTGCGAGGCCTCTGTATGTGGCCCCCTCTGAGCCAGTGAAACCAGACTAGGCAGCGAGGAAAAGAGAAAAGGGTCCTTCATTAGGAGGGAAGAGTCATCCTGGAGGATAGGAGTCCTTGAATCTGCCATCAGAGTCATTCTGGAGAACTGGTTAAAAACACTGTCCCATCTCCTCTGGACTCAGACTGAATATTCGTCTACTCCAATACTTGGACATTAGTCTGAGGCTTGGACAGTCTTCTATAAACACCTCTATCACCAGGACAAGCAACCCCAAAAGCTTGGACAACCATGAGGAAACAAAGAAACACCATGCAGGCAAAGGAGCAGGAAAAAACCCCACAAGACCAAATAAATGAGGAGGAAATAGGAAAAATGCCTGAAAAAGAATTTAGAGTAATGATAGTAAAAATGATACAAAATCTCGATAACAAATTAGAGAAAGTACAAGAAACAGTTCATAAGAACTCAGAAAAACAAACAGCAATGGATAACAAAATAACTGAAATTAAAAATACTCTAGATGCTCTAACCAGCAGAATGACTGAGGCAGAAGAACGAATAAGTGAGTTGGAAGATAGAATGGAAGAAATAAATGCCACAGAGCAGGAAAAAGATAAAAAAATAAAAAGACTAGAAGACAGCCTCAGAGACCTCAGTGATAACCTTAAACGTACCAACATTCGAATTATAGGCATCCCAGAAGAAGAAGAAAACAAGAAAGGGTCTGAGAAAATATTTGAAGAGGTTCTAGTGGAAAACTTCCCCAACATGGGAAAGGAAATAATGAACCAAGTCCAAGAAGCACAGAGAGTCCCATACAGAATAAACCCAAGGAGAAATACACCAAGACACATATTAATCAAACTAACGACAATTCAACACAAAGAAAAAATATTAAAAGCAGCAAGAGAAAAGCAACAAACAACATATAAGGGAAAACCCATCAGGATAACAGCTGACCTTTCTACAGAAACTCTGCAGGCCAGAAGGGAATGGCAGGATATACTGAAAGTCCTGAAAGAGAGAAACCTACAGCCAAGAATACTTTACCCAGCAAGAATCTCATTCAGATTTGAGGGAGAAATCAAAAGCTTTCCAGACAAGCAAAAGTTAAGAGAATTCAGCACCACCAAACCAGCCTTACAACAAGTGCTAAAGGAACTTCTCTAAGTAGGAAACACAAGAAAAGGAAAACACTTACAAATACAAACCCAAAACAATTAAGAAAATGGTAATTGGAACACACATGTCAATAATCACCTTAAATGTAAATGGATTAAATGCTCCAACCAAAAGACACAGACTGGCTGAATGGATACAAAAACAAGACCCTTCTATATGCTGCCTACAAGAAACCCACTTCAGACCAAGGGATACATATAGACTGAAAGTGAAGGGATGGAAAAAGATATTCCATGCAAATGGAAGTCAAAAGAAAGCTGGAGTAGCAATACTCATATCAGACAAATTAGACTTGAAAGTAAAGACTATTAAAAGAGACAAGGAAGGGCACTACATAATGATCAAGGGATCCATCCAAGAAGAACATATCACAATGGTAAATATCTATGCCCCCAACATAGGAGCACCTCAATACATAAGGCAAATGCTAACAGCTATAAAAGGGGACATCGACAGTAACACAATTATAGTGGGAGACTTGAACACCCCACTTACATCAATGGACAGATCATCCAAACAGAAAATCAATAAAGACACACAAGCTTTAAATGACACATTAGACCATCTCGACTTAATTGATATTTATAGGACATTCCATCCAAAAACGACAGACTACACTTTCTTCTCAAGTGCACACGGAACATTTTCCAGGATAGATCACATCTTGGGTCACAAATCAAACCTCAGCAAATTCAAGAAAATTGAAATCATATCAAGCATCTTCTCAGACCACAACGCCATGAGACTAGATATCAATTACAGGAAAAAAACTGCAAAAAATACAAACACATGGAGGCTAAACAATTCACTATTAAACAACCAAGGAATCACTACAGAAATCAAAGAGGAAATCAAAAAGTATCTAGAAACAAATGACAACGAAAACACAACAACCCAAAACCTATGGGACGCAGCAAAAGCAGTTCTAAGAGGGAAGTTTATAGCAATACAGTCCTACCTTAAGAAACAAGAAAATGATCGAATAAACAACCTAACCTTACACCTCAAACAACTAGAGAAAGAAGAACAAAGAAACCCCAAAGTGAGCAGAAGGAAAGAAATCGTAAAGATCAGAGCAGAAATAAATGAAAAAGAAAGGAAAGAAACCATAAGAAAAATAAATAAAACTAAAAGCTGGTTCTTTGAGAAGATTAACAAAATTGATAAACCATTAGCCAGACTCATCAAGAAAAAAAGGGAGAAGATGCAAATCAACAGAATTAGAAATGAAAAAGGAGAAGTCACAACGGACACCTCAGAAATACAAAACATCATGAGAGACTACTACAAGCAACTATATGCCAATCAATTGGATAACCTGGAAGAAATGGATACATTCTTAGAAAAATACAATCTTCCAAGACTGAACCAGGAAGAAATAGAAACCATGAACAGACCAATCACAAGTACAGAAATTGAGGCAGTGATTAAAAATCTCCCAACACACAAAAGCCCAGGACCAGATGGATTCACAGGCGAATTCTATCAAACATTTCGAGAAGAGTTAACACCTATCCTTCTCAAACTCTTCCAAAATATTGCAGAAGGCGGAGCACTCCCAAACTCATTCTATGAGGCTACCATCACCCTGATACCAAAACCAGGCAAAGATGTCACAAAAAAAGAAAACTACAGACCAATATCACTGATGAATATAGATGCAAAAATCCTCAACAAAATACTAGCTAACAGACTGCAACAGCACATTAAAAAAATCATACACCACGATCAAGTGGGGTTTATCCCTGGGATGCAAGGATTCTTCAATATACGCAAATCAATCAACGTGATACATCATATCAACAAATTGAAGGATAAAAACCATATGATCATTTCAATAGATGCAGAAAAAGCTTTTGACAAAGTTCAACATCCATTTATGATAAAAGCTCTCCAGAAAATGGGCATAGAAGGAAATTACCTCAACATCATAAAAGCCATATATGACAAACCAAAAGCCAACATTGTTCTCAATGGAGAAAAACTGGAAGAATTCCCTCTAAGAACAGGAACAAGACAAGGGTGTCCACTCTCACCACTGTTATTCAACATAGTTTTGGAAGTGTTAGCCACAGCAATCAGAGAAGAAAAAGAAATTAAAGGAATCCAAATTGGAAAAGAAGAAGTAAAATTATCACTCTTTGCAGATGACATGATACTATATATAGAAAACCCTAAAGACTCTACCAGAAAACTGCTAGCACTCATTGATGAGTTTAGTAAAGTAGCAGGATACAAAATTAATGCACAGAAATCTCTTGCATTCCTATACACGAACAACGGAAGAGCAGAAAGAGAAATGAAGGAAACTCTCCCATTCACCATTGCAACCAAAAGAATAAAATACCTAGGAATAAACCTGCCTAAGGAGGCAAAAGATCTGTATGCAGAAAACTTTAAGACATTGATGAAAGAAATCAAAGATGACATAAACAGATGGAGGGATATACCATGTTCCTGGATTGGAAGAATCAACATTGTGAAAATGACTGTACTACCCAAAGCAATTTACAGATTTAATGCAATCCCGATCAGATTACCAATGGCATTTTTCACAGAACTAGAGCAAGAAATCTTACGATTTGTATGGAAACGCAAAAGACCCCGAATAGCCAAAGCAATCTTGAGAAGGAAAAATGGAGTTGGTGGAATCAGGCTTCCTGACTTCAAACTATACTACAAGGCTATAGTGATCAAGACAGTATGGTACTGGCACAAAAATAGAAAGGAAGATCAATGGAACAGAATAGAGAACTCAGAAGTAAGCCCAAACACATATGGGCACCTTATCTTTGACAAAGGAGGCACGAGTATACAATGGAAAAAAGACAGCCTCTTCCATAAGTGGTGCTGGGAAAATTGGACAGCAACATGTAAAAGAATGAAATTAGAACACTTCCTAACACCATACACAAAAATAAACTCCAAATGGATTAAAGACCTACATGTAAGGCCAGACACTATAAAACTCCTAGAGGAAAACATAGGCAGAACACTCTTTGACATACATCAAAGCAACATCCTTTTTGACCCACCTCCTAGAATCAGGGAAATAAAATCAAGAAGAAACAAATGGGACCTCATGAAACTTAAAAGCTTTTGCACAGCAAAAGAAACCATAAACAAGACTAAAAGGCAACCCTCAGAATGGGAAAAAATAATTGCCTATGAAACAACGGACAAAGGATTAACCTCCAAAATATACAAGCAGCTCATGCAGCTTCATACCAAAAAAGCAAATAACCCAATCCACAAATGGGCAGAAGACCTAAATAGACATTTCTCCAAAGAAGACATCCAGATGGCCAACACACACATGAAAAGCTGCTCCACATCACTCATCATCAGAGAAATGCAAGTCAAAGCCACAATGAGGTATCACCTCACACCAATCAGAATGGCCATCATTACAAAGTCTGGAAACCACAAATGTTGGAGAGGGTGTGGAGAAAAGGGAACTCTCCTGCACTGTTGGTGGGACTGTAAGTTGGTACAGCCACTATGGAAAACAATTTGGAGGTTCCTTAAAAAACTACAAATAGAACTTCCATATGATCCAGTAATCCCACTCCTGGGCATATACCCAAAGAAAACCATAATCCCAAAAGAAACTTGTACCATAATGTTTATTGCAGCACTCTTTACAATAGCCAGGACATGGAAGCAACCGAAATGCCCATCAACAAATGAATGGATACAGAAGATGTGGCATATATATACAATGGAATATTACTCAGCTATAAAAAGGGATGAGATGGAGCTATATGTAATGAGGTGGATAGAACTACAATCGGTCATACAGAGTGAAGTAAGTCAGAAAGAGAAGGACAAATATTGTATGCTAACTCACATATACGGAATCTAAAAATGGTACTGATGAACTCAGTGACAAGAACAGGGAAGCAGATACAGGGAATGGACTGGAGAACTCGAGGTATGGGAGGGGGCGGGGGGTGAAGGGGAAACTGAGAAGAAGCGGGAGAGTAGTACAGACATATATATACTACCAACTGTAAAATAGTCAGTGGGAAGTTGTTGTATAACAAAGGGAGTCCAACTCGAGGATGGAAGATGCCTTAGAGGACTGGGGCAGGGAGGGTGGGGGGGAATCGAGGGGGGGGCGTCAAGGAAGGGAGGGAATATGGGGATATGTGTATAAAAACAGTTGATTGAACCTGGTGTACCCCCCAAAAAAATAAAATAAAATAAAAAAAAATAATAATAATAATATTTCTGCTCTGATCTTTATGATTTCTTTCCTTCTGCTCACTTTGGGGTTTCTTTGTTCTTCTTTCTCTCGTTGTTTTAGGTGTAAGGTTAGGTTGTTTATTTGATAATTTTCTTGTTTCTTAAGGTAGGACTGTATTGCTATAAACTTCCCTCTTAGAACTGCTTTTGCTGCATCCCACAGGTTTTGGGTTGTTGTGTTTTCATTGTCATTTTTTGACAATGATATTTTGACTAGATATTTTTTGATTTCCTCTTTGATTTCTTTAGTGATTGCTTGGTTGTTTAAGAGTGAATTGTTTAGCCTCCATGTGTTTGTATTTTTTGCAGTTTTTTTTCCTGTAATTGATATCTAGTCTCATGGCATTGTGGTCTGAGAAGATGCTTGATATGATTTCAGTTTTCTTGAATTTGCCGAGGTTTGATTTGTGACCCAAGATGTGATCTATCCTGGAAAATGTTCCGTGTGCACTTGAGAAGAAAGTGTGTTCTGTCATTGTTGGATGGAATGTCCTATAAATATCAATGAAGTCGAGATGGTCTAATGTGTCATTTAAAGCTTGTGTGTCTTTATTTATTTTCTGTTTGGATGATCTGTCCATTGATGTAAGTGGAGTGTTCAAGTCTCCCACTATTATTGTGTTACTGTCGATGTCCCCTTTTATAGCTGTTAGCATTTGCCTTATGTATTGAGGTGCTCCTATGTTGGGGGCATAGATATTTACCATTGTGATATGTTCTTCTTGGATGGATCCCTTGATCATTATGTATTGTCCTTCCTTGTCTCTTTTAATAGTCTTTACTTTCAAGTCTAATTTGTCTGATATGAGTATTGCTACTCCAGCTTTCTTTTGATTTCCATTTGCATGGAATATCTTTTTCCATCCCTTTACTTTCAGTCTACATGTATCCCTTGGTCTGAAGTGGGTTTCTTGTAGGCAGCATATGTAAGGGTCTTGTTTTTGTATCCATTCAGCCAGTCTGTGTCTTTTGGTTGGAGCATTTAATCCATTTACATTTAAAGTGATTATTGACATGTGTGTTCCAATTACCATTTTCTGAATTGTTTTGGGTTTGTATTTGTAGGTGTTTTCCTTTTCTTGTGTTTCCTACTTAGAGAAGTTCCTTTAGCACTTGTTGTAAGGCTGGTTTGGTGGTGCTGAATTCTCTTAACTTTTGCTTGTCTGGAAAGCTTTTGATTTCTCCCTCAAATCTGAATGAGATTCTTGCTGGGTGGAGTATTCTTGGCTGTAGGTTTCTCTCTTTCAGGACTTTCAGTATATCCTGCCATTCCCTTCTGGCCTGCAGAGTTTCTGTAGAAAGGTCAGCTGTTATCCTTATGGGTTTTCCCTTATATGTTGTTTGTTGCTGTTCTCTTGCTGCTTTTAATATTTTTTCTTTGTGTTGAATTGTCGTTAGTTTGATTAATATGTGTCTTGGTGTATTTCTCCTTGGGTTTATTCTGTATGGAACTCTCTGTGCTTCTTGGACTTGGTTCATTATTTCCTTTCCCATGTTGGGGAAGTTTTCCACTATAACCTCTTCAAATATTTTCTCAGACCCTTTCTTGTTTTCTTCTTCTTCTGGGATGCCTATAATTCGAATGTTGGTATGCTTCATGTTATCACTGAGGTCTCTGAGACTGTCTTCTATTCTTTTTATTCTTTTTTCTTTTTCCTGCTCTGTGGCGTTTATTTCCCCCATTCTATCTTCCAACTCACTTATTTGTTCTTCTGCCTCAGTCATTCTGCTGATTATAGCATCTAGAGTATTTTTAATTTCGGTTATTTTGTTATCCATTGCTGTTTGTTTTTCTGAGTTCTTATGAACTGTTTCTTGTACTTTCTCTATTTTGTTGTCGAGATTTTGTATCATTTTTACTATCATTACTCTAAATTCTTTTTCAGGCATTTTTCCTATTTCCTCCTCATTTATTTGATCTTGTGGGTTTTTTTCCTGCTCCTTTGCCTGCGTGGTGTTTCTTTGTTTCCTCATGGTTGTCCAGACTTTTGGGGTTGCTTGTCCTGGCGATAGAGGTGTTTATAGAAGACTGTCCAAGCCTCAGACTAATGTCCAAGTATTGGATTAAACGAATATTACGTCTAGGAAACACATACATGTATAAGACACACAATTACTGAATCCGTTAGGACATAAGGCTCTAGAAAGACCTGACAGAACCCCAGTGTGCTATCAGATATTCAAAGAGAAACCTAACAGAAATTGACAACTGAAACAGAACAAATCAGAGACAAAAGCAAAAGCAAACAAACAAACAAATAACACCCTACACATACAAACATCAATCCAAGGAGATTTTGTAAGCTAGGATCAAGTATAGAAAAGAGCCAGAGTACCACCAGAGAGAATGGAGATTCTCAGAATGTAATTAGACAACTGTACTAAGAACTAAGATAAAGACAAAAGCCTAATATTAAATACCAAGGCAGTGTGTCATCTGGAGAATAGAGCAAGGAGTCTGAGCAGACCGATAGTGTTGCTTATAAGTATGTTAAGATAAAATAAACTTAAAATGGCTGGAAGAAAGGGGAACAGAAGAGCGTAATGTGGTTGGAAATATGCAGATAAAAAGAAAGAAATAGAAATGTATAAAAGATAGGGATGAAAGGAAAGTATGAGAGATATATTGTCCGTACTACCAAAAACTTAGCTAGATATAGAAGTATATAAAAAGGCAAAAAAAAAAAAAAAAATCCAGAACTGATCCCAGAATGGACCAGTTCAATAGGTATTGATACTACTATTTCTGTTTCCTTAACGTCTCAGCTATAAGTGTCCTTCTCCTTGCCTTGGGTTTTTTTTTGCATTATTCTGTGACCAGCAGAGGTTCCTTTATTGTTCGTCTGTAAGCCTCGGTGTGTGGGGAGGGAGAGGGTACAACAGTGGCTCCTTCTCCTGGGAGTGAGTGAGCAGTGGCGCCCTGATGTTTCAGTCGGGCTTGGAGGTGCCTGTTGCAGAGGGACGCCGGTGGCTCAGGCGTAAAAGTCTTAGAGTTGGCCCTCTCTCGGGTTTTTTTTTTGGTTGCTGTTGTTGTTGTTGTTTTTTTCTCTCGGCAGCCTCCCTGCTGCTGGCGTTTCCAGGGGTTTTAATCTAGCCCTGCCCGAGTGCCTGAGGGTGCTCGTTATCCCTGAGCGCCTTAGGTGGCCCAGGGGCGTCTCTCCACTGCCTGTTGCAGAGGCGCCGAGAGAGAGAGGCTACGCGCCGCGCAGCTCCAACCCCTCCGCCCGTGAGCCTGCAGCCTCCAGCCGCCATCATGGCCAGGCAGCTCTCAGGGACGGGCACTCCTCTCCGCGGACCTCCTCCCTCCTGTCCTTTGGGTCCGTCACCCTACCGGCAACAATGTTTCTCACCCTGAAGCAGCTCTCCGGTTCCCACGCTCCCGCTCCTGGACCCTCTGTTCAGCCGCGGATCGATGTCTCGGTCCGGGAACGCTGAGCTGCGCTGCGGACCCTCCGTATGTTTCTCACTCCCTCCCGTCTGCCTCAGCTCCGCCGCTTCACCCTCTTTGAGCCGTCGTAGATGCCTCCCTACCGGCTGTGTCGGGCTCCCCGCAGCCCTTTCTGGTGTCCGAGGCCGTCTGCTGGTGTTCAGCTGTTTCTCTGTGGGAATGACTGCGTCCTTCCATGCATTCCCAATGCATCTGTGGAGAGGGATGCACTCCACGTCTCTCTACTTTGCCACCATCTTTTCGCTCCTGTTTCCTTTTATTTTGCGTTCATTAGAGATGGAAAACAGCTGGTCACTATTTTCTGTGGAAGACCCCTTCATATATACTTACATACTTATTAAATTGTATCCTCAGACTTTTCCTGGCTAAACAATTTCATTCCCTTTAACCTTTGTGCAGGTATTATTTTTTAAGCTTTTAATCTTTTTTTATGAATAGCCTCTGGATCTTCTCCATGTTGTCTGTATCCTCTTTTGTTTCCAACTACAGTCTGATGAAATTAAGAAAAAGCTGATGTCTGTAGCTTCTGTATTAACATCCTGGTTTTTATATATATTCACTATCCTCTTGGCAAAAAATTAAAGGACAGATTCTAAGATCGTTACTCAGTGGAACACCCACATCTTAAATTCTTTTAGAAGAACAAATTAGGTAATATTCATAAATCCTTTGATGTTGAAATACATTATGCTAGTTATGATTATTTCATTTCTACATTTGATTATCTTTGTCATAATCATGCTAAGAAATTAAAAATTAAACGAATTACATTTTGTTAAAGTATTATAAAAATTCCTTTATATATTTAAATTTTCATGACAACTTTCACCTGTTTAGAAGATGTGTAAATTAGAAAAGTTAGTGAGTAATTGTGAGTAGACTGGCATATTTTGTAAAAGTTATTATATATCATACAATTTAGTTTTCTTGTGTATGTTTTAGGGAATGTTTGAAGGAGAGGAAGGAATTTTTTTCTATAAAATTTCACATGCACAAAAGGATTGAGTGATGGTTATTGTATTCTTTATTGCTAATGGAATTGGGACCAAAATTGAGGGACGAGGCAATTTTGAACATTAAGTTTATTTATTAAAATAAAAAATATTTTTATAAGCTAGGGTCAGAATTCAACTACAACTGAAAAAATTGATGTCAGTTTTATATGATTATTTTCTGTGTATTTAAAAAAAAAGTATTCACCATAGCAACCACAGTCACATATGACAGTGGTTACTATCTTGAGATTTCCTGCTTCACCCTCCTGTGGAAGGGCCTACTGTGTTTTGTTTTGTTTTGTTTTAATAAATTGTAAGTCAGAAGCGTCATACTCTTTGTCCCTTCTGTGAACATGCATCTCCCTGGAGACTCAGCTGCACACTGTGGACATGTTTTTCATATCGTGTGGTTAAATATGACTGGCCAGTTACAGCTACTCCTTCGCATTAACTTTTAAAACATACCTAACCTATTTTCCTCCTTAGAAATTTTTTTTAATTGTTTTTAAAACCTTATTTGTATATAAAAAGATATACTCTAAATGTTGATAGTAAGTTTTAAACTAAACAATGGAAAATATTTAGAAGTGTAAGCACATGCATTTGAATAAAAAATTGTGTATAAGCATATCTTGGTTAATAATATCCTGTTATAAAGTCATCCAAACAGAAACATCTAATGGAACAGACTACCATCTTTTATTTCAGTTGACTTTTAGACTTTTGTTAATTCTCTGTGAGAATGTTTATTTCTAACGTAGGAATGGGTTATTTTCCAAAATTTTGAGTGTGGAATCCAACAGGCATTTTACCACAGGTTTTGAGATCAGCCTATAGAAGACCCTTAAAACTAATATATTTGAAGTGTAGTGATCATTAAAGCACCATATAGTAGTGAATTTGAAGTTTCAGTTGGGGTGCTCTGTAGTAAAATTGAAGGTTGCTGCTCCTATACCTTTCTATGTCCTCCACTTGGGGATAGAAACGTAATAGTTAGGGACTGAATTTGGTTATAGGTACCAGAAAAACCAAATAACAATGGTTTAAATGAATAGGATTAATGTCTTTTTTCTCATCTAACAAGAAATCCAGAAGCAGAGTGTCCTACATTGGCAGAGTGATTTCATGATGCCATTAGAGATTTTTTCTGTGACACCATCTTTAGGGTAGTACTCTCATCCTTCTGCTTGCAGAATAACTCAGATCTTCAGCCAGTAAGTCTGCATTCCAGGCAGGAGAAAAGAGCAAGAAGAAACAGAGGGGCGATGCTTGTATCAAGAAAACAGCACTTTCCTAGGAATTAGGTTACAACTTTTTCACCTTGAGACACTAGGGCATTTTAGTGGTGGCTTCTATAACTTGGGATAGAAGCTTCTGATTAGCAGAGGGTTAGAAGTCGGCACAGGACTGTTGCAAATGAAAGAGGAGATTCCTGGAATGAAATTTCTCAGTGATTTCCTTGTTTTCTTCAGTTAGTCCCAAGCATTGGTCTTCCTCTTTCCTCTATTGCCACTACTCATTTCTGGCTGGATTTTTACTTCTCCGACTGCAGAAATTTTTACAAAGTTACCTTATAGCTCATCCTGAGCCAATGGTGCTACCTAGTTTTCATAATACTAACTATAGTTTTAAGCTGCATCAGTACTATTATGAATGCATTCTGAGTTGGCCAGATTACTGTTAGCAATGTTATGTCTGATTTTAGAGAATCATGTAGAGACTGGAATGTCTCCACAGGCAAGTAAACTATATAATGATGAGTCTCAAAAACATGTCATACGAAAGGAACTGGAGGTGTTTCACCTGAAAAATATAACCAAGATAGGAGCCATTATCTGTCTTCAGATACCTGAGGGACTGGTATGTGAAAGAGAAATTTATTTGGAACATGAGTGTAAATAACAGAAAGACATTTTAAGTTCACATTAAAAAAACACTTTTGTAAGTTAGAGTTGCCCAACAGGCTTCCTTGTGGGGAAGTTTATGTCCTATCACAGGAAATTTTTAAGAAGGTGGAGAGCTGTTTGGAGAACTGTATAGGGAAGTGTCTTTGTGGTGATCACTTAGGATCTTTTATTGAAACTCTAGGACTTTAAGGAACAGTTTGAAAATCACTGGGAAAATCTAGTTATTCTAAATGTTTATTTTCTACTTTAATCATTCAGTATAGAAAATGAGGAGCCATTGAAAGATTCTAAACAGAAGAAAGACATGGTTTAATTCGCATTTAGAAAGGTCACTATATTGTCAGTGTAACTAAACTCAAAACTGAAATGAGGCAGGGAGACCAGTTTGGAGGGTGCTACAGTGGCCTAGGCAAGAAATGATTCGAAGCTAAACTAAGACAGTAGCAGGAGTGAATAGAGCAGTAGCGTTAAAAAGACCTAGTGATCAGTTTGGTTTGATGGGAAAAGAGAGTCTGGGTTAATTCTCAACTTGATCACTTTGGGGATTAAGTAAAGAATGTTGACTTTTGCAGACAGAGAGCATGTGGAAAAGCAGTAGGTTTGAAGATCTTGAATTTAGCTTTAGAACTGGTAAATTCGAGGTAACTCTAACTCACCTCAGGTCCAATAGTTAGCAATGGGAAAGTCAGGTATAGAACCTAGGAGCAAGGTCTGGGCTGGAGAAATAGATTTAGGGGTCACAGATATAAATATGACAGGTAAAACCATGGGAGTCCCGGAGGAGGTAGAATCGGCTAGAAAGACTATGAAGGAGTAATCAAAGAGACAGAGGAGGAACCTGGGTAAGTTCTTATAACTTCTTACAGCTGATAGTGGTGCACAATGACAACAACAGTGCAGGCCTAAATGTTAAACAAAAACAAAAGCAAAACAAAAGGAAACCTGAGGTTTAAAATGTTTACTTTCTTTGACCGATTTCAAATATATTTGAAATGATTTTTAATAAAATTATGATAAAGATTCTGCCAAAATTCTGACATGTTTCTACAACCTAAGAATATTATGGGTCTCTGCGTAATCATTAGGTGACTTTTTATTTGACCTGGGTATTTTTGTTTTTTCATTCTTATTTTATTTTGCTTTGTTCTTCATTAAATTGACTATGTTGGCCTTGAATCTGACCAGTGAAAATTTATTATACTGATTAATAAAAAATACTTTAATAAAAATCATAGTTCTTTAAGTAACTGTGAGAACTTATACCCTCACGTTCTTTGTTTACCTAAGGAAATGCAACTTCACCACAAGTACAAAGACCATCTTTCATGGATTACTTTGATAAACAGGACTTCAAGAGCAAGAGTCATGAAAACTGTAATCAGAATATGCATGAACCCTTCCCTATGTCCAAAAATGTTTTTCCTGATAACTGGAAAGTTCCTCAAGATGGAGACTTTGACTTTGTAAGTACATTTTAATTCTTCATTTGTTTTCTCCTTTATTTTGTCATCACATCAAGAAACAGGTCGTGTGTGTGTGTGTCTATGTGTGTGTGTGTGTATGATTAAAATTATAGACTTAATATTCATTATATTGCCATATATGGGTAGGGGAATGGTGAAATTATAGTTTGCTTCTAGAAATGTAGTTGCAGAGAAATGTAAATAATTGCTTATGGTTAAATAAATTATAGCCCAAATTTAGAGAAATATTTAGGACTCTTTAAAACTAAAATGACAACTGTTTCAAAAGATGTTTTTAATAATGCAAATATGAGATATTTCTGACAGTAAATTCAGTTTCCTAAACAAAGGATGCAAAAATATTTATGACATAGACTTTGAGAAATTGGCCTCAACTTTGAAAATTAACTCAGATAGTTTCTACTTAAGTGTTAACTCCACTTGGTTTGTCAGAAATAATAGTCCTATGTCTGGTTAGGAATCTAAACTTCAGTATAAAACTGTGCCTTATTGCCTCTTGTTGCATTTTCTCCTTATTTCTTCTGTCCTGCTCCTAGTTATTTATTTCTTTTAAAGAATGCATATAATACAGGTAAATAATTCTAAGACAACTCTTTCCACAACTTGAGAGAGTAAATTTTTTAAATCAGTTTTTTAATGGAGTAGAAATTTTTATAAGGTAAATTTTTGCTTTAGCATGTATCATAAGTAGCATTTACTTTTGTATATTGTTCTGTAAGATTTTCATGTAAAATGACTACAGCTGTATTTGTTAATAAATGTATTTATGTTATAATAAAATTTTAGATATATCTTCAAAAATTTTAAGTATATCAAGCCATTTTGCTTAGTCACCGTGCCTTTAAATGCTTTGGGATTATAAATATTTTTAATGTTAAATACTTTTCTCCTAAATATTGTGATTATTTAAGTTTTTTAATAATCAGGTAATAAAGTTTCAAAATCTATCCTCAATAAATTTAATACTACGTGCTAGCAAATATTAGCAGTGGTACAGGTTAGTCTAAAAACATTAATGGTAGTATCTCCTTACTGTTTTCTCAATTTTGAGTTATAAATTAGAAAAATAAAATCTGTATTTCTCTAGTTCTAGTAAGATTTCATTTTATGCTATCTCCTTTTAAAAATATATAAATTATTTAGAATGCAGATATTCAAGCTTTAAATCATTCATGAACATGATGAATAACGTAGAGTACTTAGCATCAGAGAACTCTGTCTTGACTCAGTTGGAATAAATCTTAACAGCCTCTGGGAAACAGTTTGAAATGAGCTACTGAGTAATGAATAAATTATCATAGTTAAGAAATAGCAAAAAAAAAGATTTAATTCTATTTCAGTTAGTCAGCTACCACCCCCAGAATATAATGGCTTAAAATAGCTATTTTATTTGCTTACAATTTTGTGGGTAAGCAGTTTGACTAGGTTCAGCTGAGTGGTTCTTCTTCTGATAGTCTCACCTGGAGTCTCTCAAGTGGCTGTAATCATCTAGCAGCTTGAATGGAGCTGAATAATCTCTCTAAAATCACTCATATGTCTGGCAGTTGTGCTGACACTTGGCTAGGTCATCAGGCAAGCCTGGAGGTTTTATGTTGGGGTAGCAGCCTCCCAAGAAGGTGATAGAAGAAGTTGCAAGGCCCCTTGAGTCCTGAGTTTAGAATCCATTTACAAATACCATCAAAAAGAATGAGTACTTAGGAATAATCTTAACCAAGGAGGTGAAAGACTTGTACATTGAAAACTACGAGACATGGTGAAAGAAACTATAGAAGACACCAAAACATGGAATAACATTTCATATTCAAGGATTGGTTAAGATGTCAGTATTGTCTAGAGCAACCTACAGATTCAATGTAATCTCTATTAAAATCCCAATGACTTTTTTTGTAGAGGTAGAAAAATCCATCTGAAATTCATATGGAATTTCAAGGGACTTGAATAGTCAAAACAACCTTGAAAAAGAGAAACAAAGTTGGAGGTCTCATACTTCCTGATTTCAAAACTGCTACAAAGCTACAGTAATCAAAACAGACAGACATAGACGGATGGAGTAGAATAGAAAGCCCAGAAATAAACCATCACATATATAGTCAGATGATTTTCAGCAAGGGTACTAAAACCATTCAATGAAGAAAGGATAATCTTGTCAACAAATGGTGCAAGGAAAACTGGATAGCCACATGCATGAACTTGGACCTTTACCTTACACAGTATACAAAAATTAACTCAAAATGAATCAAAGATCTAAATAAACATAAGAAATATAACTGTAAAACTCGTAGAGAAAACATAGGGGAAAAGCTGCATGACATTGGATTTGGCAGTGATTTTTTAGATATGACACCAAAAGCACAAGTAACAAAAGAAAGAAATAGATAAATTGGACCATATAAAAATTAAAATTTTTGTGCATCAAAGTACACTATCAGCAGAGAAAAGTCAACCCACAGAATGGAAGAAAACATGCATAAATCATATATCTGATAAGGGGTTAACATCTAGGATGTATAAAGAACTCAACAACAAAAAACTAAGCAACCCAATTTAAAAATGGTCAAAGTACTCCAATAAATATTTCTCCAAAGAAGATATACAAATGACCAATAAAATGAAAAGATGTTTAATATCATTAATTTTTAGGGAAACAGATCAAAATCATGAGATACTATTTCACACCCATTATATAAATACATACATACATGCACAGAAAATAACAGTTGTTGGTGAGGATATGGAGAAATTGGAACCCTTCCTTGTGCACTGCAGGTGGGAATGTAAAATGCAGGTGGTACAGCTGTGGAAAACAGTACGGCATTCCTCAAAATAACTGAACATAGATTACCATGTAATCCAGCAATTCCATTTCTGGGTATATACCCAAAAGAAATGAGTGAAAGCAAAGACTTGAACAGATATTTGTACATCCATATTCACAGCAACGTTATTCACAATTGCCAAAAGGCAGAAGCAACCTAGGGGTCCATTGATGGATGAAGAGATAAACAAAATGTGATATATGCATGCAATGGAATATTATGCAGTCTAAACAGAAAGGAAATTTTGACACAAGCCATAGCATAGATGAACCTTGAGGATTATAAGTAAAATATCCAGTCACAAAAGGGCAAATAAAATACTGTGTGATTCCACTTATATGCAGTACCTAGAGTAATCAGATTCATAGAAACAGAAAACAGAATGGTAGTTGCCAAGGTGCTGGGGGAGAGGGAAGTAGGGAGTTATTGTTTTTAAGTACGGAAGTTCAGTTTTGGAAGATGAAAAAAGTCCTGGGGATGGATGGTCGTGATGGTTGCACAACAATGTGGATGTACTTAATGCCACTGAACTCTACACTTAAAAGTGATAACAGTGGTGGATTTTAAGTTATGTATAATATCACAAAAAAATAAGAGGGAAAAAAAAAAAAGGATTCACAGTGTCACTTCTG
This sequence comes from Hippopotamus amphibius kiboko, assembly GCF_030028045.1. Taxonomy (NCBI): domain Eukaryota; kingdom Metazoa; phylum Chordata; class Mammalia; order Artiodactyla; family Hippopotamidae; genus Hippopotamus; species Hippopotamus amphibius. Next base: position 136,271,388 of record NC_080190.1, on the reverse strand, counting down.
CCATATCCTTAGTCAAACTATGTCACAAGGCCAATCCAGATTCCAAGGATGTGGAAATGGATTTCGCCTCATGATGAAAAGACTAGCGAAGTCACGTTGCAGAAGGTACTATGGAATGAATGGAATTATTGTGGTCATCTTTGCAAATAATATACTAGAAGTTGTCTTAAAATTCAACCGAATTTAGAATAATGAATTTAGGAAATTGGAGGTCATTAGTGATTTTGATAAGGGCCATTTCAGCACCCTACTTTTAGAATATTCATACACACACATAACTTTTGACATGCAGCCTTCTCCTGTCCCATTTACGCTCATTCTAGTTTTGTGAATCAGAGCATCAGTTTTTCTAGTGGCCAGCTCTTATAAGTAAGCTTCTGGTAATATTTTCAGCCCATAGTAGATTCTGGAGTCCTTCTATCTGGAAATTCCAAAATTTGTTAGAGACCCTTAAACTAGTTCAACAAATATTCTGTTTTCTGCTTTGGATTGTGCTAGTCACTATGGGTTAAATATATATACACACACACACACACACACATACATACATACATATATACACATACACACACACATACACTTATTTAGTTAAGGGAAAGTATGTTAGTAAAGTGTTAAGTTGTAATCCAGAGCAATAATTCAGCTATTATGCAGTTTTGCATAGGAGGACTCACTAAAGGTTGGAGTATTTTATGAAATATGGTAGAGGAGCACTTTGTCTAAACATTGAAGGATGGATAGTAGAAGAAGGGAAGGCAGACAGTACAAAGAGTGATGTGTGAAATAAAAAGCTTAGAGGTAGGAAATGACAAAATATATTGGGTGACAATGAAGTGGAGACCTTCAAGTTCATTTGGAATAATATAGGAAATAAAATGGAAAGCTAGGTTTGGGTCAGACGATAGAAGCCTTGAATGTAAGATTGCAAAGTCTGAAATTTTATTTCCTAGACAGTGGAAAGCCACTGAAGGTTTTTAGGTTGGAAAATGATGTGATGAAAGTGTTTTAAGAATATTAATCTTGATGGTAGCATGCAGAATTGATTGATAGAAAAAGACTAGAGGTAGGGGAAAATCAGGTATGTGAAACAGACTTGAAATAATAGGGTAATAAAATGGAAAAGAAACAACAAAAGCAGGGATAGATGTAGGAGACACTAGAAAGGTTGATCAACAGAAATACCTGACTTACTAGGTTAAAGAGTACTATATTGGTTAAGATGAGGAGCTAAGTAATAGAAGGTGAAATTAAAAAAAAAAAAGAAGAAGGAAAATGTCCTCATAGTTGGAAAGAGGTTCCAAGAGATTATATAACTGGATTTAATTTTTGCAGAAGTATTTCTTTTCTGACTTATGCAGGGCATGTAGCCTTAAAAAGGGAGAGCAGAGGGGGACAGAATGACTAGAGCAGGAGTTCTTCCTTTCCCAACATTTACTACAGCCTATCAACTGCTCAACCCTCTCATCACTTTGAGGAAAGTGAAAAATGTTTGCAATAGCTACTGAGGGAATGCGAATGGGAATAAAGAAGAGAATAAAGGATAAAATAAAGAATAAATAAATGAACAAAGGAAGGGTTTCCAGGGGATGAATAAGGAACTGCTAAGAGTAGTAGTGAGTGTGGGAAAGGAAGGAAGGAAGAAAGGAAGAAAAGGAAATGTGTGTAAGAGAGGTTAAAAGAGTAGGAAAAGAGGAAGCAGAGGTGGGACCAAGTACAAAGGGTTTGATGGAATACTTTACTTACAAAGTAAGGAAATGGACTAAAAGCAAAGACAGATGTCCACTTAAGATACCAGCTGGTATTGATAAGGGAAATCTGGTCTTATTCATTCCATCGCACATTAGATATAGAATGTTAAAAATATGACTCATCAAAGTATAAAGTGTGCTAAGGTTTATGTGCTTATCTTCCCTCTTTATGATGTATCTCAAGGATACCTTCTAAAAGAACTACATTTTATGTGATTCCTATGTCTATTCAATAGAAGTTGCTTAAAACTACCCGAAGTCATTTTGAGCGTTTTCCCAGGACATAGAAGGCTTCTCTTTCTGCCTTGAGGAAAAGAGGTTTCAAAAAAGAAAAATGAAAGCAAATACTTCGTTGTCTTTTGTAAGTATTCAGAGCAGATTCCTAAAGGACAAAACTTACTCAGAGAGACACCTGCTAGACAGATGTGTGCAGTAGGAAGCATTCTTTATCTTAAAGCCTGTATGCAACTTAATTTGTGTATTTTCTTTAGCATTTGTCTTTCAGATTTTCTGTGAATTGGTTGTTTCCTGTTACGTTCCTGGATGTAAGGAGATGATAAGAGAAATAATTTGTGATTTCACCAACTTGAGGGTAGCATAAAGATAGGATAAAATATATTTGGGCTAACTGAACCAATTATTTTAACTCTACTAAAGTTTTGTTTAGGGTGTGGCTATGAAGATGTCTAAAACAAATGTAAAAGGCAAATCTGTTTATTATAGCACTAGCCTAATGTTTCAGTTTTTTGTTAGAATTATTTCCAAACAGCCTTAGCATCCAGATTGTTTAGTGTTAAATGGAGAGCATGTAGATCTTGTTTTGCAGAAATTACACTATCATTCATACTTAAATAGATTTATTTTGGGTAATGTAAAGATTTTGAAATAAGAGCAGGAACTTTAAAAGCCATCTGTTAACCCACCATATTGGTTCCAAACTTTAAGAAAAGCCATCGGATTGACAATAATTGCTAGTATAAGAGGAATTAAGTAAATCAGGATTTTTTTTGTTTTTGACTCAAACTGAATTGTATGGTAACATTTTTTAATTTCTATGATGCTTAAATATTGTTTGTGCTGTTCCTTTGAGCTAAGGGACACAGAAATCCTCCAGTGCAAAACTTGGAGAAACAGTCTCAGTAATTGTGGCAGAGGGGAAAAAAGTCCTTTCTTTCAAGTATAAATGTGCCTTGAACTTTCCTGAGTTTTTTTTAGAATTCTGCCTCTGACTCTGGTTTGAAAAATCAGTATGGTGATAGGGAAAAACCTACGAAAACCAAAAAAAAAAAAACCTCACTACTGCAAAATGCAGAAAGCAGTAAACCTGGAGAAAGTAGCACCCCTGTTGCTGGAGTCGCAAGGGCATTTTAGAAATCTTTCTTTCTTAGGATCTTTTCACCCTGCTAGAGTAGCTAGCGGCTGCGGAGGGTAATAAAGTGGAGACAGTGGTGAAGTACAGGAGCCCACGCAAATGCTTGTTGCAACGCCAGCCCTTTGGAAAGCCCTCAGCAACACAGGCCCTGTAGGAAGCCTGGAGGTAAAAACTTAAGCCAGCAGCATCTGCCAGTTTTCACCAGTGTAGCAGTATGCTACCATCTGCTTTCTCTACTTAAATACAGATAGTGCTTTCGCTCTTTAAAGAGATGCTGGCTCAAAGTTTCTTCTGTAGTGCACTCCTTAGTCAAAGAGCTTCTTGTTCTCTTCGGGCCCTAGTTGTATGGACTGAGGAAACCACTTCAGCTGAGTAAAGTATTTAAGCATATTGTCATTGATTAGTTTTGCATTAATTAAATGATTATTGTCAAGTATTTCCAGATGTTTGCAAGAGTATTAACAAAGTATGAAAAGATAACTAGATATTTCAGATTTATTTCTTCTAGGTTAAAGAAGAAATAAACATAAAATCTCAAATGCTTTAGTGGATAGCCCTGGATAAGAGTTTATGATTACAGGTGTACATGTGGCACGAACTTGAGCTTATGTGGCACATTGTGCTTTCACTACTCACTCTTTCCTTATAGAGCCAACAGGAAATTAAAATTAATGAGAACCCTGCACTTTGAAATACTTGCAGAATTCTTGACTAGTGCAGTCCTTTGCCAACTCACGAAATCTGTGCTGGCAGTTGTATCCAACAGATGGTATGGCATGTGCACAGTTGTAGCATGTGATTGTCTAGGTCTGTGTAGAATTTTTATAAGATTTTGACCATCAATCTCCTGAGGCTTTTAAGACAGTCATAACCTTTGTTTTGAAAGGAGAATGGCCTTCTTCAAAGATAAGTGTTTATATACAAGTAGGAAAAAAATGTTAATAGTCACTGGTCAACCAAACTGAATTTAATTGATTCTATACTGGTTAAAGACAACAAAAACTTTAGTGTCTCTAAATTGCTACACTGTTTTTTTCTCAGTATAATTTAATCCATTTGGCCACCTAAGGTAGAGTGAGCATTTTGCTTTCCTATTCCTACATATGTTGTTAAAGCCTTCCAAAATTTCAGGAGATTTTATTTGGTGGTTGTGTTTAGGCAAGATCTACTGAAACATTAAGCTAATTCTGCTTATTTAGGTAATTAATGCCTTAAGTTAAAACTCACTATATCATCATTTCCTTTACAAATTAAAGTGAGCAGGCCTGTACTTATTGGATTAATTAAGATAGAAAGCACAGGTGCAGTGAGTGGGTTCTTGTCACCATGTTGGAATTTATTAAGATGTTTAAAGCACATGGCAAAAAGAAAAATGGCTTTCTGAAAAGCAAAAACTTTCCTCATAGTAATTTATTCTTCTAAAAAAATGTCATTTATATGAAGATAGTGTTGAAAAATTGGCTACTTTACATTTTAAAACAAAGATGTTAATACTCCAAGCATATGTTATGGCTAATGTTGATGTCTGAGGAAGTTATTTTGACTATGTGCCCTTTTTGTCCTTAACCTCATTTTGAATGTTTAGTCAATAAGCAGTGGAGACTGTTGGGTGATTATGTGAAAAGAGATGTTAAGAACCAATAGTGGAATTTAGGATTATAGAGTGAACAGTGTAACTTATTGCCTTTTAATTTAAGACTGATGCCCCACAGTATTTACTTCTTAAATAAACTATTAGATTTCAAATAAGTTGTTAGGATTGATTGGACTTACTAGTTATCAGGTTGTATTGACAACAGAAGAGCTCTTTTTCACTTTAACTGTCATAAATGAAATTTCTTTAAGTCAGAGTGTGTTTGTACTCTCATAACTTAATTCAGGTTTTCAGAATATACGTAGTAGTTTAGTGTCAGAGTCCTTTCCATAACTGATTCCATTATACTTCCTGATGTATATCTTTCACAGTTACAAGTACATAGTTCTTTTTGAGTTTGTTAGATTTGTTGGCCTGGTTAAACTAATACACCTTCCTCTCTTGTCCTGATATTAGGTTGGAAACTTTTTCCATTCTACCTCTCATTTGTTAAAACTAGAAAATTTTCATTAGGTTGGATCCTTCAGATTAGAAGACATTCCAGTAAATAACAGTAGCTTTTTTAAAATCAAAAACTTAGTTGTCTTGATTCAAAACCAGACTAGTTTTGTTTTATAATTTTGTCCATCAGTAGTAGAAACATCTTCCCAGAAATATAGACAGATCTTATAGATAGATAAGCATAAGAGGGTATCAAACTAACATATAGTAGCAGATAAAAGAATTTCGGTACAGAGATATCTTAATTATACTGATTTATTTTTAAGACACATTTTCATGGCTTTTAACAAAGGCACTTTTTTTTCTTCATGAATTAAGTCATGGTGCGTGTTAAATTGATGTAATTAAAGCTGTTTTTTTTATTAAGGTGTCTTATAAAAGTCTTGGTAACCTGAGTTAGAGTATCAACTTGTAGTTCCACAGGCCTTCAATTTAGATTTTAGCTCTCCCTTAATATGAGAGTACAAATTAAGCTATATATTAATCAAGGCTACAAATATATAAATACACAAAAAGCTAATAACCAGCCATACTCTTTGACTAACTAGTCAAATGAAATGAGTAGTCAGTTGTGGATTATTGTTGCTGTGGAAGAAAGTTCTAAAGCATATAGTCATTTTCATGATTATAATTTTTGACATAAAGAAATTTACTGTTTTAACTCATTAGAACTTCAGCGATGGTACAAAACTCCTGAAAATTGCCTTACTTTGATTTTAAACATTTAATCATTCTTACCCTGACTATGAACACTGAAAGACTTTCCCTTAGCAATCTTATAAGGCACAATAGAAACAAGGTACAATTAAGTTCCCCTTTGATTTGCAGAAATCAGTGAATTACAACTAATATCTGCAAATTCTACTTTTCCATTTTTCTTTATTACAGAATTATAGGTGTAGTCTTTCAGAAAAATATTCTTTAAATACCTGAAATTAATAAATTATCCAACCCTGACCAGTGTAATAGTCATCATTTAACAGCAGCTCTTTAGATATGCTGAAAATTCACCTTTTCTGTTGTCATTTTTAAAGCATTTTTCATAACTGAGTCAACCTTAGAGCTTCTGTCTGTTTTTTACATCAGTTGCCCTCGCCTGTAAGAATTTCGTCCTTGTCTATAATCATTTATTCTTTTTTTTTTCTTCTTGACTCCACACTGAAACTCTGAGGGTTCCATTCCTTTGGGTCCTATTCCATATTTTGCTGTAACTCGTGATAGGATGCTGCATTAAGTTTAAAGTTTCAGCATCTGAGATTGTTTTTCTAACCAACCAGTTCAAAGTGGTAACTGCAGTTTTGTCTACATGTGTAATTTTACTGCTCAGAATTTTCCCTGTCCTTTTGCTTTTGGCTAATTAGCATAGAAATAATAGCTAATAAATATTGAGAGTTTATTGTGTGCTGAGTACATTTCAGAGCACTTTCCTGAAAGTGATCCTTTGCGGAAGGTACTGTTGTTATCCCTCCCCCGAGCTTTTTTTTGAACAACTGAGGAAATTAAGGCATAGAGAGCTTAAGTTCAGTAGTCAGAGTCACACAGCTTCTAGGTGGCAGAGCCAAAATTTGAACCCGGAGATATGACTTCAGAGTTTGCCCTGCACTACTTAACAATTATACTGTTGTTAAACCTTTAGTGAAGAGGTTAGTTTGAGCCTGAAATCAAGAAAAATATAAGATGGGTAAATCATGGCATTGAACCCAAACTATGGGTAGAGGCAAAACTGTTGATGGCCATTGGAATAAAGTAGGGTTTCACACATGGAGCAGGCAGAGGTGCAGGATCCAAAGTGAGGTGGCTTAGCCAGCAACACAGAAGGCTTTTCTGCACACTTCTGCTGGGTCAGAGAGCAGGTCCTAAAGGAGACAATGCCTACTGAACAGGGAATGATTTGGGAGTGACCTAGGTTTTAACTGCCAAGCTGAGGCTTCTACCAGGTATTTAGCCTTAATCCTGTGGGCAGTGGATAACTGGTGCAGAGTTCTTATCAGGAAAGTAACCGGCTTTTAGGAGGACTGGATTAAAGCCTGTTGAAATTGTCAAAGTGATTAAGACAAAGATAGTGGAATTAGAGAAGGGAGATTAGATTTAAGAAATATCTTAGATTTAAGAATCATCTGGATATGATAACCAGTTATATATAGGGGATTAGAATGAAGAAAAAGTTTTCTGACTTAGAGAATTAGATTGATAATGTTGCCATTGTTTGGGATACAGAAAAGGAGGGAAGAAGGGGTTTTGGAGGTTGCGTGTGGAGGGTGAGCTAATTCTGTTTGGATGTATTGTTTGTAATGTCTGGAGGACATACAAGTACAATAGGTAGTTGAAAATACAGGATGAAGCTATGGATTTGGGAATATTTGGCTTAGAGTACATGAGATCATCCAGAGAGAGCCTTGAAGTAAGGAAAGTTGCCAAAAGTAGATTTCTAGGGAATCTCAAATTTAAAGCTGGCAGAGAAGGGGCAGTGAGCAGAGGAGACTGGTTTTATCTAGCCTTGAATACAAGTTGAGTCAAGCTTAAGCAGGCAGATAACAGCTGTCACTTGAGAATTTACCATGGCTGACATTTTACTTTTTTTAATTGGAAAGTATGTCAGCCTAAACTTAAACTTGAATAGTTTCAGCTACCAAGTTTTTTGTTATCAGCTCTTTGAGCATTCATCCTGGTACCATGATTCACGCTGGTACAATTTAAAATGCAAGCACTTTTTAAACAGTTACAACTCATTGGGTATAAACCTAAAATGGCTTTTTCTCCAAACCTACTTTTAACAATGGATACACTCTAATCTCCCTTTTCTGCTCCCTTAACTATGCCTTTGGACAAATGCTACAAGTTTCTGGTCACTTTTGGTTAGTAAAAGTCTGACTAGTTTAAAATTTTAAGCTCCAGTGTGATTTAAATCTCAACTGATCATTCCCCACCCTGTGTCTCGGGGCAGGCCACCTAAGTGGTTTAAGACAGTTGGCGTGCTTTCTCCTCTCCTGGGTCTAGCTCTTGGAGAGATTGGTGGTGAGAGGGAGGGAGTGAAGAGTAGGCTAGAGGCAGGAAAGAAGAGGCAGAGCTCATCACCTGAACCTGGTCATCCGAAGATGGTGGGTCCTATTCTGGCATAAGCTGGTTCTAACTGCTGTAGAATGTCTCTGCTAATGTTGTGATTTTCATGTGTGATTTTCTTAGGGTGATAGTTTTATCTTGCCTCCCTTTATTACTTAACCCTTTTCCAGAAATGGGCAACTGTTCTCCACTTCAGGCCCCCTTTCCAGTAATAGGGCATCACTGATTTCCATGGCTCCATATGAGGGAACATGTTTAACTGTGAAAATAAACAGAATTCATGCAAAGGAGTTTAGAAAAATTCAGGCCAAACACCATCATCTCCATTTATGGTTATTATTCTGAAAGGGTAAAAAAAGTCACATGCATTTAAACAGTTAAAGGCTATTTTAAAGTATACTTTATGGAATTTTTCATCCTAGTTTCTGTTTCATAACTAAAACATTAAAAACAGTATCATCTATATTAATTTAGCTGTTGGTAACAATTTAATGCATATTCTCTGTTAAATGAATATCCCTCTCAAGTCAGCTTTATTTTTATAATTTAGGGAAAACCTGTTTTACATTAATATTTAAAATAAGTATCAAATAAAACCAGCTTCTAACAGCAGAGCAAGTACTTTTAAAACAATTGGACTTTTCTATTCTAGATTCTGTGTTCTATGTTCAGATTGATAATACCTTTCTGCAGGAAAGTGGATTGTATTTATACACCCATATATTTCCCTGAATCAATTTTAGGAAGCTATTGTTTTAATTCATTTTAAATTCTGTAAAGAAATAGTAACAATATAAGAGAAGGCATTCAAGAAACATACCAGTTCATACTCTTACTCAGTTTCGTGTTGATGTACTTACCCATATATTTGGCCTCTTGTATTTAGGGTAGCATCAGTTAGCTGTCCTTTAAGGGAAAATGTTCTAAAATGATTGGGTACATGTTTATGTTCTTTTTATTTTTAGAATAAAGAGAAATTTAATTTAATTTTTTTGCATCTCTCATAAAGGTAATCACAGGTGTACAAAATATACAATAGCTACTTTGTATTTTTAAAATTAAGTATCATATTTTAAAAGTTGTGAGATATGTAGATATTAAATTATTAGATATTGCATTTGAAGTGATTCAGATGCAACACATATGAATAAGTAGTTGTCTCAGATTTTATTCATTTTTGTTTTAATTAGTATTTAATTACTATTAATTAGTATTTCTAGTCCTCTACTTTCAGAGACCCCTGCTTTGAAATTTTATAGGGCTTAATATCAAGGAATTTAATTAAATGGTAACCTAGAAAAAATTCAAAAGGAAGGTTTAAAAAAAGAAAAGCACTAGGCTTTAAAATGAATCTTGTCATTAATAGTGTCCAGGTTACATACAAATATTTTAAAAATCAGAAAAGAAACTGGCAAAATGAAAGAATTATCTCAATACTCATCATTCTAATACATAATGAGTTTCTATAATGAAGAAAGGATCACTGGGGACACTAGGTGCCATTTTCTTATGCTGCTGTTAAGTATCATTTAGCAGTCAAATTCAACATAATGCCTAATCCAGAGGCACACCACAGATATGCAAGTCCTATTTTTGTGTGTCAGAAGACAGTTATGTGTGCTGTTTTTTTTTTTTTACTTCCAATTTCTTAATCAGTTTTGCAAATAATTAGAAAAACTTTACCAGGCCAAAGGGCCCCATGTTCCCTACCCCCACCCACAGACTTTCCCTCTTTTTTTTAGCCCCTGTAACATCAGGATTTTTTAAAAAACTGTTAATAAATTCTAACTAGTTATAAGACTTATTCATACATTTTCAGTTTTTCACAGCCAGAATTCACATTTGATCAAATAAGAAAACAGCAGTCTGATAGTAAATATATCGAATTTATAATTCATCTTGTAAATAATTAATTCTTTAAGTTTAATAGAGTTGCTGGCAGTTGGGGGTGGGTGAAATGCTGTTTGCTTCAATTTTGCAAGCACCTGATTTGACTGGGTGGCAAACCAGGTGACAATGTTAGACTCTAAAGCCTAACAGCTACATAACACATAAAATAGGATGCTCTTTATTCTGAGGAAGGTGGGAAGAGCAGACCACAATACAGAGATATTTAACAGGTGGATTCCTTGACTGAGCTACTAAAGGAGGGTGAAAAGGCACACAGAGGGTACTTAAAATACTTTTGCTGAATAAATGAAATGTTAAAAACTAAAAAGGAGTTTTAATTGTTAGTATGTTACTCTAGAGAAAAAATTTAAATAAAACATTAAATATTAATTTATATTTAAGCCATGTAATCTCAGGTAAGTCTCAAAAATATGAAGAATAACTAGTTCTATCCTCAGTGTTAACCTTATTAATATTTCCCTATGTTCTGGAAATACTGTTGATAACTTATTAATAATTTGCCTAACAGTCATCAAAGTGAACACAACGTTCACAACATAGCTTATATAAAAGAGCCTAAGTATTTCAGTGCTGTGAATCTAATCTGGGTTTTTAAATGAATATACATTTTACATACACACACATACACACTTTTATTTGAAATTATTTATGAGCATGAATTACATGTGTTATTTTTACAGGATTTAAGTGTAAAATAAGATTTGTGTTGATGTGCCAACCTTAAGAGTGCTTAGGAAAATGTTAGAAAAAATTGCCGTTTAACCTTTCTAAACATATTTTGTCCAAGTGAAGAGAAGGAAAGGTATTTTGTTCCTATAATTATTGAATATTTTACTTTCTGAAAGTTCCTTTTCATCATATGCTGAATCTCTAACAGGTTAGATCATTAAGCAGACTTCTTAGGTGAAAAAAAGTCTAAGGCAGATGAGTGGGAAAAGACTTGATTGGACAAATTTGGGATGTTTTTGGAAAGCTTTTTATTTTTTTTAGATCAATTTCCCTGAGATTTTTTTCACTTATTTTCTGAGGCATGTAAGAATACATCGTTAGTTTTTAACTTGACCTTTCCTATTTTCTCTTTTATCTTACAAGAGATCAAGACCATAAAGTTAAAATACTTATTGGGGAAGCTTTTCAGAATATGTAAACCAGTAATTTTGCTTTAATTAATTTCTGTCAAATTATGATTGTAATTCTTAGTCCTAAATTGTTAGAATTTTTTTTTAGAGATTTATTTTATTATTTATTTATTTTGTATTTTTGGCCGCATTGGGTCTTCGTTGCTGCGTGTGGGCTTTCTCTAATTGTGACGAGGCGGGGGCTACTCTTCATTGCAGTGCACAGGCTTCTCATTGCAGTGGCTTCTCTTGTTGCGGAGCACGGGCTCTAGGTGAGTGGGTTTCAATAGTTGTGGCACGTGGGCTCAGTGACTGTGGCTCACAGGCTCTAAAGCGCAGGCTCAGTGATTGTGGCGCACGGGCTTAGTTGCTCCACGGCACGTGGGATCCTCCCAACCCAGGGCTCAAACCCATGTCCCCTGAATTGTCAAGCAGATTCTTAACCATTGTGCCACCAGGGAAGCCCCACTAAATTGTTAGAATTTTATTTTAAATTTATTTTCCCATAACCTTTTCCTTAAATTATGTCTTGTTTTTAACTAATCTATAATGTAGTCAGCCACAACTATTGTTTTTGATTTTATAACAATTTTATTGATACATAATTTTCATACTATACAATTCACCCATTTGAACTATACAATGGATTGGGTTTTTTCCTGTAGTATATAAACAGTTGTGCAACTATCACCACAATCAATTTTAGAATATTTTCATCACCCCAAAAAGAAACCCTGTACTCATTAGCAGTCATGCCTCATTTTGCCACAATGTCCCCCTCTCCTATGTACCTGACAGCCACTCATCTACTTTCTGTCTCTCTGGGTTTGCCTATCTTGATGTTTTATATAAATGACATCACACAGTATAAGCCACAACTATTTTTTCTACCTTTCTACTAGATAGATGATTTCAATAGCAGGATGGCTGTACACATACATATAATATATATTTTATTGAAGTATAGTTAATATACAGTGTTGTTTTAGTTTCAGGTGTACATCAAAGTGATTCAGTTATACATACATATGTATATGTATGAATTCTTTTTCAGAGTCTTTTCCATTAGAGGTTATTACAAGATATTGAGTATGCTTCCCTCTGCTATGTAGTAGATCCTTGTTGCTTATCTATTTTATGTATAGTGGTGTGAATATGTTAATTCCAACCTCCTGATTTATCTCTCCCCGCCATGCTACTATCGCTTTTGGTAACCATAAGTTTGTTTTCTATGACTGTGAGTCTATTTCTCTTTTGTAAATAAGTTCATTTGTATCATTTTTTTAATTTCACATATAAATGATATTATATGATAGTTGTTTTTCTCTGCCTGACTTACTTCACTCAGTATGATAATCTCTAGGTCCATCCTTTTGCTGCAAATGGCATTATTTTATTCTTTTTTATGGTTAATATTCCATTGTATATATGTACCACATCTTTACCCATTCATCTGTCAGTGGACATTTAGGTTATTTCCATGTCTTGGCTATTGTAGATAGTGCTGCTGTGAACACTGGGCGGTGTGTATCTTTTGAAATTACAGTTTTCTCTGGATATATACCCAGGAGTAGGATTGCAGGATCATATGGTAACTCTATTTTTAATTTTCTAAGGAACCTCCATACTCTTTTCCAAAGTGGCCAAACCAATTTATATTTCTACCAGCAGTGTAAGAGGGTTCCTTTATCTCCACATCCTCTCCAGCATTTATTATTTGTAGACTTTTTAGTGGTGGCCATTTTGACTGGTATGCGATGATACCTCCTTGTAGTTTTGATTTGCATTTCTCTAATAATTAGCAAAATTGTGCATCTTTTCATGTGCCTGTTGGCCATCTGTTTGTCTTCCTTGGAGAAATGTCTGTTTAGGTATTCTGCCCATTTTTTCATTGGGTTGGTTTTTTCTTTTATATATTAAGCTGTATGAGCTATTTGTATATTTTGGAAATTAATCCCTTGTCGGAAACATCATCTGCAAATATTTTCTGCCAGTCTGTAGGTTGTCTTTTAGTTTTGTTTATGGTTTCCTTTGCTGTTCAAAAGCTTTTAAGTTTATGTAGGTCACTTTTGTTTATTTTTGTTTTCATTTCCATTACTCTAGGAGACATTCAAAAAAATATTGCTGTGATTTATGTCAAAGGGTGTTTTCCCTGTGTTTTGCTCTGGTGTTTTATAGTATCCAGTCTTACATTTAGGTCTTTAATCCATTTTGATTTTGTTTTTGTTTATGGTGTTAGAGAATGTTCTAATTTCACTCTTTTACATGTAGCTCCGCAGTTTTCCCAACACCGCTTATTGAAGAGACTGTCTTTTCTCCATTGTATATTCTTGCCTCCTTTGTCATAGATGAATTAACGATAGACGGGTGGGTTTATTTCTGGGCTCTCTATTATGTTCCATTGATCTGTGTGTCTGTTTTTGTGCCAGTGCCATACTGTTTTGATCACTGTAGCTTTGTTTTATATTTTGAAGTCAGAAAGCATGTTTCTTCCAGCTTCATTCTTCATTCTCAGGATTGTTTTGGTTGTTCAGAGTCCTTTGTGTTTCCATACAAATTTAAAATTTTTTTGTTCTCTTTTTGTGAAAAATGACATTGGTAATTTGATAGGGATTGCATTGAATCTGTAGATCATTTTGGGTATTATGCTCATTTTAACAATATTGATTCTTCCAATCCAACAACACAGTATATCTCTTCATCTGTTTGTGTTGTCTCCAGTTTCTTTCATCAGAGTCTTATCGTTTTCAGAGTACAAGTCTCTTGCCTCCTTAGGTAGGTTTATTCCTAGGTATTTTATTCTTTTTGATGTGATGACAAATGGGGTTATTTTCTTAATTTCTCTTTCTGATGTTTTGTTATTAGAGTATAGAAATGCAGTGGATTTCTGTGTATTAATTTTGTATCTAGCAACTTTACCAAATTCATTGATGAGCTCTAGTAGTTTTCTGGTAGCATCTTCAGGATTTTCTGTGTATAGCATCATGTCATCTGCAAACAGTTTTACTTCTTTTCCAATTTGGATTCCTTTTATTTCTTTTTCTTCTCCAATTGCCATGGCTAGGACTTCCAAAACTATGTTGAATAAAAGTGACAGAGTGGACATTCTTGTTTTGTTCCATATCTTAGAGGAAATGCTTTCAGCTTTTCACCATTGAATATGATGTTAGCTGTGGGTTGGTCCTGTTATTATGTTGAGGTATGTTCTGTGCCCACTTTTTGAAGAGTTTTTTGTTTTTTTTTTTTATAAATGGATGTTGAATTTTTGTCAAAAGATTTTTCTGCATCTGTTGAGATGATCATATGGTTTTTATTCTTCAATTTGTTAATGTTGGGTATCACACTGGTTGATTTGCAAATATTTAAAAATCCTTGCATCCCTGGAATAAATCCCGCTTGATCATGGTGTATGATCCTTTTAATGCATTGTTGGGTTCGGTTTGCTAGTATTTTGTTGAGGATTTTTGCATCTATGTTAATCAGTGATATTGGCCTGTAATTTTCTTTTTTTGTGATATCTTTGTCTAGTTTTGGTATCAGTGTGATGGTGCCCTCATAGAATGAGCAGAAGTGTCCTTCCTTGCCAGTTTTTTGGAAGAGTTTCAGGAGGATAGGTGTTAACTCCTCTCTAAATATTTGCTAGAGTTCACTGAAGCCATCTGGTCTTCCACTTCAGTTTGTTGGGCATTTTAAAATTACCGATTCAATTTTAGTACTGGTAATTGGTCTGTTCGTATTTTCTACTTCTTCCTGGTTCAGTCTTGGGAGATTGTTGCTTTTTGAGAATTTGTCCATTTCTTCTAGATTGTCCAATTTATTGGTGTATCGTTGTTCATAATAGTATCTTATGATCCTTTGTGTTTCTGTCCTGTCATTTGTAACTTCTCCTTTTTCATTTCTGATTTTATTTGTTTGGGCCCTCTCCCTTTTTTTCTTGGTGAGTCTGGCTAAAAGTTTATCAATTTTGTTTATCTTTTTAAGGAACCAGTTTAGTTTATTTATCTTTTCTATTTTTTTAGTCTCTATTTCATTTCTTTCTGCTCTAATCTTTATGATTTCTTTCCTTCTAGTAACTTTAGGTTTTGTTTGTTCTTTCTCTGGTTGCTTTAGGCATAAGTTTAAGTTGTTTATTTGAGATTTTTCTTGTTTCCTGAGGTAAGCTTATATCACTATAAACTTCCCTTTTAGAACTGCTTTTGCTGTGTCCAATAGTTTTTGGATTGTTGTGTTTTCATTTTCATTTGTCTCTAGGTATTTTTGATTTCCTCTTTGATTTCTTCAGTGATCCATTGGTTGTTTAGTAGCATATTGTTTAGCCTCCATGTGTTTGTGTTTTTTGCAGTTTTTTTCTTGTAGTTGATTTCTAGCCTCATAGCATTATAGTCAGAAAAGATGCTTGGTATGATTTCAGTTTTCTTAAATTTCCCAAGGCTTGCTTTGTGGCCCAGCATGTGATCTATCCTGGAGAATGTTCCATGTGCACTTGAAAAGAATGTATATTCTGCTGCTTCTGGATGGAATGCTCTATAAGTATCAGTTAAGTCCATCTGGTCTAATGTGTCTCTTAAGGCCTATATTTCCTTGTTGATTTTCTATCTGAATGATCTGTCCATTGATGTCAGTGGGGTGTTAAAGTCTCCCACTGTTATTGTGTTACTGTCAATTTCTCTTTTTATGTCTCTTAACATTTCCCTCCTATGTTGAGTGCATACATATTTACAGTTGTTATATCTTCTTCTTGGTTTGATCCTTTGGTCATTATGTAGTATCCTTCTTTGTCTCTTATAACAGTCTTTATTTTAAATAGACTGTCTCCTTTGACCTGGGAATTTGCCAACTATAGTAATAGATCATATAGAGTATTTCTTTAAAAACACAGATATAATCTGAAGTCTGAGATAAAATATTTTTAATTGGATTTTTCAGAACTTCACATACTGGGACAATGAAATCTATTCACTTATATATATATAGGAAATTGGTTGTGCTACATGCATGTTTATGCCCCAGGAGCCTAGTTCATCTTACATTGGGGTCTCAATTTTCACTCTTATTTTTCCTGGACCTGGCTCAGGAGGACAACTTCTTTACCTGGTCTCAACCTGTAATGGAACTGCCCTGATCTCTTTGTAGTCTATTTATAGTTATTACACACAGCCTGAGTTTTCCTGGACAGTTCTAATTTCAGATATTACATTCTAGTGTCAGACCACATGTTGTAATTTTTGGTTTAAAAAAATTCATAACTGTATATGGTGTTGGGAAATTTGGCTCCACCCATCTTGGTCTAGTTAAACTTAATCCATAGGTAATATTAGTGAGTTTTTTCAGTAAGTGAATATTTATTTCCTCACAATATTTAGTGAATTTTATTATGAGTAACCTTTCAATTAGCCATATTATTGTATATGTTTCCCAGGCATTCTGTTCTTCACGAAATATATAGTTCCTGATATTAGGTGATTTAATGTTCATTTCCTTGGGCACAATAGTAGCTTGTGTTAATGTAGGAAAATATCCTTATTTTCAGAAGGTGCATGCTGAAGTATTTAGATGTGAAATGCCATGATGTTCTGCATATACTTTCCAATGGCTCAAAATAAAAATATGTGTATGTAGAAAGCAAGTAAGGAGATACTGTAAAATGTTAACAGTTGTTGAAGCGAAGCAGAGGTTATATGGGTGTGTTCATTACACTGCTATTTTAACTTTTCTATGGATATTTGGAATATTTTTTATCATAAAGAGGGAAAACATGTACACTCCCTGTCTGTAAATTATGCTCCCTTTTGTCAAGGTATGTAGCATTTTAAAATAGTTGACCCAAGGTAACGTATATAAATTATATTTATATTTCTACAGTTTCTTTGGTTCATATTTGTTTCTACCTTTACCTTTTATAATTGTTATATTTGTATTTATAGTCTTAAATTTTTTTGCACCAAACATTATCTATATAGTTTTAAGAATAGTTATACACATGCCCAAATACCCACCACCTAGGTTAAGCAATATAAATTAGTTTCTTAGAAGCCCCCTGTGTTTCCCCTCCTGTTCCCATAGCAGTATCCACCATTCTTGCTTTTGTGGTACTTATTACTGTTCTTTTCTTTGTAGTTTTACCAACCAGGTATATATTCTCTTTTTTTTTCCCTTGATTTTTAAAGAATTGTTAAGTGTAGTTGAGTTACACTATTTTATTAGTTTCAGGTGAACAACATAGTGATTTGATATTTTTATAGATTATACTCCATTTAAAATTATTACAAAATAATATATTTCCCTGTGCTGTCAATATATACTTGTTGCTTATTTATTTTATACATAGTTTATATGTCTTAATCCCATGCTCATAACCTGCCCCTTCCTCCTTCCCTCTCCCCACTGGTAATCACTAGTTTGTTCTCTATATCTGTGAGTCTGTTTCTATTTTGTTATATACACTTATTTGTTTTATTTTTTGATTCCACATATAATTGATAACATAGAGTATATGTCTTTCTCTGACTTTTTTCACAAAGCATAATACCCTTTAGGTCCACCCACTTTGTTTGCACTGTTGGTGGGAATGTAAATTGATGTAGCCACTATGGAAAACAGTATGGAGTTTCCCCAAAAAAGTAAAAACAGAAATAACGTATGAGTCAGCCATTTCACTGCTGGGTATATGTCTGAAGTAAATGAAGATATTAGTTTGAAAAGGTACATGTACCCCAATGTTTATAAAAGCATTATTTACAGCAGCCAAGATATGGAAGCAGCCTAAGTGGTCATCAACAGATGAATGAATAAAGATGTGATAGGACCTCCTAGGTGGTGCAGTGGTTGAGTCTGCCTGTCAATGCAGGGGACACGGGTTCGATCCCTGCCCCAGGAAGATCCCACATGCCATGGAGCTGCTAAGCCCACGCACCACAACTATTGAGCCTGCACTCTAGAGCCCATGAGCCACAACTATTGAGCCTGTGTGCCGCAACTACTGAAGCCCGTGCACCTAGAGCCCATGCTCCACAACAAGAGAAACCACCACAATGAGGAGTCCATGCACCACAATGACGAGTAGCCCCCACTCACCACAACTAGAGAAAGCCTGTGTGCAGTATCAAAGACCCAACACAGCCAATTAATTAATTAATTAGAAAAAGATGTGATATACATATATGTGTATATACACACACACAATGAAATATTACTCAACCATAAAAAGGTATATATTCTTAATATATTATTTGGTCTTGCTGGATTTAAACTTTGCATAAATGGAATTATATTTTGTGTATGCTTCTGTGATTTGATTCTTTTGCTCTAGGGTATACTTTTGAGGATTATGTTCCCATTTTGATGCATAAAACTGTAGTTTATATGTTTTCACTGCTATATAGTATTCCAATAAATGATTTTTCCCCCATGTTTTTATACATCCATTCTCTATTGACTAATATTTGAGTCATTTCTCATCTTTAGCTATTACAGATGCTGCTGCTATGAACATTTTTGTACATGTTTCCTAGAGAACAAGTGCAAGAATTTCATTATAGCATTTTCCCATAGGTGTTTAGAAATTGCTGAATAGTAGAATATTTGCACCTTCAACTTTACTTGATTATGCACAATTATTTTCCAAGGTGGGTGTACCAGTTTACACTGAGTTCCCATTGCTCAGTACTCTCATTAATTTGCCTATTGCCAGGTATTGAATTTTTACCAATCTGGTGGCTGTCAAGTGATATTTCACTATCATATTTCCCTCATCAATAATGGGATTGAATATATAAAGGTGAGTCAAAAATTATTCTCACTCTGGTTATATTAAAACTTCTGTTGGCTGCAGTGTCTTATCAGCACTTATCAAGGCTGCTGTCTCCCCAATCACTGCTGTTCAGGTGTGAACATGTTACATCAGTTCATTTGTAACTGTGGTACGAGCACAAATGGATGCCCCACTTATGATTTGCATGAAAGAAGAGCAGTGTGCAGTGATTCGTTTTTTGGTGGTCTGAGGGTATGCACACTTCTGCCCACTGTTGACACTTTGTTTTGAGGTGTTAAAGCATCCTCCCTGTAGTCCTGATCTTTCTCCATCGGACTTTCACCTGTTTGGTCCCCTGAAAGCAGCCCTATGAGAAAAGAGTCACTTCTGATGAAGGAGTGAAGACAGCGGTGCATTTGTGGCTCGCAGCTCAGCCTAAAACGTTTTTTAATGAGGGAATACGAAAGCTTGTTGACAGATGGACAAAGTGTATCGAAAAGCAAGGAGATTATGTCGAAAAATGATGTATTTGTCTTTTCTAAAAGTTAATTAAAGTAAATTCTCCAGCCAGAGTGTAGATAATTTTTGACACACCCTCGTAGTTTCATGTGGTTCTCATGGAGTTTGGCCATTTTAATTTCCTCTTCTGTAAAGTGCCTGCTCAAGTCTTTTAGTTTCCTATTAGGGTTGTCTTTTCTTATTGCTTTATAGGAGCTGTTTATGTATTCTGGATATTGTTTGTTTTGTTTTGTTTTGTTTCAGTTATGTTGGTACAATTTTTTTCTCTCATTTTGTGGCTTATTTCTTAACTGTGTAATTTTTTTAGTGATTGAAGTTCTTAATTTTAATATAATTGGATTCATTATTCTCTGTTAATATACATTCTTTCTGGGTCATATTTAACATCACATGAATGTATCTTATTTGTTGAATTCTAAAATTTTGCAGTTTTACCTTCTACATTGTTTTCTTTTAGTTAATAGACTTTATTTTTTAGAAAAGTTTTAGGTTTACAGAAAAGTTGAGCAGAAAGTACAGTTTCCATGTTTTCCCTCTCTCACCCCTCCACCCCACCCCCCAACAGTTTCCCTTATTATTAACATCTTGTGTTAGTGTGGTATATTTGTTATAATTGATAAACCAATAGTGATACATTATTATTAACTAAAGTCCATAGTTTACATTGGGTTTACTCTTTGTGTTGTACCATTCTGTAGATTTTGAAAAATGCATAATGTTGTTTAACCAGCTTTATAGTTTCATACAGACTAGCTTATCTGCCCTAAAATCCCCTGTGCTCCACCTGTTCGTCCCTTCGTCCCTCCCTTTCTTTCCTCAGACACCTGCCAATCATTGATCTTTTTATTGTCTCTGTAGTTTTTCTTTTCCAAAATATTATATGATTGGAATCATATACAATATGTAGCCTTTTCAGACTGGCTTCTTTCACTTAGCAGTATGCGTTTAAATTTCTTCCATGTCTTTGCATGGGTTGATAGCTCTTTTTTTTTTTTGCTGGATAATATTCCATTGTGTGGATGCATCCATCACAGTTGTTTTATCCATTCACCTATTGAAGGGCATCTTGGTTGCTTTAAGTTTTTAGTGGTTATGAATAAAGCTGCTGTGAACCTTCATGTAACATCTTACAAACTTTTTGGCCAACCCAATACATAAGTCAGTCACTTTGGTTTTTGAGTCAGATTTTATAACTGACATTTTATAGACCAGTTTATAAGTGGTCTAATTTTATAACTACTTGTCTGGCACCATACACTGAAAAATCCATTCTTTCTCTGCTTTGTGAAGTTCCATCTCTCTCATAGATCAAGTGTCTGTATATGAAAGATTCTATTTGGAGTCTCTGTCTTATCCTATTAGTCTATTTGTTTAATTCAGTATGAAATACCAGGGATTGTGTTTGTATGTACAAGTTGGGAGTTTTGGAGAGACATGTAGGCTGGATTTGAGGAGTCATCAGTATATAGGTGGTATTCAAAGCCATGAGGTTGAATGGGATCTTCAAGGGACTCTTCAAATGAATGAGTATATATAAAGAGGAGTCTGTATTAGTTTCCTATGGCTTATAGGAAGAAAATGTGATAATCAATTACCACAAACTTAGTGGCTTAAAACAATAGAAATTTTTTTTTTTATTGTTCTGGAGGTCAGAAGTCTGAATTAAGTCTTATAGGGCTAAATCATGCTACCAGCAGGACTGTGCTCCTTCCAAAGGCTTTAGCAGAGAACCGGTTTCATTTTTGAGCATCTAGAGCAGCATTCCTTGAAGCTTTGGTTCATAGCCTCTCCTCCATCTTTAAAGCCTTTCAAAGTACCATAGCATCTTTTCTATCTTACTGCTTCCTTCTGCTTCTGTCACATGACCTTTTTCATCTGTATGGGTTCTTCCTCTGCCTCCCTTTTAAAAGGACACTTATGATTGCATTTAAGGCCCACTTGGGTATTCAAGGATAATCTTCCATCTCAAGATAATTAACTTAATCACTTATGCAAAGTCTTTGCCATATAAGTAATATTCATAGGTTCCATGTATTAGGATATGGACATCTTGGGAGGCCTTTATGCAGCTCACCTCAGTCTTCCCTGTGGTCCCCAAGGATTCGTGTCTGTCCACATGCAAAATACATTCACCCCCAACCCAACATCTCCAAAACTCTCAACCCATTACAGCATTCACTCAAAGTCCGAAATCTCATCTAAATATTATTAGCTCAAAAGTCCCAAATCTCATCATCTAAATCAGGTATGGTTATACTCTAGTTAGGATCCATTCTGGAACAAAATTCCTCTCCATCATGGACTTATTGAACTAGGAAACAAGTTATATGCCCCCAAAATACAATAGTGGGACAGGCATAAGATAACAGTTACAAATATTTCAAAAGGGAGTCAATGGAAGGAAGAAAGGACTCACTGGTCCCTAGCAATTTTGAAATCCAGTATTGAAAATCTTACTAGATCTCAAGGCCTGAGAGTAATCTTCTGTGACTTGAGGCTCTGCCCTCTGGGCCATGTGTTCCACCCTCTGAGTCACCCTTCCTTTTTCTTGAAGGGTATCACATTTGTAACTAAGTAGTTTTATCAGCCTGTTTCCTGCTTGTAGAATTTTGGAAGTTTGACAGTCTTCCTTCATTTCATCCTATCCTTGTCCTTTTCAAGCCAAGCAGGCAGTGTTTCTGCTGGTACAACATTCTCAACGTGAGTCTCCTGTGTATGTCACATTGTTTTACACCATTAAACAAGAAGTTTCTCCACAGATCTTTCCTGGATAATCCCATCTCTGTTCCTGGCTTCTGTTGAGATGGTTGAGGGGATACATGAATCATATACCTAATCTCTTCTGCAGTAGCAAAAGGTAGTCCAGCCATATCCTTGACCTTCTCTCCAGAACATGTTTTTCTAACAGTGTATCTCCTAATTTGAACATCTTTTGAAATATGGATAGGCTGAGAATTTCCAGAATCATCAAGTGCTGGTTTCTTTTTGCTTAGATTTTTGTTCAGTTCTTCCCTCAATCTATCCCTTTCCTCTTGCATTTTGTTATAAGCTGTAAAAAGAATCCAGACTGCAACTTAAGTACTTTGCTTGGAAGTCTCCTCAGCTAAATGTCTAAGTCCATCCTTTACAATTTCTGCTCTTCACATAACTGCAAGACATAATTAAGTTAAGCTTTCTGCCACACCTTTCCTTCAGTTTCTGATAAGATGTTTCTCATCTCTTTCTGAACCCTCAACAGTAGCATCTTTCTGAGCCCTTACCAACCAAATTAGTCCACGTTATTTGTTCCCTAAGGCTGCTATAACAAATTGTCACAAGCTTAGTGGTTTAAAGCATAGACATTTATTCTTTTATGGTTCTGAATATCAGAAATCCAAGCTGTCTGATGGGACTAAATCAAGATTTCAGCAGGGCCACACTTCCCCCAGAGACTCTAGGAGAGAATCTGTTTCCTTGCCTTTTTCAACATCTGATTAGAGCTGTATTCCTTGCATTCCTTGTTTTATAGTCCCTTCTGTGTGAAATCTCCTTCTCCCTTCCTCAAATAGGAACACTGGTGGTGGCATTCAGGGCTCATCCAGATAATTCAGAATGATTTCCTCATCTTTAGAATTTTAAATTAAGACCCTCAATTTAATCACATTTCAAAGTCTTTGTCATATAAGGTAACATTCGCAGGCTCCAGGAATTAGGACATGGCGTCTTGAGGGATTATTATTCAGCCTACCACAGGGTTTAAAGACTGGTCCCCATAGCATAGCAATGTTGAAAGATTGGGGAGAAGAGGAGGAACCAGCAAAAGAGACTGAGAAGGAACAATCAAGGAGGTAGGAAAATAACCAGGAGAGCGTGGTATCCTGGAAGTCAAGTGAGGAAAATGTTCTAAAAGGAGGGAGTGGTCAGCTGGTTTAGATTCTGTAAAAGCTCAAAATGAGGACTGATCATTTACTATTGAATAGTTAGCAACAAAGGAGGTCATTAGTGATCTTGACAAGCAGTTTAGGTTCATAAACTCTTTTTAAATGCAAAAGATCCTCCCTAATCCTCCAAAAAATAAGGAAAAATTATTATAGTAACATGAAATAATGATTTATTTTATGAAGAAAATCTCTTGAAGGGCAAGGCCATGTCATGCTTTGTGTAGAACCTACCAGAGTTCACCTCTATCCTGTTTTATCGCTCAGTATAGATATCATGTGACTGCAGAATGGAACACAGGAACTAGTTTCTGGGATCTCTCCTCATTAACAGGTTACTTAAGAGTTCCTCGCTCTTCCTTCCTGCCACATTCACACTAGAAGAATGTGATAACAGAGATTTTCTCTGCTCCTGCCTCTGTCCAGATTTTCACATGGAGATTTGAAAGCAAAAAGTTTTGGGAGGTTTTTTTCCCCTCACATATTTTTAAAAATTCCATTCTAAGCTGTAGCTCTCCCTAACTGCTATGACTTTCTGAGCCTTTGCTCTAATTACTGTTCCTTCTCATCTTTTGCATACTTTTAGGCTTACTGTTTTATGGATCATTTTAGTTTCCCAGCTCTCACTTTACTGAACTGACATCTAGTTTTTCATTTTACTAGGCTGAAATGACCCTTATGACAGTCTTGTAGTCTTCTCTTATTCAATAATTATTTTTCTGTGGTTGCTGCTACAGTTTTCTATGTGAGCATTTCTGATATTCAGTTGTTATAATTTTTCCCTTCTAATTATGCCTAAAGTTTTTCTTAAGAAAAATTACTCTGAAATTTTAACTGTTGGTTCCTTAACTAGGTTATTTATTACCATTGTGCTACTAGCCACACACTTATCTGAAAAGGAGAGTATTTAGGAGTCTGTGTTGTAATGTATCTAAAGTATGAACAAGTTGCTTATATTTTTAGTAATTTTTCCATTAAGGATCAGGGAGACAATTTAGGCGTGAAGACATTGCTTTAGTCGTTTGAAGCCTTGTGCAGTTGACCCTTGAACAACATGGGTTTGAGCTGCACGGATCCACTGCAGATTTTTGTCAATAGTATATACTACAGTACTACACCATCTGCAGTTGGTTGAGTTTACAGATGTGAAACAACACTTACGGAGGAAGCTTGGATGCAGAGGGCCTGCTCTAAGTTATACACAGGTTTCTGCTGCATAGGGGGTCAGCACCCCTAACCTCTGTGTTGTTCAAGGGTCAGCTGTACTTTCACATCATCGTTTGCTTCTTCCCCAGAAACATATTTTGGTCATTTAATATTCTGTGTTGTTTCTGTGTGTGTGTGTGTGTGTGTGTGTGTGTGTGTGTGTGTAACAACTTTATTGAGATATAATTCACAATTCACTCATTTAAGTGTACGATTCATTTAGTATATTCACAGAGTTGGGGATCCATCATCACAAACAATTTTAGAACATGTTCATTAACTGAAAAAGAAAAATCAAACTAGCACTGCCAGGCATCACTGTCCTGCCCCCACCCTAGGCAATCACTGATTTACTTTCTGTCTTCTAAATCTAAAGGTTTGCCTATTATGGACACTTCATCTAAATGGAATCATGTAATATGAGGCATTTTGTGTCTGGTTTCTTTTACTTAGAGTAATATTTTCAAGGTTCATCCATGTTACAGTGTATTTCAGCACTTCATTCCTGTTTATAGCTGAATAATATTCCATTGTTTGAATATACCACATTTGGTTATCCATTTATCAACTGATGGTTGTTTAGATTGTTTCGTCTTTTAGTTACTATGAATAACTCTGCTATGAACAATTTTGTGCAGATTTTTGTGTGGACATATGTTTTTATTTCTCTTGGGAATGAAATTGCTGAATCATGTGATAGTGCTAGGTTATAACTTTTGAGGAACTGTTAGACTATTTTCCAGAGTGGCTGCACTATTTTACATTCCCACCAGCAGTGTATAAGGGTTCTAGTTTCTCCACATCCTCACCAACACTTGCTATTATTTATATTTTTGATTATGGCCGTCTTAGTGGGTGTGAAGTGGAATCTCATTGTGGCTTTTTTTGGTTTGTTTCCTTATGTTTTTGATTGGTATTTCCCTAACAGCTAATGACGTTAGTATTTTTTCATATGCTTCATTCCTGTTTGCATATATTCTTTGGAGAAATGTCTGTTCAGATCCTTTGCCAATTTTTTAATTGGGTGATTAGTATTTTTATTGAGTTGTAAGAGTTTTTTAAAATATATTCTATATCAAGTTGCTTATCAGAGATATGATTTTTGCAGGATTTTCTCACATCCTGTGGATTTTCTTTTCACTGTTTTATGGAGTCCTTTGAAGCACAAAAATTTTTAATTTTGATGAAGTCCTATTTGTGTGTTTGTTTGCTTGCTTGTGCTTTTGGTGTTATAGCTAAGAAACTATTTCCTAAACTGAGGTTATGAAGATTTATACTTAAGTTTTCTTCTAAGAGTCTTACAGTTTTGACTCAATTTAGGTCTTTGATCCATTTTGAGTTAATTTTTGTATATGATGTGAGAGAGGAGTCTAACTTCATTCTGTTGCTTGTCAATATCCATTTGTCCCACCATCGTTTTTCAAAAGACTATTCTTTCTTTCATTAAATGGTCTTGCCACTCTTCTAGAAAATCAGTTGACCGTAAATATGAGGAATTATTTTTAGATTCTCAGTTCTATTCCATTGATACATATGCCTGTCCTCCTATCAACACCACACTATCTCGATTACTGTAGCTCTTCAGTGAGCTTTGAATTCAGAAAGTGTGTCCTCCCACCTTGTTGGGTTTTTTTTTTTTCTCCCAAGATTGTTTTGGCTATTTAGAAAAAAATTTTTGGTGAAAGATGTCACATAGAATTTACCATCCTAACCATTTCTAACTGTACAGTTCCGTGATGTTTACATTCACATTGTTGTGCAGCCATTCTCTAGAACTCTTTTCAGCTTGCCAAACTAAAATTCTATATCCATTAGATAACTCACATTTTCCCCTCTTCCCGGCCCCTGGTAACCACTGTTCTACCTTGTTTTGTTTCTATGAATTGGATTACTTTAGATACCTCATATAAGTGCAGCCTGGAAAACAGTCTGCACTTATTGGGAAAAGCGTCTGACCATTACTCAGTCATACAGTATTAAACTTTTTATAATGGGCTTATTTTACTTAGCATAATGTCCTCAAGTTTCTTTCTAAGGTTGAATAATATTCCATTGTATGTCTTGGCTATCTTTAATTCTGTAAATTTTTGTATGAATTTTAGGATTAGCTTGTCATTTTCTGCAAAGAAGTCAGCTGAGATTTGGTAGGGATTGCATTGAATCTCTAGATTCTGTAGATTAATTTGAAGAGTATTTCAGCCTTAACAATATTGCCGCCCAACCCATGAACATGGGATGTCTTTACATTTATTTGGGTCGTCTTTAATTTCTTTCAGAAGTGTTTTTATAGTTTTCATAGTATAAGTTTTTACACTTGTTAAATTTATTCCTAAATATTTTATTACTTTTGTGTCATTGTAAATGGAATTGTTTTTCTTAATTTCATTTTTGGTTTGGTCATTGCTACTGTATAGAGAAACAATTGATTTTTATATACTGATCTTGTGTCCTGCAACCTTGTGGAGCTCATTTATTAGTTCTAGTAGTATTTTGGTGTATTCCTTAGAATTTTCTATATACAAGACCACATCATCTCAAATTGAGATGGTTTTACAGTATTATATTTAAATATATTAATTCAACAAGCATGTATTGAGGACTTGCTCTGTGTCAGGCACTGTGCTCCATGTTGGGAGTATAGAGATAAAAGGCATAAACTCTTGCTTTCATAAAGTTTGCAGTCTAGGTAGGGAGCAGATCTTTAAACCAGTAATCACAATTCAGTGTTGTAAATACTGTGACTGAGAGATATATGAAATGCAGTGGTAGCACAGAGGGAAAGAGCTACTATACTGGGGGGTGTCAGGAAAAATTCCACAGATGAGCTTATACAGAGTCCTGGACCATTTTGCAAATAAGTAGCCATGGTTATGATAACTTGTCATTTCAAGGCCAAAATGATCTTTTATATTTAAAAAGTATTATGTAGTACTTTGTTTGGCTTTAAGATTTTTTAGGTCTATCAAAATTTAAGCAGATTTGCATTAATAGTGAGACAATACCTCAAGTTTTCAAAGTATATACAGATGTTTATGTAGTAAATCTGTTGCTGTAAAAGCGTATGATCACATTTGGAAAATTGCTATTGCATGTCTTCGCAGTTTATTAAAAACTGAAAACTTTTAAAACTAACTGGGGTTTTGATAGATTAAGTTCAAGGCCACCTTTTATTTAAATGATGTTTTGTTTTCTGTAATTAGACCATGCTAGGTGAATTAAGTGTGTAATTAAAAACAGAAGGTTTGGCTAATTCAGAGTAAATGAGTACAAAATACAAGGTCATTATCCATCTCTAGTGAGACTCCAGATGAAGAGTGCACATGGAACTGTTTATAAAACATTTTGCATGGTCAGAGCTCCTCTAGTTCGCTCTCCATGGCTTTTAAATTAAAGTATTCACAGACTTTCCCAAAAATGTACCTGTTATATAGAAGCACGCTCCCATTTACTGTGCTCATCTGAATGGGAAACAAAAAAAGATTAGCATTAAATCTTCTATCCCAAATAAAAAGGTGAAATGTACTCCTCCTCTTTCAAAAGCGAACATTTAACATGTTGCTTGGCACACCGAGTTCATGGTTAGAACTCTGATAACTTTTGAGAGTTCTGAGTCTCGATTGTTTTCATTTTTCACACACCCTGGAGATGTGCAGGTAAAACATCTCTAATCTGTTTCCTCAGTGCATAGTCACAGTGGGTACCATGGGATGGAAAGTCTAGGAAGAGTTTTATTTAGAATATTTTATTTATGGTTGAGGAATGTGGTGCTTTTAGAAATTAGGTGTTTAATTTAGTAGTTGATTCCTGGAGGAAATTTGAATTGGTTACTGGAAGTGCAAAGCTTCAACTCTTAGAAATCCCTTCACAGTTTGGCTCCTGGTGCCTTTCCAGCTCTTTTCTCACAGTTCTCCTGCAGTATCTGTGCTGCAGTTTGCCTGGACCTCTCTAGCATCACAACCCCTTTCTTTATCGACCTGTCTTTTGCCTGTCTTTCTGCGCACTGTTTAAGGTTGATATCCTCAGGGAGAAAGATAGGTTAGGTCTCTCAATAAATATTTCTATAGTCTCTTGTCAGGCTCTCATTATACATCCTACGAATTACTTTTTAACCATCTGTCTTCTCCACATTTTAAATTCCTCTAGGGTAGAGATCATGACTGTCAGAACTGTATTCCAGCACGAAAGGGTAGCTTCTGGCTAATAATAGTGGCTCAAACAATATTTGTTTGGTGAAATATTTGTTGGGTAAATGCTACAAATCTTTAGGTTTAAATTAAGAGCAATACATATATCAAAAATCTTTGTGCTGCTAGTCACTGTTCTAGGCAGTGGTAAAACAAAATTCTTTAATCTCAAATCACCTAAAATTAATTAAAAGACATTTCTTTCTGGGCATATGTTATTATAAAACTTTTTAAGTTGGGGAATAGTTTGATAACTGTTGACCTGAGATATAAGATCTATTTTAATTTCCTAATCTAAACCAGTTAATTAGTTAAGCTGCCCATACAAATCATTATAATGCAGTAAGGTCATTGTTTAATGGAAGAATCTTTAAAACTACAGTGGAGAATATACGAAGAACACCAAAGTCTACGTAATAGAGAAGGGGGATGCTGTTTAAGAAGTTAGCATTTATACAGATACCCAAGAATGAGTAAGAATATACTAGGCAGACAAGTGGGAAAGTTGTGTTATAACATGTACAAAAGTGGGCACAGGACGATATATTCAGTGTTGTTGAAGCCTGAAGTTGAGTTGGGAAGCCGTGGGAATGGGGAAGCAAAGTGGGTAGGTGCATTTATGCCATATAAAGAAGTTTCGATTTTAGCTTATATAAAAATGAGAGCCACTGAAAAATTATAATGACCTGATCTTCAGAAACTAGATTGCAAGGGATTGAAGTTAGAGCAGTGAAATCATTAAGGAGAATGTTGCAATATGACATGGTCTAAATGAGAAGTGCATGAAGGCAATGAAATGGATGGAAAGGGACAGTTTTGAGAGAATCTCTAGCCATTAGTGATTAGATCTAGGAAGTAAGGGAGAGGAAAGGATCTCAAATTATTCCCAGATGTTTTACTTGAACCACTGGGTGAGTGATGGCTCCATTCACTACGTTAGGGAATTATGACTTTTTAAAGGGGCACATGATGAATCAGTTTTAGATATATTAATACCGTCAAAATTCAGAAGGAGGTTTTTTTGTTTGTTTGTTTTTTTAAGACATATCCAGAGTTAGAGCGCTTCAGAAATATCTGTCTGGGCTAGAGATTCAGAATTGTAAGTTATTTTTGAGCTGGTGTAATTGAAATCATGAAAACAGAGGGGGAGTAATAGATGGACTGAGGTGGGTCCTTATGGAGCATCGACAGAAGAAAGAATGTGATGTCTTAGATACTGAGGGAGGAGAGCTTTTCGAGAAAGAAGACGTAAATGTGTAAAAAGCTTCAGAAAGGTTAAATCAACATGCAAGCTAAAAACTGGAGATTGGATATGACACTTAGAAAGTCAATGTTGCTTTTCAGTGAAGCAGCCTCTATGAGATGGTGAGGCCTAAAGCCAGGCTGCTTCAGAGTGAGGAGAGAATCAAGGGGAAGAAGTAGACTTCTTTCCAGGAGTAGCTTGTGCAAAAGGAGATATAAAGTGATAGTTAAAGGGAAACTTTTTATTTTGGTTTGGTCTTAGATATGAAAAACTTGAGGATTTTTACATGCTGAAAAGAAAGAGCTAAGGTAGGAGTTTGAGGATTGAATAAAGATAATCAGCGGAATGAAGTCCCTAAGGAAAGGGTGGATGGGACCCAGAGCATTGGTAGAGAAACCAGGTTTAGATGGAAGGAGGGAGAAGTGTTATTCTGGGTCAGAGCAGCAGTTAGGGAATCAGGGTGTGTGCTGGCTTGGGAATATGAGAGGAGTGGCAGTTTGGAGATACTAATAATTACTAATAATTACTTCCCTTTCCATTTATCAGTTCTGCCAAATATCTAGCAATTTCAAACCTGAATTACTGTCATAGGTCTCCCTGATTTTCCTATTTCCTCTAAAAACACAGCAGAACACTTATTAGGGTTGCTGCCATTAGCCACAACACTGATTTTTCCCCTTTCTCAAAACTATTTCCTTTGTAAATTATTATTATTATTTTCAACATATTGATCTTGATTTTTAGACCTTTCTCCAGTTTCACTCTTCTTTAGATTAACTTAGTCCCCCACTACATTCTCTCTCCCATTCCAACTTTATAGAATCAGATGTTCTTCTGACAAACTCCTGACAGCCAGGAAGATGTCATTTTCTTAAAACTCTCTTTAAATCCTGTTTGTACAGAAAGATCCTTGCAGAATGAATCAGAAATTGCAGTTCAATTCGTTTTTGGTAGAGAAAGATATCTTTCTTATTTTGTTTGTTGCTTTTATTTTCACTTTTTTCTCTCATTCTTGTCTGCAACTCCCACACTGTCTTCTGATTTTCAGTACTGGTGAATTTAGAAATATTTATTTGCACTATTTGATAATCGGTATAATAATGTGTTTCATTGAGCTTTACGGAAAAGGAACCTTATGAAAATTTAGTAATAACACATGAATAATGTAGTGATTTCACCAAAGTCATGACTGTCTTTTAGAATATATTCTTTTTTCTTAGCTAGTAATTTGCATTCTCTCCCTTTATTAGCAGTTCTATTTTAGAAAATTTTATTTCTGGCGTATATTTGAGTGCCACCTTTTATGTTTTGTTAAAACATGTTAAATGGAGGTCAGTTGAGCTTTAATTTTGCTTGTGCATTAAAAATAGCCTTTATCTAAAAGATGAGTAACAGCTAAGCATAAGTAACATTTATAATAGGATTTCTTTTTGTAGTTTTTAATTACTTTATTATTTGTGTAGAAAAGAAAGTTTTATATGCCATTTTTAGCCTTCCTACATTAGCACTGTCCTCGTGGTTTTTAAGATACTGTTTTGATTTACGAGCCCTTATCCTTTGGTATATTAACTTCTAGTTTTTGAACTTCCTACCTGAGTTTCCTAGAATTGTTTCTATACTTGCTAAAGAATTAAGAATAAAATGAAAATATTTTTGTACCCACTGCTATGTTTGTCTGTAATAGATTGAGAAAGTAGAAATTGGCTTTCATTTTATTAATAAGTATGCTAAAATGGTCCTGAGAGCATTCATTATCATTTATTTGCAATAACAGATTTAAATATAATGCCAGATTATAAAATAATGGATTTGCTATTATTTGTTTTGGTAAAAATAACCCATGACAGAACTACACACAACACATATACACACCCTTATGTTCATTTTGTGTAAGCAAGGAAAAGGTATGGAAGGATACCACTAGTTGGTTATCAACGGTTATTTCAAGGAGATACAGCTGGGAGATTAACTTTTTCTGTATATACCTTGCCATTTTTTTCACTTTTATGAAGAATATAAAATGCAGAAAACATAAAGGAGAAAAAACCTCTGATCTCTTCTTTGAATTACTTTCTAAATCAGTAATTTCCAAACCTGCCTCTGAATCATTTAGAAAGATTTGTTAAAAATCAGAAATCTGGCTCTGAAACAGAATCTCTAGGAGTGTTAAAAATATTAGACTAGTGGTTCTCAAACCTGCTGATCATCAGAATCACCTAAGATGCTTTGAAAACGTAGATTCCCTCCACTGTGAACAGAGAGTTGAAGTTTATAAATGGTTTATGGAACTTGCAGTCCATTTTTTAAAAAGCTCCCATGTGATTCTAGTGACCCACCAGGCTTGAGTACTACCAGTTTAATGATGTATTTGCTCTCTGGAAGACACTGTTCTTGGTGCTGTAGTTATTTTAAAGAATACTAAAACACAGTTTTTGCCTTCAAATTTACAGAATAGTTGGGGGTTGGGGGCAGTATGAAAAGGTGGAAAAGACTGATACATAACAGCTACTTACACAAGGGCAAAAGAGAAACTGCCCTAAGATGTAAAGTCAGTGAAAATACGGTGTCGGCTATTACCTCTGTTAACTCTGTTATTTAATACTGTTTTGAAAGTTCTAATGCAGTAAGACAAGAAAATGAAATGAAATATAAATATTGCAAAGAAAGTGAGAAATACCATTATCATTTAAAATAAAATATTATTGTCTGACTAGAAAACCCAAGATAATCAACTAACATTTATGAAAATATTAATTAAAAACATACTAGTAAGATGATCAGTTACAAAATAAATTCAAAAATTAATGTTTCCTCCATACCAGAATAAACATATATATGTTTTTAAAGATCCTACTTATAATAACACAAATACATGAAAAAGATTTACAACTGTACTTAGGAAATTTGCCTAATGAAGTAAACTATAGGATTTAAGTAAACTATAGAACTAACCATATGAAATAAACTATGGAACATAACTAAGGAATGTAAAAACAGTTTGGAGAAACATTCCGTATTTATGGATGGGAAGAGTTAATGTTTTAAAGTTATACATTCTCCCCTCCACCAAAAAAATTTTTTTCTCTCCATCATTTAATACAATTCCAATTAAAATTTTAGTTTTTTTTTCTTTTTGCCAAACCTGACAGTGTGTTCTAAAGTTCATTTGAAAGAATAAACCAGACTCTTGCCAAAAAAAAAAAAAAAAAAGATATAATGTGAATAATTTGCATGAGCGGGTTTTAAAACATTTCCAAAGCCACTGTAATTAAAACAGCCTACTACTAATTTTTAAAAATCAGAGTATAGTAAAAGTGTGTTTTAAATTACATACTCAATATGTATTTTTGAATGTGTTGAATCTGGTGTTGGTACAGTCAGGTAAACGTGGGAAGAATTCATGTGGATTAAAGATTGAATGAAAGTTAAAAAGTAATAGGAAAAATGTAGATGAATGTGTACATAATCTTGATGTAGGGGACGGCTTTTTAAATGTATGATAGTAAAGGCAGGAATTACTTTTTAAAAGGGTTTGATTTGACTGCATAAAGATTTTAGGTTTCTGGACAATAAAATAATCAACTAAATTGAAAGGCAAATAAAATGGGAAGAAGTACATATAATATGGTGCCCACATGCTTAATATAAAAAGAGCTCTTACCAATTAGTGAAAAAAGATTAACTCCTAATGTTGGCCTGGGAAGGAGGGGAGCACGTGTAAATTTAAACTTTGAGAAGAGCAATTTGGCCATATGTAGCAGAATCTTTAGAATTTTTTTTTTTAAATCCTTTTACCTACTTCTGGGAAGAAAGAGGTAAAAAGTGCAAAAGCGTTTAAAGACAACATGGCTACACCTAGCTGCAAGAGAGACTGGAAAATGTTGTCTTCATCCTGAATGCCATGTGCCCAGCTAAAAATGTTATTTCTGTGGAAGAAAGATAGAACAGATATTGGGGGGCGGCTACCAGTCTGTCACACTACCCCTCCTCTGCATTTTCATCTTCCATTTCTTAGTTTAGCCCTTACTTTGAGGACACTGACTCATTCTGTCTCTGCTTCCACACACTGTGTGTCCAATCTGTAGATCATCTAGGTGAGTACTTGACGACTTTCTTATACCCCGGAGCTACATATCTACCTTTAGTGTCAGTCACTATTTTCCCTGTCAGTATGTCATTCTTTCAGACATGAGGCATTTTTCCTATCCAAATATGGGAAATTAGTCGCAGTGCTAGCAGATGAGGTTATTGCTACTAAACATTACCAGCTGGTTTGTAACATTTGGAAGTAGGAACAGGATCAGCTCTAAATCTTCTGTTCTTCCTTTCCACTCCTCCTCATCCTCCCCAAGTAACTAGAAAACACTGTCAGCTTTGTTACTGCCTTGTTTAGGAGAACTTACGAACATAGAGGCAACAGTCCTTCTACCTTTTTCTGTCTGTTAATACACTTGAGATGGTACAAGTTATGAAACTATCTGAATCCCACCCTTGGGGATTTTTCTTTCTAATTAAAAAAAAAAAAAGCAGCATATTTGTGCCTTGTATGATAGGGAAATATTTTTCAACATTGTATCTCAATAAAACTGCTGCCAGAGCTCTGTCTGCTATGTGGTGAAGCCATGACAGTTATCTAGTTTTTCCTCAGTATTTCACAGCCATCACTCATTGACTGGTTGGTGCCAGAGAAGGAGAGAAAAGAGAGAGGGAGAGGGAGGGGAAGGGAGAGAAGGGGAAAAAGCACTGCCATCTTTTTCACTTTTGTAACTTTTCCCTTCACATGATTCAGTGCTAGATTAATGTATATAAAGAAACTCTAGTATTCTGACAGTTACACTAAAAGTTATACCAATTCTGCATCATAGCTATTAGCTATTACAATCCGCAGGAGGCAAGAAGGACATCGACACCCCATTTCCTAAACGAGCACACAGATTATATAAATTAAGTAACCTTGCTCATGACCATATACTTAGTGAATGTTGAAGCTGGGATTCAAATCCAGCTCTTCCTAGTTCCAGTGCCTGTTCCCCAACCATGGTGATACACTGAATTCCTAACGATAGAATGGAAACATGAGGATTGTCTTTATATATGTGAATGATAGCCATGTGGCTATGGGATTGTATATGTTCTGTGTGTCTCCAGAGGGTTGGAAATGAAGGCAATTTTTAACTAAATGTTACAGGAGGCATTTTTCAACAATTAGACTGAATTCAGAAAGGGAATGGGTTGTATTTTTAAATAGTGATCGTTCATCATAAAATAGACTGAGGGTTTTGAAGGACACAGAGTAAAGTCGTAGAAAGTACTGGACTTGTAGCCTGGAGACATCAATATTGTTTTGACATCTTCTTATGATGTGTTTGAATTAGCTATTTGAGTCTCTGGGTTTTTGTTTCCTAGTGAATTAAATGAAGGAGTTGCACTGAAACACCTCAAAGTCTCATTGTGTTTTAGGTAAATGGCTTGCTTATTAAATGTTTGTCAAATGAATATCACAGCATAGTCCCCTCTGACCTAATGCCAGTGGCACATCCTTCATCTTCCCAACTCAAAGTAATCGACCTCCCTTTTATGCTGTGCAGTATTTTATCTGTACCTCTCATTGAATTGTCACTTTCTACTTTATAGTGAACATATGTATGAGACCCATGGTGGCAAGAGCTGTATAGTATCTTGTACCTGCCATTGTGCTTTACACAGAGTAGGCACTCAATAAATATTTGTTGAATAAGTTAGATAAAATTACCTGATGCATGAAAGAATTGAAGGCAGCATCTTTGCAACTAGATTTTTCTCTCACCTTCTTGAGCAACAGGTTACTTTGACGCTTATCAGTGGTAGACCAATGCATGCAAAGAGTCTAAACAAAAGTTTCTATATTTGTTGCTTGAAGTTAAATTAAAACTTGTTCAGACAGGTCATTGACACTGACAGTAGCCACCTCAACTCAACTTCACCTAATGATAAACATCTACTAAACCACCACCACCTACTGGAACTCCTTAGATTCTTTCTTTTGAGTTTTGCTGCCTTGACATTGTATCACACTGGGAATCTAAATATTATCTGACTTTTCTTCAGGCATGGTTTCCTGAGAAGGTATTTGCCTAAAATTCATTCATATTCCTCTAGTCTTTCTTCCTTTCCCTTTACTCCCCTTGCCCCACCTTTTTTTCTACCACTTTCTCTTGACTCTCCTTTCACCTCTAAAATTCAGTTGGCGCAAAGTCCTAGGAGTTGTGTACTATAACATATACGGTGAAGTGCAGAACCTGGTGAATCAAGATGAAACTAAAACACCTCAAAGTTGTGAGTAGCCTGGTTCAAACACATCTATGAAAGCTTCCTTGAATCCCTTCACCATTTTTTATACAATCATTAATGCCTTTTCACACTCTCCTCTGTGTTTGTGTATCTGTTTTCCCAACCAGATAGGGGCTAATTTTATTCTTCTTTGTGTCATTATATGGAGTTGAATAAATATGTGTGGACATGATTTATCTAGACAACTTCCTATGTTTTTCTTGTAGGTTTTTTCCACGCAGGCAGATTGCAATATTTCTATTTTATAGATGAGGAACCTATAGCTTAAAGGAGTTCAACTTGCCCAACACCAGAAAACAAGTATTTGGAGGAGCCAGAATTCAAATCCAGGGCTTTCTGGAGTCCAAGTTCTTTATCTTTTTCATTCCGCCTCCAGTATGTGCCTTTCAGTCTATTCCCATCTTCCAGTTTCCACGGCTACTGTCCTTAATCATCTCTCATTACCTCTTCCTAAGAGCTTTGTCAGCCCCCTACTCTGTCTACCTAGTCCCGTCTTCTTTTCCATTCCTACGCATGCATCATTATTCTGATCATATCATCTCCTTAGAGAAATCTTTGATGGCTCATTTCCTATAGAATAAAGGCGGAACCTCTTGGAATGTAACTACGCTGCTCCATAATCTGCCCCCATTACCTCTCCAGCCTTATTTCCCACTCCTGCTTCCTCTGTGCCCTCTAAACTCTAGCCTCACTCTGCCATTTCACTATCTTCTACACGTACGGGGCAGCATCCAGCTTCTTTGTCTTTGTGCCTTTCCGTGTTATATTGCCATATCGTTCCTCCCTGTTTAGCTAGTTGAAATTCCACCCAGCTTAACCCTATCTCTTCCATTTACCATCCAGTTCCCCAGGTCAGAATTAATCTCTTTCTCTGTGTGCTGCTTTTGTATTATAATTATTCGTGACTATATATATCCGCAGTATAATAATTGGAAGCCCTTTGAGAATAAGGACTGTGTCTTCAGCTGACTGTATTCCAGAGGTTTGTACAATAATTCTTCCATAAAACATACTCTGTAAGATTTTAGAGGACTAAAATGAATCTGGCTTTTAAGGCAACAAAAAAAGTTCTAAATAAAATTTAATTTGACTTGTTGAATATGCGTTGTCTCCTGGCCTGCCACTAAAGCATTGGATTTATAAATAAAATTCTTATAGATAAATCAAATAATTAAGTTTGCTTTGTCAGGAATGCCAAAAGAGATCATACTTATTTTACTCTGCAGTATTTAGTATGCTATAATATATAGTTTGTGTATGTGAGTATATGTATATATACACATGTAACATATATGTGTAATAAACATGCACATGTGAAAGAAAGGGTCTTAAATTTTAAAATCTTATATTTTCCATTATGTAGAATATTTTTAGATTAATCGTTATTAATTACACTACTGAAAAATTTAGTTCGTGTTTTTTTTTATATTTACTTTGAAAAAAAGGCAAACAGTAAAATATGGCAAAATAGTTCATTCAAATAGTACAGATATTAGTATAGTAAGTTCATAAACTTGCATTACTTTATTCTAATTTAATGTGGACTGTTCAGTCCTTTACCTTGATGACTCTTACCTACTTTTTAAGACTAGTCTTAGGCATGCCTCCTCTAGGAAGGCTTCCTTAACGGCCTGCCATTCTGTATTAGAAGCACCTGCAGCTGGTTTTTTCCCTCAGGCAATTACCACACCCAGCCTAGCACCATACCAGGAATACAGTAGACATTCAGCAAAAGTTTGTAGCATGAACAAATGGTCAAACAAATGAAAGAACTTAGCAATGGTGGGGGGGTGGGGGGTGGGGAGTGCATGCGTGTGTGTATGCCTTTATTCAAAGCACAGCGGCAGATTTGTATTGTATGTACAGATATAGAAGGCTGTCCATGATACACTCTTTAGAGAAATAAAAACAAGTTGTAAGACAGAAAAATAATTCCATTTTTGTAAAAAATATTTGTGTATGTGTATGTGTGTGTTGGGAAAACATCTGGAAGCTATACTACAAATTAGTTTTGCTTGGTGAGTTGGGTAGTTGGGAGTGGAGAGTCAGAATTAGTCTTTCACTATTTAGTACATTTTTATATTGATATTATTTGAACTTTATCATTCAGTGTGCACTACTTTTGTCATTTTTAAGTGAACAATAAAATATGTTAATGCTTCTGCGCAAAGTGTTAATGATACTTTAGTATCAAACTAAAACTATTCTTAAAGACAAGAGTTGGGCATTTCCCCCCAATTTTTGTAGGGAGAAAATTATTTTCTTTGTTTAAATGTTTCCTGTCCCTTTTGAAAAATTGTAGGACTCAGAATAAAGTGGACTATATTAAGTCTAAACCATGGTGGCACTTGTGTTGGGAAACTGAATCTTCTCCTTCAGTTTGCTAATGTTCGCAGCCAGTTTAGTAGAGGCAGCCTTTTAAAGGTAGTAAGAAACTGACCAATTTTCACTGAATGGAGGTAACAATCTTAGTTTTTTTGGACTGTCTTACCCCTTGTCTTCAAGCACATCCCTGGGTTCTCTTGGTTAACTTAATCTTGTACCACTGAGCAGCTGATCTTAATGATGATGGTAAACCATTTCTTCTGAGGCCAGGCCCTAATAAAAATACCACTGAAAGATACCCAAGATAACTCAGCACCCCTTCCTTCCTTATCTTTTTTTATGAACCAGGAAAATGGTCTTACCAAAACAAAGTTTTTTGAGACTTCAGAATCTTGGTTATTTTGAGATCGTTCCTAAAATTTTTTCACATGGTCCGGCTGCCAGATTGTACATCAGTTTCCTCCAGTGTTTGGCAGGCCTGCATCTTCACTGCCTTAAAAACAATTTGAATTTATTGATTTTGAAATTTGTGATTACTTTCTGAAGTTGTTTCCCCTTCTAAATTTACTTTGGAAAAAAATATCCACAACAGAAAACATTGGCCCATTTTTGTGCCAAGACTTTCAGGGAAATATTTTATGTGATTAATATTGTGTACCTAATCTAGTGTAAAAAATCGATTTTATCCATTTTAACATGAGAGCGTGACCATCCTGTGTGAACTTTTTAAAGAGCCTATGACTTCACTAATCCAAATTTAAGTGTTTGTTACTACCTTTATATGTGTTATATTAGTCATTTCAATTGATATTGGGCCTCTTTTCTTTTGAAGAATTGAATCATATTTCATCAGCAGATCCCTATCTTTTCTTTCCAGGGTAGTGTCCTAACCTTGCCTTGGGCAAGCTGAGATTAGTAGACTCTGGACTTGGCTCAGTGAAATACATAGTTCATGGTACCAGGCCTTTTTAATAGGTCTGGATTCAGTTAGAAAGCTTCCTCCTTATCTGTCTTTCCCTTTAAACCCGTTTGTCCTAAAAGATTGGTGTCCTCTCTCTTATTAATAGTCAGAAGAGAAACAACTTTATAAAATCTATATGATGACTTCATTTCATCAAACTCAAACTGTTTTTATAAAACACTGGATTATTTGTTACTTGGTAAGTGCACATTATTCTGAAAGCTTTAATGTAAGTACTTTGGGGAGTCAAGAAATAGCTATTCAGTACTTGTACAGTACTCTGTTATCCTTAGGGTTAGAGCACCTCACAAGTAATGTGGCCTCCTCCCAGGGAATAATTGACTCACCATGGAGGTGTGGCTCCCTTGTCCCATTAAATCTTCTGGAATTGCTGAGAGGTGGCTAGCAGTTACTCTTCTCTCTGCTTGACGTATGTGGAGAGTGAGGTACCAAGCAGCGAGAGGTCATGCAGAGTTTCTCGGGGTGCCATTTGAATGTTGGTCATTGAATCACAGCTGAGCAAGTGTTAGGGTGAACTCCTGAGGCCCATTATATAGGGGATTCAGTGCCCTAAACACCAGAAACGAGCCCTCACCATTCTAGGCATTGCCAGTTCCTGCCCTTGTTTGCAAATTATTATACTTATGAGTATATTTCATATCGATTTTATATAATTTCTTCAAAAGGATCCATAAAAATATCTCTCTTATGTGTCATTCTTATTTAAAATTGAATAATTTAAAAGAGCTATGTAAAACTGTTTTGAGAACATTGAGTTTTGACCTTAATTACTCTTAGAATTCAAACTCTCTGATCTATTTTTATTGAGGGAGAAATAATGTTTTTAAAGTATATAACTGATCTGTAAGAATGTTGTGTTATTTTATCTGCAAGATTTGCATGTCAAAAATCCACCTGCAGGGTGTTTTCTTTTAAAACTCCTTGGAAAGGTAAATGCTACAGATGAAGTGAGATTAGTGTATGTTTACATTTATTTTAAAGTGTCTGAGATGGGGCAGGCAGGAAGAACCTTGAATTTGAATTCCTTCATGATCTTTTAAGTTAATCTTGGATGCTAACTTAAGGGAAGTGTGAGAATTGTGTATAAATAGCTTCAGCTGAATAAATGTTACACTTCAATGACTTTAATTTTTTTTAGTATGGAAGGACTAGGTGACAAGTACAGGAAAAACTTGATCTTTTTATATAACTTTTTTTTTAATTGGAGTCTAATTGCTTTACAATGTTGTGTTAGTTTCTGCTGTACATTGAAGTGAATAAGCTATATGTACATATGTAGCCCCTCCCTTTTGGACTTCCCTCCCCCCATCCCACCCATCTAGGTCATCACAGAGCATCAAGCTGAGCCCCCTATGC
Organism: Hippopotamus amphibius kiboko; assembly: GCF_030028045.1. Lineage (NCBI taxonomy): Eukaryota > Metazoa > Chordata > Mammalia > Artiodactyla > Hippopotamidae > Hippopotamus > Hippopotamus amphibius. The sequence continues at coordinate 136,230,272 of NC_080190.1, read as the reverse complement.
TATACACCAGATTCCCACTTGCTATCTATTTTACACATGGTAGTGTATTTATGTCAAACCTCATCTCCCAGTTCATCCCCCCCTGCCCCCACTGTGTCCACACGTCCATTCTCTATGTCTGCATTTCTGTTCCTGCCCTGCAAATACATTCATCTGTATCATTTTTCTAGATTCCACATATATGCATTAATATACGATATTTGTTTTTCTCTTTCTGACTTACTTCACTCTGTATGACAGTCTCTAGGTCCATCCACATCTCTACAAATGACCCAATTTCATTTCTTTTTATGGCTGAGTAATATTCCATTGTATATATGTACATCTTCTTTATCCATTCATCTGTTGATGGACATTTAGGTTGCTTCCATGACCTGGCTATTGTAAATAGTGCTGCAGTGAACATTGGGGTACATGTGTCTTTTTGAATTATGGTTTTCTCAGGGTATATGCCCAGTAGTGGGATTGCTGGGTCATATGGTAGTTCTGTTTTTAGTTTTTTAAGGAACCTCCATACTGTTCTCCGTAGTGGCTATATCAATTTACATTCCCACCAACAGTGCAGGAGGGTTCCCTTTTCTCCACACCCTCTCCAGCATTTATTGTTTGTAGATTTTTTAATGATGGCCATTCTGACCAGTGTGAGAGGTCATTGTAGTTTTGATCTGCATTTCTCTAATAATTAGTGATGTTGAGCATCTTTTCATGTGTTTGTTGGCCATCTGTATGTCTTCTTTGGAGAAATGTCTATTTAGGTCTTCCTCCCATTTTTTGATTGGGTTATTTTTTTGATATTGAGCTGCATGAGCTGTTTGTCTGTTTTGGAGATTAATCCCTTGTACATTGCTTCGTTTGCAAATATTTTCTTCCATTCTGTGGGTTGTCTTTTCATCTTATTTATGGTTTCCTTTGCTGTGCAAAAGCTTTTAAGTTTAATTAGGTCTCATTTGCTATTTTTGTTTTTATTTTCATTACTCTAGGCGATGGGTCATAAAAGATCTTGCTGTGATTTATGTCAAAGAGTGTTTTCCCTATGTTTTCCTCTAAGAGTTTTATAGTATCTGGTCTTACATTTAGGTCTTTAATCCATTTTGAGTTTATTTTTGTGTATGGTGTTAGGGAGTGTTCTAATTTCATTCTTTTACATGTAGCTGTCCAGTTTTCTCAGCACCACTTATTGAAGAGATTGTCTTTTCTCCATTGTATGTTCTTGCCTCCTTTGTCAAAGATAAGGTTCCCATATGTGTGTGGGCTTACCTCTGAGTTCTCTATTCTATTCATAGGTGTGTGGATTTATCTCTGGGCTTTCTATCCTGTACCATTGATCTATATTTCTGTTTTTGTGCGAGTGCTGTACTCTCTTTATTACTGTAGCTTTGTAGTATAGTCTGAAGTCAGGGAGTCTGATTCCTCAAGCTCCGTTTTTCTTTCTCAAGATTGTCTTGGCTATTTGGGGTCTTTTGTGTTCCATACAAATTGTAAAATTTTTTGTTCTAATTCTGTGGAAAATGCCATTGGTAGTTTGATAGGCATTGCAAACCTGTAGATTGCTTTGGATAGTATAGTCATTTTCACAATATTGATTCTTCCAATCCATGAGCATAGTATATCTCTCCATCTGTTTGTGTCATCTATGATTTCTTTCATCAGTGTTTTATAGTTTTCTGAGTACAGGTCTTTTGCCTACTTAGGTAGGTTTATTCCTAGGTATTTTATTCTTTTTGTTGCAGTGGCGAATGGGATTGTTTCCTTAATTTCTCTTTCTGATTTTTTGTTGTTAGTGTATGGGAATGCAAGAGATTTCTGTGCATTGATTTTTTATCCTGCAAGCTTATCAAATTCATTGATTAGTTTTGGTAGTTTCCTAGTGGCATCTTTAGGATTTTCTATGTATAGTATCATGTCACCTGCAAACAGTGACAGTCTTACTTCTTCTTTTCCAATTTGAATTCCTTTTTATTTCTTTTTCTTCTGTGATTGCCATGGCTAGGACTTCCAAAACTATGTTGAATAGTAGTGGTGAGAGTGGACATCCTTGTCTTGTTCCAGATGTTAGAAGAAATGCTTTCAGTTTTTCACCATGGAGAATGGTGTTTGCTGTGGGTTTGTCGTGTATGGCCTTTATTATGTTGAGGTAGGTTCCCTCTGTGCCCACTTTCTGGAGAGTTTTTATCATAAATGGGTGCTGAGTTTTGTCAAAAGCTTCTTCTGCATCTGTTGAGATGATCGTGTGGTTTTTATCCTTCAATTTGTTAGTATGGTGTATCACATTGATTTGCATATATTAAAGAATCCTTGCATCCCTGGGATAAATCTCACTTGATCATGGTGTATGATCTTTTTAATATGTTGTTGGATTCTGTTTCTTGTATTTTATTGAGGGGTTTTGCATCTATGTTCATCAGTGATATTTGTCTGTAATTTCCTTTTTTTGTGATATCTTTTTCTGGTTTTGGTATCAGGGTGATGGTGGCCTTGTAGAATGAGTTTGGGAGTGTTCCTCCCTCTGCAATTTTTTGAAAGAGTTTGAGAGGATAGGTGTTAACTCCTCTCTAAATGTTTGATAGAATTCTTCTCTGAAGCCATCTGGTATGGACTTTTGTTTGTTGGAAGAGTTTTAATCACAGTTTCAATTTCATTACTTGTGATTGGTCTGTTTATATTTTCTAATTCTTCCTGGTTCAGTCTTGGAAAGTTGTACCTTTCCAAGAATTTGTCCATTTCTTCTAGGTTGTCCATTTTATTGGCATATAGTTGCTTGTAGTAGTCTCTTATGAGCCAATGTATTTCTGCAGTGTCTGTTGTATTTCCCCTTTTTCATTTCTAATTTTATTTATTTGAGTCCTCTCCCTCTTTTTCTTGATGAATCTGGGTAAAGGTTTATCAATTTTCTTCATCTTCTCAAAAAACCAACTTTTAGTTTTATTGATCTTTGCTATTATTGTTTTCTTCATTTCTATTTCATTTATTTCTGCTCTGATCTTTATGATTTCTTTCCTTCTACTAATTTTGGGTTTTCTTTGTTCTTTTTCTAGTTGCTTTAGGTGTAAGGTTACATTTTTTATTTGAGATCTTTCTTGTTTCTTGAGGTGAGCTTAAATTGCTATAAACTTCTCTCTTAGAACTGCTTTTGCTGCATCCCATAGGTTTTAGATGGTCATGTTTTCATTGTCATTTGCTTCTATGTATTTTTTTTAATTTCTTCTTTGATTTCTGCAGTGGTCTCTTGGTTATTTAGCAGTGTACTGTTTAGCCTCCATGTGTGGAGGCTGAAAAGTTACAGTTTTTTTCCCTGTAATTGATTTCTGATCTTATAGCATTGTGGTTGGAAAAGATGCTTGATATGATTTCAGTTTTCTTAAATTTTCCAAGGCTTGATTTGTGACCCTAGATGTGATCTATCCTGGAGAATGTTCCATGTGCACTTGAGAAGAAAGTGTGTTCTGCTGCTTTCTGATGGAATGTCCTATAAATATCAATTAAGTCTATCTGATCTGTTGTGTCATTTAAAGCTTGTGTTTCCTTGTTTATTTTCTGTCTGGATGATCTCTCCATTGGTATAAGTGGGGTGTTAAAGTTCCCCACTATTATTGTGTTACTTTCAGTTTCCCCTTTTATGGCTGTTAGCACTTGCCTTATACCAAAGTGCTCCTATGTTGGGTGCATAAATATTTATAATTGTTATGTCTTCTTCTTGGATTGATCCCATGATCATTATATAGTGTCCTTCCTTGTCTCTTTTAAGAGTCTTTATTTTAAAGTCTGTTTTATCTGATATGAGTATTGCTACTCCAACTTTCTTTTGATTACCATTTACATGGAATATCTTTTTCCATCCCCTCACTTTCAGTCTGTATGTGTCGCTAGGTCTGAAGTGGGTCTCTTGTAGACAGCATATATATCGGTCTTGTTTTTGTATCCATTCAGCCAGTCTGTGTCTTTTGGTTGGAGCATTTAATTCATTTACATTCAAGGTGATTATCGATATGTATGTTCCTGTTACCAATTTTTAAATTGATTTGGGTTTGTTTTTGTGGGTCTTTTTCTTCTCTTATGTTTCCTGCCTAGAGAAGTTCCTTTGGCATTTGTTGTAAAGCTGAGCTGGTGGTGCTGAATTCTCTTAGCTTTTGCTTGTCTGTAAAGCTTTTGATTTCTCTGTCGAATCTGAATAAGATCCTTGCTGGGTAGAGTAATCTTGATTGTGGGTTTTTCCCTTTCATCACTTTAAATATATCCTGCCACTCCCTTCTGGCTTGCAGAGTTTCTGCTGAAAAATCAGCTGATAAACTTATGGGGATTCCCTTGTATGTTATTTGTTGCTTTTTCCTTGCTGCTTTTAATATTTTTTCTTTGAATTTAATTTTTGTTAGTTTGATTAATATGTGTCTTGGTGTGTTTCACCTAGGGTTGATCCTGCCTGGGACTCTCTGTGCTTCCTGGACTTGAGTGGCTATTTCCTTTCCCATGTTAGGGAAGTTTTTGACTATAATCTCTTAAAATATTTTCTCAGACCCTTTCTCTTTCTCTTCTTCTTCTGGGACCCCTATAATTTGAATGTTGGTACATTTATTGTTGTCCTAGAGGTCTCTGAGAGTGTCCTCAATTCCTTTCATTCTTTTTTCTTTTTTCTGCTCCTTGTCAGTTATTTTCACCGTTCTGTCTTCCAGCTCACTTATCTGCTCTTCTGCCTCAGTTATTCTACTATTGATTCCTTCTAGTGTGTTTTTCATTTCAGTTATTGTGTTGTTCATCACTGTTTGTTCTTTAGTTCTTCTATGTCTTGTTAAATATTTCTTGTATTTTCTTGATCCGTGCCTCCATTCTGTTTCTGAGATTTTGAATCATCTTTACTATCATTACTCTGAATTGTTTTTCAGGTAGATTGCCTATTTCCTCTTCATTTATTTGGTCTTGTAGGTTTTCACCTTGCTCCTTGGTCTGTAACATATTTTTTTGTTGTCTCATTTTTTTTGATGGTTGAGGCTGTATTCCTGTCTGACTGGTGTCCACCACTGGAGTTTGCAGGTGGCTGGATAGAGTTGGGTCTTGGTACTGAGATCAGGACCTCCGGAAGACCTCACTGATTAATATTCCCTGGGGTCTGAGGTTCTCTGTTAGTCCAACAGTTTGGACTCAGTGTTCCCACCACAGGAGCTCAGGCCTGATGCCCAGCCCTGGAACCAAGATCCTGTAAGCTGCACAGTGTGGCAGAAGAAAAGAAAAAAGAAAAAGAAGAGCAAAAAGAATAAAAAATAAAATAAAATTAGAAAAATAAAAAATATGTTAGGAAAAATAAAAATATAAGTGAAACAACTACAACAAAGTAAAATAGAACCACAACAGAAAAAAAGAATAAAGAAAAAAGGGGACTTCCCTAGTGGTGTAGTGCTTAAGAATCTGCCTGCCAGTGCAGGGGACACGGTTTCGATTCCTGGTCCAGGAAGGTCCCACATGCCATGGAGCAACTAAGCCCATGTGCCACAACTACTGAGCCTACATTCTAGAGCCCGTGAGCCAAAACTACTGAAGCCCACGCACTGCAACTACTGAAGCCTGCATGTTCTAGGGCAGTGTGCCACAATTACTGAGCCCATGTGCTGCAGCTACTGAAGCCCACGTGCCTAGAACCCATGCTCCACAACAAGAGAAGCCACCATACTGAGAAGCCCGCCCACCACAGTAAAGAGTAGCCTCCGCTTGCCACAACTAGAGAAAGCCTGCATGTGGCAACGAAGACCCAATGAGGCCAAAAAAAAAAAGAAAGAAAGAAAGAAAGAAAGAAAGAAAGAAAGAAAGAAAGAAAGAAGGGGAACAAGCCAAAAGGAGAACAATAACAAAATATAAAGAATAAAATAAAATTAGAAAAATAAAACATTTATTAGAAAAAATATAAATGTAAATGAATCAACAACAATCAAAAATAGAAGCACAACCTAAAAAAACAAAATCAAGAAAAAGGCCTTGGCTGTTGAGGGGGGTGTTGTTAAACTTAGGTAGGGGTAGGGTTTAGGGTGGGGGCTGGGCCTAGGTGGGGGTGACATTTAAGCCTGAGGCAGGGAAAGGCAGCACAGCCTGAGGCAGAGGGCCTCAGAGTGTGGAGTTGCAGAGGAGTTTGAAGGTAAGGCGCTGGGTGAGGGGGGTGGGTGTGGTTTAGGCCCAGTGCTTCAGGCCAGAGCCTCCAGGGCAGAGGATCAGGCCTGAGACCTCAGCAGCCTCCCCAGAACCCAAGTGGGCAGGGAAATGCTGGCCACATTCCCTTCTGATCGTCCGCCCTTTCAGTGGTCTCTCCCATCCCCACTCTGGGCGTGGGAAGCCCTCCCCCAGCCACACCTCAGGGGTGCCGGTCCTGTCCTGCCTCCACTTCTCCTCCCCACTTCCTGACCTCTGCCTCCTACCTGGTTGCTCAGGGATTCTTCCCATCCCCTTAGGTGTCCATGGTCCCCCACCAGTGTCTGGTAGGTGCCCTAGTTGTGTGGAGACATGAACTCCATGTCCTTGTAGTCCACCATCTTCAAAGAAACCTGATTATCAGAACTTCGTTCCATTATTTAAAAAGTACCAAATGTATTCTAACCAACAGTCCTTCCAGGTGATGTTTCCTTTCTTACACAAGCTGACAGAGACTGGTAGTTGTACCTTAGTAATTGATAAGTATACCGTATTTACTCCCTACCCTTATATATTTTCCTGCCTTTGAGGGGTCAGGATGGTTTTTTAAAATTCTTCATGTATTTTCCACTTACGGTGAGTTGTTTTTGTGATTGATGTTGGTTTTAATTTTCTTTGCAGTTCATGAGCTTCTTGAATCTGTAAAGTGACATCTTTTACCAAATTTGGGAATGTATTTTGTTGTTATTTCTTCAGATTTTAGGGGATTTTTTGATTGTTTGTTTTTGGCTTCATTCTCTCATTCCCTACTCTGGGACTGCAAATAACCTGTTAGACCTTTTGATATTATCCCAAAGGTCCCCGAAACTATTTATTTTTTTTCTCAATCTTTTCTGTCCTCTTTGGATTGGATAATTTCTGTTGACCTTTTTCGAATAGATATTTTGTCATCTGCATCTACTTTTGTCATCTCTCTTTTGCTATTAAGCATATCCAGTAAATTTTTATTTCAGATATTGAATTTGGTTTGTTGTATTTCCTATTTCTCTGCTGAGATTTCCCTTTTTTTTCATTCGTTATGAGCATATTCTCCCTTACCTCACTGAGTGTAATTATAGCTGCTTTTAAGTCCTGTCAGTTTCTATATCTGGGTCTTACAAAGGCTGATCTGTGTTGATTTTCTTTTCCTTTGCAAGTGGATCACATTTTCCTGATTCTTGATATGTCAAGTACTTTTGGATCATATCCCAGACATTGTAAATGTTTTACTGTGAAGGGGAAAAATGTGTTTTGTTTACTCTCCATAGCCCTCAGTAGTTCATTTTGTTGTTGTCATTGTTGTTTTGAGGGGTTTTTCTTCCCATAATTTAAGGTGGTTTTGTGTGAAAGAGTGGTCTATTAGGAGCTTACTCTGACATACCAAAGCTGAACTCCTGATATGCTTTTTAATCCTTTAACTGCCTCTCAAATTTCCTGTTAAACTACATGCCTGCACTGTCACACAGAAAGTCCTTCATGTCTTCACCCAGATGAGGTCAGTCAGAGCTGCCAAGGGAGAAACGGTGGTAAAGAGGAAGTTTGTCATCCTCACAACTGGCATCCTTTTTTCTGCATCCTTCCCGTTGCCACCCATGTACTCTTTTGTCACCAGAGATGAATAAAATGAATTGAGATGGACTTAACAGATACCACTGCCACCTCATCAGGAACACAGAGAGAGGAAAACCTCCGAACAAGGTGATGACAGACGCTGGTAGATAAAGTGTGTAAGAGCAGATGGAGAAAAGCTCTGTTGGTGAAGTCGGGCACAGATGTGGGTACATGTACATGAGCTGAAAGCGAAAGAGTGTTTAAAAAGAAGGGGAGACAAGAGGGCAGGGAGACAGCAGGGCGGGGGGTCAGCTGTGCCCACCTTTGTGCAAGGCCTGTAATATCTGTAGTCTCGTATCATCTTCAGAACAACCCTGTGAAATGAGTTTAGCATTTCTGTTTTCTTTGAGAGTCTCAGAAACTAATAGATGATTTTCTCCAAGTCACACAACTCAGTAAATGACTAGGCAGGAAATAAAATGTCCTATTGCTTTCCTAACATGGGTTTTACTCACCCGAAGTCCCTCTGGAAACACTGGGGAGTGGTGAGGGTCTTTCTAGGTTTTGTCAGCTTCCTCGGTGAGAACCCCAGGCATCTGGCCTGGACAAGTTGGCGAAGAAGCTGCACTGCAACACTCTCATGTGCGTCAGTTCTTTCCTCTCTGCTCAGAATGCAAACCTGACCTGCCTTAGAGCTTGGGTTAGCTATGGTGAGCCCTTCTCCACCTTCCTTCCCTACCTCACCTCCAAATTTCAGTCTCATTCTGCTTCCTGATGGGCTTTATAAGCCAAAGTCTTAAAAGGAAAAGACTTTAAATACTCTTCAGAAGACAGCATGACAATCACCTTGTCAGTGAGGAGCAGAGGAATTGAGGTTGGAGTTCTTCCCTACAGATTGCTCTCTCCTCTGACCTCTAGTGTCCTTATCTTTGTGCCCACTCTAAAATTTCCATTACATTGTGCGAAGAGAGAGAAGCACTTTACCAAAAGGCACTGGCTTCTTGCACACATAACCCAAGAGTCCTTCAAGTCCTTCTCTCTGATTTTCTTCCTACACCTTTTTATGTCCAAGACCCTCAGAGTAGATCATTAGTTCTCAGCTGGGGATGATTTTGCCTCCAGGGACCACTTGTTAATGTCTGGGCATTTTTGATTCTCTCAGCTGGGGAACTGCTACTGCCATGTAGTGAGTAGAAGCCAGGAATGCTACTAAACCTCCTACAAATGCACAGGACAGCCCTCCATAACAGAGAACTGTCCTACCCAAAATATCAATATTGCCAAGGTTGAGAAACCCTGGAACAGACTCCTAGAGCCTTTTCACTGTGTCCTTTCTCCTCCCTATCCCTTCCTTTCCTTCATTAGGGCCACTCCCACTGGTGTAAGATTATGCCAGGCCAGCCTCTGCCAAGCCTGTCCTACAGCCAGAACTGCCGGGGTGGCTTCTTCTGGTGAAGAGCAGGGACGGGAAGTACGGCGTAACTGCTAGTGGACTCTTGGGAAGGAACCATGAATGGGATTTGTAGAGAGGAAGAGTATGGGAGCCCTCACTCCTCAGTCATGGGCATCCAGATGCACCTTGGCTACTAGGGAGCTCAGTTAAAGGATACGTGGTGGTAGTGATACAATTTACAGCTGTTAGGGAACTTGGAAAATTCATGAGGAGACTATAAAAGTAATTTTGGCTGTGGTCATTTTTGAAATGAAATCAATTATGAATAATTATCACTTGCTCAGTATCTATTATTCATGTTGTTAAAAATGCCACATTGATATTTTGGGGGAAGCTTTGCTTTATTGCAGCACTAAAATCTGTTTCTGTATTTATATTTGCCTTGTTCATTTGCCAGTAACATGGTTGTCAGTTCTCAAATTAAAGAGAGATAGAAGCAACATTGTTCCCACAGGGAATCAATTTTTTTCCTCCACTTTTCTATTGGGATGAAAATCCTAGTTACAGGGGGGCCACACAAGCAGAACATTTACCCATGGCCATTTAAGATTGCTGATAAAGACAGTGTAACTGTATTACAGTGACCTCATGTCATTGTCCTTGGCAGTTCTGATTAGTCCCGATAGTTACCTTGGACCTTTCATCGCCTAACCTATAATCCCAAACCTGCCCCGTATTAGAGCTTGTGGGGCATTGACGTTCTCTGCATTGGACTAAGGTGTTCCTAAGTCTTCATGTCTGTGAAAATCACTGCCTGTGAGTCTCACCTTACCCTCATACTTCTGCTTTTGACAAATTATCTGGAAAAAACAGAGGGTATTATTATGTTGAGTACATATGGAACATGAGATTTTTCTCTCCCACTGGTATGAATAAAAACTTTTAATTGATGGATGGTGACTTAGAGGGCCAGGACAGGGAGGGTGGAGGGAGTCGCGGGAGGGTGGGGATATGTGTATAGATACAGCTGATTCACTTTGGTGTACCTCAGGAATTGGCACAGCAGTGTAAAGCAATTATATTCCAATAAAGAGCTTAAATTTAAAAAAAAAGCTAACTGAACCCCAATATACAATTTTCACAGGCCAGTTTTGACAACTATTTAAAATTCTGACAAAACCAAGTACGGGAAAAATATGTGAAACAATATGACTCCTAATATTCTGCACATATTGAAAATAATTTTATTCCATTTTGGAAAATAATTTTGCATTATCTAGTAACATTAAAAATTGTGCCTGGTCTCAAAAAAAAAAAAAACAACAACTTTTAACTTACACTAAGTACATGTTGAATTAAATGTTAATTCTTGATATTTTCTCTGCCCAGTATATCTACTTTTGCCTTGAAATGTGTCTAAGATGTAGGCAGCCCCTGTAGTCCTAGATAGTTCACTTTAAACTGAACTAGAACATCACGCTACATCAGGCTTTTGAGGGAAGCTAAGAGGGGCCATCTCTGCGGTCACAGTCTCTTCCCCTATTATCTTTCTGTACAAATGGGTGCCTCTTCATCTGGCCTGTTCTTGGTGCTTTTGATCGAGGTTATACTAACGCCTGAGCACAGGCCCTTCAGGTATGTGAATCTAAGATTCCACCAACCTTCTGGCCTCTACCCAGCATTAAGATGTTAACCATTTGAATTGAGGTTCCTAATAAGACTTGAGAATTGTGCTAATACATTGATTAAGACATTTTATTAGCTTGTTGAATGTGGATAAACAGATGAACTTTGATTTCAGGAAATTTCATCATATTACATCTTTAATGATTAATATTGAATTGTTTTCATATTTATCTTTAAATATGTCATAGTGATGATAAACACTGATAAGTTGTTAAATAGAATCTTCCATGGTGGTTTTTGAAATGTAAGATGGCTCTTATTAGTAATGTATTATTGATGATTCACAGACTGGATGATGATGAGTCATCCATTGTTAATATCTATTATTAGCAGATATTACTAAAATAGTTGTATTATTTTGTGCTTGGTAGTCAGATCTTTTAAAAACTTACACACTGATTCTTAAGAATTCAAGCTTTTCAGTGCCTAACCAAGACAAAGTTCCACCCCAAAATTAAACAGAATCAAAATGAACTGTAGACCCCAAAAAAGCTCTTTTGGAGATTTATGAGGCTTTTTGACTATGAGAATATGCCTGTGCTTATTTCTGGCTATTAGTTTATTTAACAAGCATTTGTTAGGCACCACTGAATGCTAGGATCTGAAGAATAAGAAGGAAGGAATGAATAAACTGTCAAGTGCAGCTTGAGGGGTCAAATAAGATAGAAATGAGAAGAATTCATTTGACTTTGATGACCTAACAAGCAGTTTGGAGAATGTGGTGGGGTTGGGAGCAGTATGGAGTGATTTGAAGTGTGATTAGCAGTTTAGAAAGAAGTTTCTCCATACTTCTGAGAAGTTTGACTTAAGAGAAGAGGGATGAAATTGTGACAGTGGGAGGGGTGGGTGGAATTGAAGGCAGAAGGCAAGAAAATTATTTTTCTTGATTTGTTTAAGGTAGGATATATTTAGAAAGTACTCAGTGTTGATGCTAAAGACTAAGAAAGAGAGTTTGAAGGAGCACAAGAGAAGGAAGATAACCATGTAGTTAGGTTTCTGAGACTATTCCAGGGCTATCTGGCCTTGGATCAGAGGGAAGCATGTGTCTTCCATTAGAACAGGGGGTGTGGAAGATGGGTGAGCAGGAATGTTTCTAAACTACATTGCTTTATATTCAAAAGGAATTTGGGGCTTTGTCTTGTAATTAGAATCAGAAGCTATTTTCTTTTAAGCAAAAGTACTAGCTTGCTCTCATAGTACTTCTGTACTGTGAAATGTTCTCGATCTGCCATGTAGAGGCCTGCTAGTGATCTCTTAGGGGTTATGGGAAAAAAAAGTATCCAATTTTTGAAGGCACTTTACACAATTAAAGAATTTTAAAGTGCTAAGTACTTTATGTAATCATTCACCTTAGCCTCATAATTTTTGGACCATTTTGCTCCCAACTCAGTGGGGATTTTGTTATTCATAGCTGTTATTTTTTTTTCCTATGGTTTTTTTACTTTCTGCTTTTATTTCCTCCTTCCGTGGATTTTTGCTAGTTCAGCAGTAGTAATTACTGTTGAATTATTTACTGTAGATAAAGCAGAAATAAAGTGAAACTAAACTGTCTAGCATAAGTAAAAAATTTTTTTGGTTTATCATGAAAATTCTCATTTTTATTTTCTGTGTAACAGAGAATGAAGATTATAGATGTAGGCTAATTCACTGTACGTTCAGTCATTTGGGATATCTTAGATTTTGAGGAAATTGTGTTACTTAAGGAATCATTCTAAACCTTAATTAATCTTATCTGTAAAGTAAGAATAATGCCTGTTTTTTTGTTTTTTGGGTTTTTTTTTTTTTGCATTCAAATATGTATTTTCAAAATAACACATTGTACACTAAAAACCTCAAAATACATTGAAATGGTGTTTAAGTAAAGAAAAATGAGAATAAAACTATCATAATTCACTTGCAAGCATATCCATTTCAGCTCACCCTGGCAGTCTAAAATATATATAATTTGTTTTTCTAATATACACTTATTAAAATATACAGTTATTAAAAATCCAATTAAAGTCAATTGTGAGAAGAAAAAGGAATCTATCAAATATTTATTTTTACACGATAAGGAATAATGCCTGTTTATTAGAATTACAAATTCACAGAGTTACTATGAGGTTCATCTGATGATAATGTATGTAAATATGCATTGTAAATTATAAAGTATTTTTAAATATATTATGATTTGAAAAGTATTAGATCTCAGGCTCTCATAGCCAATTATAAACTCCCCTTCAACTATAAAATGTACATGAATAAACATTGTAGGAAATGAACTCTTGGCTGGCATAAGGATTTTCGTTTAGTTCTTAAGCATCACTGACCTGCAAGTCTCTATGCTAATCTAAGTCTAACTTAACATCTTTAAGAAACCCTCCCTCTTGGGGGAAAATTTTATTATGGCTGATAAAGTGTGTATCTCTGTGTAGTGTAATGTTTAAAAGTGCCAGCTTTTAAATTAGGTTGCCTTGGATTCAAATCCTGGTCACACCTTTTAGTGGCTAAATGTCTTGCAAAAGTTTAAGCTCTTGGTGCCTCTGAAAATTTAAACTCTTTTTTCTCCCCCATGGCTCATTTGTTTTATTTCTTTCGTTCTTTCTTTCTTTATTTATTTAAAGCTTTTTATTGGAATATAATTGCTTTACACTCTTGTACCAGTTTTTGAGGTACACCAAAGTGAATCAGCTGTATTTATACATATATCCCCATATCCCCTCCCTCCCGTGACTCCCTCCCACCCTCCCTGTCCTGGCCCTCTTAAGGCATCACCCATCATTGAGTTGATCTCCCTTTGTTATACAGCAACTTCCCACTAGCTATCTATTTTACATTTGGTAGTGTATCTATGTCTATGCTACTCTCTCACTTCGTCCCAGCTTCCCCTTCACACCTCCCCCCCCAACCCTTTGTCCTCCAGTCCATTCTCTGCATCTGCATCCTTATTCTTGCTCTGAAAAATGGTAGTATTAACAGTACTTTTGTGGCTTCCTAGGTGGTGCAGTGGTTAGGAATCTGCCTGCCAATGCAGGGGGACATAGGTTCGATCCCTGCTCCAGGAAGATCCCACATGCCACGGAGCAACTAAGCCCGTGCGCCACAAAAGAAAAAAAAAAACTACTTTTGTTACAGGATTATTACCTGTTAAATGAGATAACACTTAGAATAGTGTCTGCTAGTGCTGAGTGCTCAAAAAGCTTGTTAGCTATTATGTACATGAAACTTGCAGCAATATGAATCCATATATGAAAGAATGTTTCTTGTAAAGTAAGTACCTGTAAAGAATTAAATTTTAAATAGCTAAGTACTGACTGCATCTTTCCATTTAAGTAGCTTCACCCATGAGATTTTAAATACATTCAAAGGAACATTTTCTCTTTGAATCATTTAATAGCTTACTTTTTTGGATGTCATATTTATACCTAATAAGTAGTTTTCCACCTACCTGTAGACCAGCAGTGGTATTGGTGATTCCTTCCATAACTAAAAATGGTTTTGAAATATACTATGCTTCAAAAAAAAGGAAGGGAGGGAGGAAGGAAGCAAGGAACAGAAGGGAAGGGAGGGAGGGAAAGGAAAGGAGAGGGGAGGAAAGGGGAAAGGGGAGAGGAGAGGAGAGGTGGAGAGGAGAGGAGGTTTCTTGCTCTTAGAAGGCAGAAATCTGTGATGCCAAATATGGCCACTAGAGGGTGCCGGATAGCCAGTGACCTAGCCTTCTCTTAGAGCTTGAGATCTTATCTTGCCCTTGTGAGACGAGTTCAGGACCTACCAGTAATCATCTGTGTGGAGCTCAGTGGCATCATGTTTTCTCAGTTCCTAATACCATTGATCTGATAGTGGCTCTTCTTCCTTACTTCTCACGCACCAGGGATCGAACTGAGAGCCTGTTTCCATCTTCCATAAACCTTTATACTCTTGAAGTCAGTCAAGCTTTTCACTTCACCCCCTGCCCTTTCCACAAGAGCCCTGCCCGTTCAGAAGTCACTTTGGTTACAGTTCAGTTGATTTATTCCATCCTACCGTTTCCACTTTTGCTACTTTCCCTCAGATATTCCAGATGTTAATTTCTTAATGGGATTTAAGAGGTTTTACAAAATAATTACTAATTATTCAATATGTGGTCATTCTGCAAGGTTAAAGCCCCATTACTGCTTAAGAATCAATAAACAGTGTCTTTTGTTGTTGTTGTTGTTGTCAGAGCTGAGATTTGGCAATGGTTGGGGAAACTTCTACTGCTGTCAGTCTAGCAAAACAGCCTCGTGGGAAATCTGCCCTCTCTTTTATTAGGTGGCATAGTTCAGGATGATACTCACTAAAAGTTAATGGAAAACAAAATTTCTGGTGATTGAAAAATTAGGAGATAGCTAGCAAAATCTGCAACTGCCTCAGTATGAATCCTCTCTCCTGGGACAGCATGGTTCAGAACAGCTGTCTGTTTTGAGTATCAGGTGGGCTGAGACAGTAAGGTGGTCTGCTTAAAAGGCTGCTAGTGAGGCAGTGAGCACACCTGTGAGAGGACAGCAAGGCTCAGGCCCATGCCTGTTTCTCACAGCTGCCAGTGAGTAGAAGAGATGTGGGGGTTGGTGGCAGCAGGACTGGGAGTGGGCCTGACAGTTACACGTCATGCACTTTGGTTAAAAGAACTATGGCACAAAGAGGTTTGTTCAAATGGATGTTCCTCACTGGAAATAGGCTGGATATCATGGGGATCCAGAAATGGGCAGTGTAGTGTGGAATAGATTGCAATATTTGAGTTCATTTGAAGGTAATTCCTTTTTGTGCAGTATTTTTCAAAATTACTTCATGCTTTCTAGTATTGCACCTCTACTCTGAATCTAATAAGGCAAAGGAAATTTCACTCACAGTACTTTTGTATAAGAATGCTGTGGAGAATTCTGGCATCTGTTGGTACCAGGCATTAGTCACTAAGTTTGTTAGGTCATTTATTCAGGATTGGGAGTTACCTGATACTGTATTAGCTACTCTGAATAACAGCACATGTCATTCACTTGCTAAAAACATCTTACAGAAAGTTCCTCATGAGTACGTTGAATTTAACAGCCACGTAGCTTTTCTGTTACTTTTCCACAGGAAGTAAACCAACAGTGTGTCTTTTATTTGGTCAGTAATTACAGATGCATTTTTCCTTTTATCCTTATTAAAATTGGACTTTTTAAGACTGAGCTGAAATTTCATACTGAAAAGTAAAATGTAAAGATTTACTAGCATAACTACATTATATTAATGTATGTTATTCAAACCAAAGCTCAAATTCTGATCCCCAAGTTTCCACTAGTGACCACAATCTCCTGGCTTCCCAGTAAAAGCAAAGTGAGACTATCCAATCTTTATGAAGTGCCCTCAGTCGCAGTCCTCTGCCTCTGCTTCCATGTCCATCTGAGTAGTGAGTCCACTCAGAAAGAGCTGTTTGGCTCAAAGGAAGATCAAGCCAGAAGTCTTGTTGCCTCTGAGAGAAGTGGTAGCTTGGTCCAGCTCAGTGCTGGAAAGTTGTGGGAACATTTGGGAACACACTCATTTTACAAGGTGGTATTACAGATAAAATTTTGATGTCATGTTCTCTATTAAATTAATTGATAACTAAAACGACTTTTGAAAATCTGATTTGGTGCCATTCTCATATTTTTTTAAAAACGTCTTTGTGGAAAATTCACTTACTATAGGCATCTAAGTGTGAAAATTTTAGTTAGCAATAAACTGTTATTCTAAGCTATTTTGTTTGCAAATAACACTGGCATTTACTTTCTTATCTCTATTTTCAGTGATTTTTACATATTAGTTGTCCAGTCTAAGATGATGACATAAGTCACAAACACTACTGTCTTCTCCCCAAACCAGAAAGTTGAAAATTTGAAACATTTACATTTACATTTGAAGGTTGATGCCTCCTTCATAAGATACATTTAAATTGATAATTAGCCAATTTTATTTTCACTTAGTCTCATTTTATATTTTCTTTTACTTTAAATTAATAGTACTTATGAACATATTTTAAAACAACTATTAATGAAAGGAAAATGGCAGAAGCTGTCAGCTTCAGTTTTATTCACTTGGTGGTTTTGCTTTTAAGTTTGCACAAGACTGATTGTTATTAAAGTAGGCAGGGGTTTTATTTTTTAACATTTTCATAGGTGCCCTCCTGTCCTTTTTTTTTCCCCTGTCCTTTTAAATTCCTGAATTTCTTCATGGGTTTTTAATGGAATATGTACGTTTGGGAAATTAAAAATACCGTTTCAGTCACAGATCATGCCATTCTAAAATTGATGATTATGTTAAAATGTTTCCTTTTTGGTAAATTTTGTTTTCTAAAGCTCATGTGGCAAGTAAGGATGAAGAGCTATGGTCAAAATTTATTGTTGCTCTAAGTTTTTAAAAAACTTTCTACCATATTTTGAGTTCTTGTTGTTTCATAAGTAGCTATCAGACCGTGGTTCTTACTCTATGGTGTCTTAAAAAAACTACAGATTTAGGTGCCTAAAAGCTAAACTATTGGGAATCCTGTATATTTGTAGGTATTGCTTCACTATCTTAACAAATCATGTATTACAATCTGAGTTTCATGATTTGTGGCTTTCAGTTGACCTCTGTTTTATTTTAAAACACTTTTTATAGATGGGCAAAGTAAATTTTGCATGTTCATGATATGAAGATAGACAATTTAAATTGTCAGGATAGGTATTGTGACATCACTGCGCAGAGAATTGTATAAATGGTTGTGTGCCCTCAGTGACGTTGGTAAGAACTGTGTCCTCCCAGAGCACGTCCTTCTGTGCATGTTTGCCAAAGGAGTAAACTATGGTGCTGATTATCATTTTGAAGAATATTTTGACAGAAGCCATTTGTCTAAGAAAAGAATGAGTCGAGATCAAAATGAAATGTATTAGCAGACATGCAGAACAGACATGTAATGGAGCACAGGCCTGTCCTATAGTGGAATAAATATGCTGGCTAATATCTCTGATTTTCCCAGATACTCTTTTGCTTTACTTCAGCTGCAAGTGCACCTACTTGATACCATGCACACACTTTTTTCTTTTTTAGAGTTAACAGATACGTACCACAACGTTGAAAGGGACTTTTCATGTTGCCACACATGAGCGCCGTGGTCCACAACTGAAAACAGCAGGCTCTAAGTAACCCGTATTCTAAAGAGGACCACCAGCAATTGAGATCAGACACCTCCCTCCAGGGTTTACTCAGAGCCCCATGGTTTTTCATTCATTCAGTATATATTTATTAGGTACCTACTATGTTCTAGGAAGTGTTCTAGGCACCAGGGATGCAGCTGTTTGCAAAAGTTCCTATTCTAATGTAATTCACAATCTAGTCATCTAGTGGAAGCGGAAGAAAGTAGCTCTCTCCTTGCTTCAAGGTGTGGATGTGGGAGAGGGTGCTTCTAGAGAGCCATTCATAGAGATTGGTGTGCCTCTGGAAAGGGAGACTGGCATCTGGCATCCCAGCCAGTTGCTTACTAAGCTGATTGAACCTGCAGACCCACTGATATGCCACTAGAGCAGAGCTCAGTGAGCAAGTCCCTAGGAGTGTGGAAGGTATATTAACATAAATATCTGCTTCTCTCCCAAAGACTTCTGTGGATGGAGCCAAGGCCTGCAGAATAACTAAGGACCATGGTGTGGTGTTCTAGGAAAGAAGAGACTAGCAGACCTATCCCCTTCCTTAGCTCCTGGTGGCCCCTGGAGAGTGTGAAAAAGAACCTCTGCAATCTCTGTGGCTCTTAAAAAAGAGAGATCAGAAGTCACAGTGCTGCTGAGGGGGCTTCCAGGCCAGAGGAGACAATACCCCACCCAGAGAGCTGTCCCTCTCCAAAAGGGGTGAGGACCAGGATAATACCGACCACCACATCAGAAATCCACACACACCCCTTCTGCGCTCCAACACCAGTAATCAACCAAGCCAGAGAAGGACCAGGGAAACCTCTCCCCACCTGACAAGTAACCATTTATATCAAAGGATCCTCTCTTTCCCAGCTCCCAACACCAGAGAGGAAGTAGACCTTGGAATTGAAAAGAGGTGGGGAGAAGGTTCTGGATGCAGACAGCATCCCTTTCTACCATCTCGATCTTTCTTTGCAAGCCCATACTGAGGGGAGGGATGAGGTTTATATTTAATATGAGATTGATGTTTGTATTGGTCTGGACTTACAATAATGAAAAGTGACCAAAAATCGGTGAGATCTGCCCAACACTCCTTAAAGGATGTGTCAGGGAAATTTGCACAGTTGAAGAAGTGTAATTGGAGACAAATGAAACTATTTGTTTATACAATACTTACCACAAAGGTTTGACTGCCCAATAAGCTAGTTACAGATAGATTTTAAGGACTTTTTTTTTAATGTTTATGATCTTCTATAACTAATAGTCATATAATTGACTTTTGAAGAAACTAATCATATAGTATATAAAGAAAGTTAATCACTTAATTTTTTAATCTCTCATATATGGCTTTATCAATGCTTTAAAAATTATTCAAAGTGTTAATCAGAATCATTGAGATAAGGAATCAAAGCTAACAGATCTATAAAAACAGATGATTGAACCTGATGTACCCCCCCAAAAATAAAAATAAAAAATAAATAAAATAAATAAAAGCTAACAGATCTCTTCCATCTGCCCCTTAACAGATCAGGCAAGATTTAATTAGTAGTTGGTTTTGAGTTACTCAGATTTTGTTGCTCTGGGCCTAGAATTTTTGAGCTGCTTACAGTCTAGCAGGGTTATGCATGAATTAAGTTTTTCCTGATATTTTTAGCAGGCAAAACTACTTACTAAAAACCAAAAAACAGAAAAGGAATAGGTGTTCAGTCGCCACTGAAAAATGGAACTGAAATTTTATCATTCTTTTTTATGTATGGGTGGTTCAGATTTCTGTAGGACGGGATAACTGTACCAAGCCCGTCAGCTTGTAGCTCATTGCCGGATCCAAGCTAAATGATACGTCAGACCCACCATGGGACAGTCTGAATGGACACAGGCAGTCTTGCTTCTGTGTCAAGGGGATGAGTCATGTTAGTTTTATCACATATCTCTTTTTATTGATGATATTATGGCATCTATCCCAAAGGGCTATGTAGAAATGTGTTTATATTTCTAGAGAGCTGATTAAATAGGAAAATGCTCAATAAACATATATGTACTTATTTCATAAGGCCATTATAGCTAAAATACATTAACATCTTGTAAGTAAAATATTCCACTAGGTACAATCTGGGAGGAAAGGTGGGATTTTTTAAATGTCTCCCTATTTTTAATCTATAAATAATCTGTGAAAACTGTTTTATTTGATAATTGACCTTTGAAGTGCTTTGTAGTTCTTGGGAGACCTAAGAAATTGTTCTCACTAGGCTCCAATCCAACCTTATGTAGGTGGACTTGGTGTTGAGGGCCTGCATGAGCACCACTAGCTGTGTGACCTAGGATAGGTCACTTGGTCTCTGGGTGTCCTCACCTATAAAAATGAAGTTGGTAATATCTACCCCATAAAGTGATTGTTAGGATTAAATGACTTAATGCACAGGACGTAGAATAGTGTCTGACACCTTGTAAATGATCAGTAATTGGCGCTTTTCCCTTCTCTTCTGTTGATAGCCACAAGAAATGCTGTTCTCCCTTTTCTTTGGGAATGAAAACATCTAAATGTCTTAAATTTACTCTAGATGCTTGGAGGTTAAACAGACGCTTAATGCAGTTTAAAGTTATAATGCCAGAATATTTGTAGTCGTTCAGCATTCAGCCTTAGACAGGGGCCACTTAGCTCAGAACAGGGTTACATGTACAATCCTCCATCCAGATAGGTAAATAGTGTCTATTTGAGGAAGAAGGCTTTGCCAGTTTTTTTTTAATGGTTTTTTTAAAAATATATTTCTTTTTTATTTGCTTATTTCTTGGCTGCATCGGGTCTTCATTGCTGCACGCAGGCTTTCTCTAGTTGTGGTGAGTGGGGGCTATGCTTGGTTGTGGTGTGCAGGCTTCTCAGTGCAGTGGCTTCTCTCGTTGCAGAGCACAGGCTCCGTGCACGTGGGCTTCAGAAGTTGAGACACGTGGGCTCAGTGGTTGTGGCTCATGGGATCTAGAGCGCAGGCTCAGTAGTTGTGGCGCCTGGGCTTCGTTGCTCCTCGGCATGTGGGATTTTCCTGGACCAGGCATCAAACCTGTGTCCCATGCATTGGCAGGCGGATTCTCAACCACTGCGCCACCAGGGAAGTCCAGGTTTAATGTTAATGTAGATTTTAAGAAGTGTGCAGTGAGGAATTCAGCCTTCCTCTGTGATGTGTCAAAAGTCTGAAATTGTCACCATCTTCATTAGTTTTGAAAATACATGTTTTAAATGTGTATGTAGGGTTTTCTTTAACAAAGCTTCATAGCAGTTTGGATTGACTTGAGAACTCTTTTATTGTATTCTTCTCAGTGCCAGAAATTAAATCAGGAAATTCCTTAATATGAGGGTAAGTCAAAAATTATCTGCACTCCGGTTATATTAAAACTTCTGTTGGGCACACTGTCTTATCAGTGCTTTCTGTTTAAGGCTACTGTCTCCCCAGTCACTGCTGTGCAGTTGTGAACGTGTTACATCAGTTCATTTGTAACTGCAGTGCAAGCACAAATGGATGCCCCACTTGTGATCTGCATGAAAGAACAGGTGCAGTGATTTGTTTTTTGTGATCTGAGGGTGTGCACGTCTGCACACTTCTGCCCGCACTGTTGACACTCTGCAAAAACTTTGTTTTGAGATGTTAAAGCATCCTCCATGTAGTCCTGATCTTTTTCCATCAGACTTTCACCTGTTTGGTCCCCTGAAAGCAGCCCTATGAGGACGAAGATTCTGATGAAGAAGTGAAGACAGCGATGTATTCGTGGCTCACAGCTCAGCCTAAAACATTTTTTAATGAGGGAATACGAAAGCTTGTTGACAGATGGACCAAGTGTATTGAAAAGCAAGGAGACTAGCCTTCCTAGGTGGTGCAGTGGTTAAGAATCCGCCTGCTAATGCAGGGTACATGGGTTCGATCCCTGCTCCAGGAAGATTCCACATGCCACAGAGCAACTAAGCCCATGCACCACAGCTGTTGAGCCTGCACTGTAGAGCCCGTGAGCCACAGCTATTGAGCCCATGTGCTGCAACTACTGAAGCCCACGCATCTAGAGCCTGTGCTCCGCAACAAGAGAAGCCACGGCAATGAGGAGCCCGTGCACCACAACAAAGAGTAGCCCTCACTTGCCGCAACTAGACAAAGCCCATGTGCAGCAACAAAGAGCCAGCACAGCCAATCAATCAGTCAATAAGTTTTTAAAAAAAGAAAAGTGAGATTATGTCGAAAAATGATGTATTTATCTTTTCTGAAAGTTAATTAAAATAAATTCTACAGCCAGAGTGCGGATAATTTTTGACTCACTCTCGTATGTTGATGTTTTATTACTTATAGTGCTACCTGTTATCCCTGTTGCTTAGCAGAAGGCCCCTTAACCTGTTTATGAGATATCTAAACTAATCCGTGGACTTGGCTGGACTTTTGCTAGTAGTTTGGTGTATCTCCTGCTCTCATTGTTCATAAAATGACTGTGGCAGCCTCCATGAATAGTGTTCTGTAAAACCAAACCAGATTCTGTTCAACACAGTAAAAATTTAAACTAAAGTAGAATATTAGGGGAGAAAAGAGTATGTTGCTCCAGGCCATAAACAAAACGGTTCGAGGCATGCACTGGTAAATCTTACAAAATGCTATAGGCAATTCAGCATCAAGATTGCCATAGAAAATTATTGTTGTTAGCCATTCTGTTGATAGTTCGTATTGTTAGAATTGTTAGCAGATGGGAAAATGGATGAGTCAGGATACAGTATTAGCAATCCATATTTTTTTAATCACAGGCCACTAATAAGGTCTGTAGCATCTGTGAGATTTATTTTAACAGTTGCTAGGAAGAGTTTGTTTTCCCAGTAAACACAGCAAACCTTATACAGAGTTTTTTTGACTGACTCTTTGACTAAATGTGTTGACATTAACATGTAAGACCATTTGCTTCACTGTGATGGTTACCTCGTTTGGCAGACTGATTATACCAGCAACTCATAGACCCATTAAGTCTTGAAATGTTATCACATTTAAGCATTTTAAAACTTCTTGATCCTGTTTCTGTTATGTTTTGAAATTAAGACTATTTGAAAAACCTTCATGTAATTAGGACTATTTTTGACAAAACAAAATAATGTAGAAATCTAAATGTTCTCCCCCTACAGCTTGTAAGATGAAATTATTTTGGAAAATAATTGCTTCTTATCATCTGAATATGATATTTTAGGTTTTTACAGAAGACTGGATATACGAGGGTGTCAAAAATTACCCGCACTCAGGCTGTAGAATTTATAGAAGTTTTAATGTAACTGGAGTGTGGATAATTTTTGACTCACTATCATATAAACTTAAAGGTCTAATTTTACTGACAGTCCTTCCTGATCAATAATAGTTAGTAGCTTTGCAATACTTTTCATAGGGTTCGGAAATAATACTATTAAAAGTTTGAACTCTCAGAATTATCTGTGGGTTGATTTAATCCTATTTTCTATCTTCTCACATCACTGAGTTATTTATGTTACTGTTTTATGTAAGAGGCAGTGAGTTTTTTGTGTTTTTTGTTTTTTTTTTTTTCAGTGAGTTATTAATCTGCGTACCTACCTTGGATTTTCTTTTTTTAAGGGATACTGAAAAATATAATACTTTTGGATATTGCCTCCTGGACTAGAAATCCAGGACTATTATTAACAAAATGAGCTGCTTATTTAAGCTATCAACTCATGTACCAAACTATACTGTTTTTCAAACAAAATGTTGACTCCTATTAAAAAGTAGTTTTGACTTTTTCATTTAACTTACAAACAAGTATCCATCTACTCATATATCTATTATTCTTTAAAAATTTAGGGTTTTTCTTAGAATCTTTCACTTATTTTAAACTTTTCATAAGAGCTAGGAAATCCTAGTTTACCTAGTTTTACTGGCCTGAAGCTTAAAGAAGATAGCCATTCTATCTTTTGCTAAACTGCTGCAGTTTATTCCATTTTAAAAGATTGCTTTACAGAAATGTCGAATGTGGTATTTTCTTTCCACTGTGGCCTTCATAGCTGAATACTTAAAAACCATTTTCTCTTCTAGTTCAGGTTGAAGACCGTAGAAGTTTCTCAGCAGCACACCCCCAGTCTGTGGTGACTTAACATTTTGAACTCTCTGGCCATGCTAGATTAAGAATATCAGACTTGGTATAATAAAAAACAGCATTGACCTAAGAGTCGGGTCCTGTCTCTGCCATTAACCAGGAGTGTAACTTAGAGCAAGCTAGCTCTCATTTCCTCACCTAAAATAAGAAAGTTAGAGTAGATCATCTCTAAGGTTCTCTTTCGCAGTGACATTCTGTGAGACTTAACCCAACTTTACAGTTTATGTTTCTGCTAAACAAATCACTTAGTCATATGCAGTGACTTTTAATAATCCCAGATCTCAAAATTTTGTTTCTCTCAGGCCCATATGCTTCAATATACCCAATCTCCATTTAAACCCTTTTATGGAAATTGATTTTATTCTCTGCTTTTATCTTGCCCCCTGATATTTGTCATTTCACACGGCCAAGAAGAGCAAAAATTCTTATGAAGAGAAAAAAATGCCTAATGTAACGTATTGTTCTGAAACTCATCACTTTTTCTGTGACTGTTTTTTTGGTTTAAGAACTTTTATTGAGATACAATTGACATAGAATGAACCGCATCTATTTAAAGTGTACAATTTGGTATTTTTTTTCTAATTAGTAATGTATATATGGCAATCCCCAGCTCCCAATTCATCCCCCCCCAACCCTGCCACTTTCCCCACTTAGTGTCCATATGTTTGTTCTCTACATCTGTGTCTCTATTTCTGTCTTGCAAACCGGTTGATCTGTACCATTTTTCTATATTCCGCATATATGCATTAATATACGATATTTGTTTTTCTCTTTCTGACTTACTTGACTCTGTATGACAGCCTCTAGGTCCATCCATGTCTCTACAAGTGTCCCAGTTTCGTTCCTTTTTATGGCTGAGTAACACTCCATTGTATATGTACCACATCTTCTTTATCCATTCACCTGTCGATGGACATTTAGGTTGCTTCCATGACCTGGCTATTGTAAACAGTGCTGCAATGAACATTGGGGTGCATGTGTCTTTTTGAATTATGGTTTTCTGAGGGTGTGTGCCCAGTAGTGGGATTGCTGGGTCATATGGTAGTTCTATTTTTAGTTTTTCAAGGAACCTCCATACTGTGCTCCATAGTGGCTGTGTCAATTTACATTCTCACCAACAGTGCAAGAGGGTTCCCTTTTCTCCACATCCTCTCCAGCATTTATTGTTTGTAGATTTTCTGATGATGCCCGTTCTAACTGGCGTGAGGAGGTGATACTTCATTGTAGTTTTGATTTGCATTTTTCTAATAATTAGTGATGTTGAGCAGCTTTTCATGTGTCTCTCAGCCATCTGTATGTCTTCTTTGGAGAAATACCTATTTAGGTCTTCTGCCCCACCCCTGCCCCGCTTTTTTTAAAGTTCTTCATTGGAATATAATTGTTTTACACTGTTGTACCAGTTTCTGCTGTACAACAAAATGAATCAGTTGTATTTATACATATATCCCCATATCCCCTCCCTCCTGTGACTCCTTCCCACCTTCCCTATCCCAGCTCTCTAAGTCATCACCTATCACCGAGTTGATCTCCCTGTGTTGTGTAGCAGCTTCCCACTAGCTATCTGTTTTACATTTGGTAGTGTATATATGGCAATGCTACTCTCTCACTTCGTCCCAGCTTCCACTTGCCCGCCCCCCGCTCCGGGTCCTCAGGTCTGTGCTTTACATCTGCATCTTTATTCTTGCCCTGTCACTGGGTTCATCAGTACCATTTTTTTCGATTCCATATGTATGAGTTAGCATAAGGTATTTGTTTTTATCTTTCTGACTTACTTTGCTCTGTATGAGACTCTAGGTCCATTCACCTCACTACAAATAACTCAATTTCATTCCTTTTTATGGCTAATATTCCATTGTATATATGTGCCACATCTTCTTTATCCATTCACCTGTTGATGGACATTTAGGTTGCTTGCATGTCCTAACTATTGTAAACAGTGCTGCAGTGAACATTGTGGTACATGTTTCTTTTTGGATTATGGTTTTCTCAGGTTATATGCCCATTAGTGGGATTGCTGGGTCATATGGTAGTTCTATTTTTAGTTTTTTAAGAAACCTCCATACTATTTTCCGTAGTGGCTATACCAGCTTACATTCCCACCAACAGTGCAGGAGGGTTCCCTTTTCTCTGCACCCCCTCCAGCATTTATTGTTTCTAGATTTTTTGATGATCTGCCTATTTTTTGATTGGGTTGTTTGGTTTGTTTGTTTTTTTTTTGGTTTTTTTGGTTTTTTTTGATATTGAGCTGCATGAACTGTTTATATATTTTGGAGATTAATCCTTTGTCTGTTTTGCAAATATTTTCTCCCATTCTGAGGGTTGTCTTTTTGTCTTGTTTATAGTTTCCTTTGCTGCGCAAAAGCTTTTAAGTTTCATTAGGTCCACTTATTTATTTTTGTTTTTATTTCCATTACTCTCAGAGGTGGGTCAGAAACGATCTTGCTGTGATTTATGTCAAAGAGTGTTCTTCCTATGTTTTCCTCTAGGAGTTATTATAGGGTCTGGTCTTATATGTAGTTCTTTAATCCATTTTGAGTTTATTTTTGTGTATTGTGTTAGGGAGTGTTCTAATTTCATTCTTTCACATGTAGCTGTGTGACTCTGGGTTTTTGAAGCAGTTGTGGGCTCTGTCTCTGCATTCAAGGTTTCCCTCTTACTGCACGGCAGCTTATTTGGTCACTTAACCAATGCATGTGTCCTTAACGTTTGTAAAGATCACCAAACTACAATATTCTTTAACTGTGTTAAGGCCTGAAGATTAAAGAATCATTGTTAGTTGTACAAGTTCTATTTTGTCATTAAGTTCAAAACTAAATTTTGTTAAATAGAATTAGCCTAAAACATATGAAAGTCATTTCCAGGTGAGTTATTCATTTTTGTGCCTTTTTCATATACAGTAAAAACCACAATGTATGCATGTTCTAAAATCCTTTTATTTATTTGACTTGACTTACCGAATTCTAAACTCTGACAAATATAGAACAAAGATTTGATATTCCAACACCAGTTTACTCAGCATTTATTTTGGAATTAGTCAATGGGCATATAGTTATGGTAATACAGCTACTTTGTGTTCCACGTAGAAAGATGGTTTGTAAGTAAGATTTCTTTCCTATGTTAAAAAAAAAAATTACATAGATGTAATTCTGAAGTGATTTCCTTCTTCCTTTTTATACATATTTTCAAGAAACTTGATTTTAGTGAAGGAAACTCATCACAGTAATATTGATTTTTTTTTTTCAGGAAGCTCAACTTTTTCTTCCGATATTATCCTTATTAGCCCCCAAAATTATTTTAACTTGGATTAGCATTTTTAAATGGGTGATAGTGGATTGTATGATATTATAGGATCATTTTTATCATTATGAGTCTGTATAAATTTTTATCTGGTTTGTGCATCTTTTTGCTACCAAGGCATTGAGCATACTCTTTTCCAAGAGATTAAAAAAATCTGCTTCTGCCACATTTTCCACCCCAAACCATTTTTATGCCTGTGGGAGGCTTGATAGCTACAGAAACACAGAGTGCTAAATATATGTTATTAGGGCTTAATCAGAAGTCAAAACTGAACCAGAAGTTCATGTCTATAAATCATACCCACTTGTATAAGAAGTGAAAATTTTTACCAGTTAACCTCACTTTTTTTTTTTTGGTCTAGATGACACCATAATCTAGAGTCATTTAGGAATATATGGATATTTCTGTTCTGTTAACAAAATAAGAAAAGCCTCTGACCACAAATGTTAAGGTTTGGGGATTATTTTCTATTGGATATCATAGATCATAAGATCAGGGAGAAAATCTTCTTTTCCTGGACAGTCTTATCCTCATCAACAGCTTCAGTTATAAACTAAATGCTGATGATTCCCTAAGTCTGTGTCTTCAGCTTCAGTCTTTCTCCTGAGGTACAAAACCCCAAATTATAATCCATATCTGATATCTCCACCTTGATGCCGTTAACTTCTCTACCTTATTAATGGTAACAGTCTCTACCCCATGACCCCAGCTTGAAGCCAGAATCATCCTTAACCCTTCCTCCTTCCTGCTCCTTCATAATCAGTAGACAAAGAAAGCCCTATTAATTGTATTGATTTTTTCAAGACTCTCCAATCCCTCTCTTCTTCTCAGTCTCCTCTTCCATGTTCCTGGTTCAGGCCTCATCCATCCTCTCACTAGACTATCGAAGTAACCTGTTAACAGGTCTCCCTG
Source organism: Hippopotamus amphibius kiboko (assembly GCF_030028045.1). Lineage (NCBI taxonomy): Eukaryota > Metazoa > Chordata > Mammalia > Artiodactyla > Hippopotamidae > Hippopotamus > Hippopotamus amphibius. The sequence continues at coordinate 136,202,060 of NC_080190.1, read as the reverse complement.
CCTCCATTCCTCCCATGACAATGCATTTTCTCTGCCTGCTGTTGGAGATATTTTTCTAAAGCTCATTCCTATGTGCGCATGTCACCAACCATGCTCAAAATTATCAAGTATTTCTTTCTTTTCTACAAAGTTTGTAGCAACACACTTAAGGCCCTTAAATATCTGGCCTCTCCTCTCCTTCCTAATCCCCTTCCCCCATGGAGCCTTCCTACAAATCAGCAGGCAGCTGACATCTGAAAAGATGCCAGGCATTTGTGTGCCTTACCTGTTTCTGCTCACACAGTTACCCTTCTGCCCTGTCCTGTTTCCCGATTTAGCTTACTTCTCCATTAGTGAGTTAGCTGTGCGTGGACCTGTCTTTCCAGCTAGATTGCAAGCTCTTTGTGGGAGGTAATGTTCTATTCATCTCTGCATCTACAATGCTTGGTCTGTAGAAAATATCAATAAATGTTTTAATAAATGAGTCCTCTGAAGTTCTCTGGTGGCCTACCAGAAAACATAACTATGTATCTTATGTAGAAGTCAGATTTCCTGTAACCTCAACCTTGTACAGCCACAAATATGAAATTAAATTTTAAACACAAACACAGGCTCACACACAAAACAGGTATAACAAGCTTCAGCACTAAAGCTATGCTGTATCTTTCCTAAAACAGCCTCAAGCTTTCACTCAGAAGCTGTTTATTCTTATTTAGTTCTGTGCCTTATAGGATTGTAGAATTGCTTTTCTGAACAAGCAAATAGATGAACAAATTTGGAGTAGAGAAAAAAGGATATTCATCCAGTGATGGCAATGAAAGGAGGCGATAGCTTTCCCTCAAATGAAGATAAAAAGCCAAAAAGAAGAGAGGAACTTAATACATGGTATAGACTAGTAGTAGATGTTACATAATAGGGAAAGGTTGTTTTAGGTCCTGTGTCCTCTGCTTTAGAAGGCAGCGTATTCTGTAAAATACTTCATAGAGCGTTTTCTGTTAAAATTAGTTGAAACAGTTTTATCACTTAAAGAACTAAGAATTAGAAACTTCATGGATTTACTTATATGAAACACCTAATTCCCTGACAGTGCCAGCTAATGGTTCTCCAGTATCACAGATCTGTTTTTCACAAGTTCTACATATTGATAATATAAAAGTCTATTAGAGTCTATTAGCTTTTCCCTGAATTCAGTCCATTACTTTAGTATAATATTTATAAACTATTGGCAATTTGCCCCAGTAATGTAGTATAAGATATTTATAAGATATTTAATGCAAAAATTGTTTGCTTTGTAAGATGTTATTTCTCCTAATTGTAGTGTAATCCATTCCTTTGAGTCATTTATCCTGTATTCCTGTTTATCTACCCACGTTTGTGTCCTCATATTTAGCAGTATAGTTTCTAGGTGTCTATACAAGCTATAAAGTTTATTTTTGGAGTAGACTTCGTGAAAGCCACACATAAAAAATCCATTATACAAGGGTGAGTCAAAAATTATCCGCACTCAGGTTGTATTAAAACTTCTATTGGCTGCACTGTCTTATCAGCGCTTTCCGTTCAAGGCTACTGTCTCCCCGGTCACTGCTGTGTGTGAACGTGTTACATCAGTTCATTTGTAACTGCGGTGCGAGCACAAATGGACGCCCCACTTGTGATTTGCACAAAAGAAAGCAGCGTGCAGTGATTTGTTTTTTGTGGTCTGGGTTGTACCTGATGCCATTATTTATCGAAGAGTGTGCGCAGTATGGAGAAAGTGTTTTGTCGCGAAGAAGTGTGTATGAGTGGATAGAGAAGTTCAAGGAAGGTCGCACAAGTGTTAGCCATTCAGAAGGAGCCGGACACCCGTCCACGTCCACGGCTGATGACAACATTGAGCATACACGTGAAATGATTCTGTCGAATAGACGAGTGACAGTGGATTAGGTGGCAAATCATTTGCAAATCAGCCATGGCTCTGCCAGGACAGAATGAGGTTTTGAAAAGTTTGTGCGAGATAGGTAATGAAACAGTGATGCATTTGTGGCTTGCAGCTAGCCTAAAACATTTTTTAATGAGAGAATACGAAAGCTTGTTGACAGATGGACAAAGTGTATTGAAGGGCAAGGAGATTATGTCAGAAGATGATGTATTTGTCTTTCCTAAAAGTTAATTAAATTCTACAGCCAGAGTGCAGATAATTTTTGACTCACCCCTGTAAAATAGTACATGATTCTAGAATCAAATACCAAATGGTGGTGTTTAAATTTTCAATGTTATATAGAAATTCAGAGATAAGAAAGATAACATAGGCTAAAATAGGGGCAAAGTGGAACTGGATCTTATGTAGACAGAACTCAGGTGGGTCTTTCTCAGGGGAACGTGGCTGTGTGTGGTCTCTGCTGGCCCTTCATCTCAGCATCACAGGAAGTTTCAAGATTCCCTGTTTATTCCCACAGTGATTTCAACAGTAGTGACCAAACAACAGATTAGTACTTATATTTAAAATTAATGAAGTATGTAATAATGTAATACTGTGTTTTGTATATCACAGTATATAATATAATAAGCTAGGTTTGTTTTTTTAAAGTGATGTTTGACTAAAAAATAGCAGGGCATATTTCAGATCTATACCAGAACTTCTTACACAGCAGAGCACGTGCAGGGCATATTTCAGATCTATACCAGAACTTCGTACACAGCAGAGCACGTGCAGGGCATATTTCAGATCTATACCAGAACTTCGTACACAGCGGAGCACGTGCGGGGCACCTTCGGAGTCGTCACCCTGGGAGCCAGCGCATTCTCTCCCGTCACACTGTCATTCTCACATTTTTGAAACTCCTGTGTTGCATTTCTTCAGAGTCTATGACTCATTCTTTTCAGGATCCTCAGTGGTGACACATCTTTTTCAGTTGAGAATGGATTTGATTTTTGGAACCACGAGTCACTTAGGGCCAGGTATGATGAGCAAGGTGGAAGATCAAGCTGAAAAATGCTATTTTTGGTTAAAATTGACATGTGACTATAAAGTAATGAGAGTGTTTTCTGGCTTGGCTTATAAGTAACAAAAGATAGTTCTCTTCTGAAAACAAAATATAAGCTGCAAGTTTTGTCATATTAAAACCGAGTCTGGATTACTTTCATGTAATTTCCTGCTGCAAAGTTGATCATGGCTCCCCGAAGTCCTAGAACCTGGCTTTGGCTAGCTTCTAGGACTTCAAGACTTGTTTTCTAAGTTTTCTGCCCTTATTAGTTCTTCCTCCTCCTCATGGCAAGGCCCCCTCCCAGGGCCCTGCTCACTGCTCTGAGGCATCGCCTTTTCCAAGGACCAGCACAGTCCCTGCTCCCTAAAGGAAATCGTGTCTCCATTACATTTATAGCAAGGCTCCCCTCTTTTTTGTTGGAAATCTGTTTTGTTTGTTTGTTTTTAAAGAAAAGGGGAGGGAGGGAGGGAGAAAGAGAGAGAGGGGGAGAGAGAGGAAGGAAGGAAGGAGGAAGGAAGGAAGGAAGGAAGGAAGGAAGGAAGGAAGGAAGGAAGGAAGGGGGGAGGGAAAGAAAAGAAAAAAGGAAAGGAAAACGATGCTTTTCCCAGGAAAATGTGCACATGAACATGCAGAATTCTGCACATGAGACGCTTAGTCATGGATTTGAGTTAAGAACCTCTCATTCTAATCTGTACCACACACAGTAGGGTCTTGTATAAGTCCGTAAATGTTTATAGTTGCTGATCTTACCCTTCAAGCTATTTTGTAAGTTTCTAAGGCAGAGAAATAGTTTAGTACTTCTTTGCTTTCCTTACAGTAGCTACCAAGATGTTGAGTATGTGATAGCAAATAGTAGATCATTTTGCTTTAACAGACTTTTTAAAAATCACTTGTCTGCCACCATTGCTTTAATAGTTTCTGAAGGAGACAGAGTTTTAGATGTTTTTAAATGTTAATAAGATAAAAAGCCCGAGTGTTAGGTTATATATTTCAGGGCATCCGGTAAGCCCTGAGGCAATATCCCTAAAATGTTTCTCAGGAGTTAATCCGTATCTTGCTGTTTTGACATGTAAATAAATACAGTAAAGCTCAAGCTGCCACAGATCCTGTTGTATAGGACAGAGTCTATCCCCCATTCACACAGGACATAAGCCTCTCTCCTGTTGTAGGACAGAAGAAGCCAGTAAAAGATGTGCCAGTGGTGTCCCCAGAAGCTAGCCTAATCAAACTGAATCATTATAGTCGTATTGTATCATTACTTTCAAACTATAATGTATGCAGTGAACATATGACAGGGATTTCACTTTCACATTGACCAGGCAAGCCCGTGTCAGAACTTACACAGCACTGTTTGTGTCAGGTTTGGGAAGTTTTGAATCATAAATTAAAAACCCTGTCTTACCAAAATGCTTGGGGTAAAAGTATTCTAGATAATTTTCTAATTAACCAAGCGCTTAAAATTTAAGCATTAGTTAAAATGCGGACCAGAACGGTTAATTTAACCTGTATTCAGTCTTGTCACATTCTTGGGTGATCCCCGCGAGTGTCTGTGATTGTGGTGCCTCTCCACAGCTGGCCAGGATGTGAGAGATTAGAGTGGATACATCTGGAACGTGTCCTGAAAGTCTGTGTGTTGGCCATGGTGGATTTGTCTTTCTGCCTTTTTCAAAAGCAGATACATTTTATTAGCTTATCTTTCTCATTTGTTTTTTTTCCTAAAAGCAGAGTTTTTTTATTGTTTCATTGCAAATTACTTGAGGTCCTTGTAAGATGTGGCTTCTTGGTTCTTCAGGGAAGGAAGAACCTGTTTGAATTGTTGAGCCAATTTCAGAGATGATGTAAACAGTTGAACTATTCATGCTAAAACGCATTAGACTTTAACCTATGGTAGATAATTTTACTATTTTAATATCTTCTTTTTTTCCCTATATCCAGTTAAAAAATCTAAGTTTAGAAGAACTACAGATGCGGTTAAAAGCGCTGGACCCCATGATGGAACGAGAAATAGAAGAGCTTCGTCAAAGATACACTGCGAAACGACAGCCCATTCTGGATGCAATGGATGCAAAGAAAAGAAGACAGCAAAACTTTTGAGTCTAATTTCTTTTCTGTTTGTTTCTATGACTATTCTGGAGACCAAGAAACCACTAAGAATCGAAGGAATATTATGATTTTTTTTTAAATCTCTCAGATTTGTGCTCTACTAGCAGGCAACAGTCAAAAACTGATGATGGTACAAACCCAGGTAAATTCCCAAAAGACAGAACTTAATACTGTTTCCACTGTGTTTTCATTTTTAAATGATGAAAACAGCAGAAATGCATTCTTCTCTGTGTCTGTCAGCTGCATACTGGCACTAAAACTGTGTTGTAAAACGAGGGCTGTGTTTAGAAACCTTGAAAATCCAAAGCTATTGTTTAATTGTACAGCACTGAAGGGCTTTATGTTACAGTATGCTTTATTCTTTTCTAGTAGCCTATTTATTGTATCCCTTTAGGTAAACTTATTTATTTATGCTATTTCACTGTTTTGTTTTTTTAAGGACAAGATCAGGATAGCTTTGGTGAAGGTAGGGACATATTAATAGATGATAATGTACAACCAAATTATACTGTAAGCAGGGAGCTGTGGGGTACATTCCTTGATTTCCAGGATAGTTTTGCAATAGAAGCAAAGCAATAATAGCATTAGTACACAAATGGGCCAGGCATTTTTTATACTGAAGCAATAATTCCATTTTTACCTTCTGAAATTTTAATTTTTTTATTTTTGATGTTTGGTACAAATAGGACTATATATATATTTAGGTCATACAGAGCTATAATGTTTAAAACCAAAGAAACCAATGGAACCCTTGCACAAAAAAGTATGGTAAATATTTTAAAAGAAATAAATCCTTAAGACAAATGTAATTGTTAATATTGTTTCATGTTTCATGTGTAGGTCTGATAGCTAGACTGTATCAAATTGTAATAAGCTCATCAGATTTATTTCTGTGAAAATGTGCTCAATTGTCACCAGACTTTCTTGTTGATTTCATTTATTTCCTGGGAATTGGTAAACATCATGTGCCTGACGGTAACAAAAGAGCAAAAACATTTGTACTGAACTGTGCAAGCCTTGGGGACTGAAAAAAAAAGATTAAAAGATTAAAACCATTAAAAAGAAACTCATTTCTAAGCTGAATGAACATTCGCACGATTGAACCGGATCCAGTCATTTCCTACGCTACCTATGGCCATCTTGACAGCAATTGTTCTTTCGTGTGTTTAATTACTATGTGTACATCATAAAGACAAATAAATTTTACTGTGCCACCCAGCACATTTCATCTCTGTCTTTTTTAAAAACTCATGATCTAGATTCTGTCTTTTCCAGGCAAGGAAGGTGTATCAGGACAGGCTAGATTATGTAGTGATAACAACTCTGAACCTTCAGTGACTTCATAACATAACCCAGGTTGTCACTTGTGTGCCCTGCTCCTGTCCGCACCCAGGGACCCTGCTGACAGAGTCTCCGCCATCTGCAACGCGGGTGGTCACCACAGCAGGGGAAGGAGCCCTGACGAGGCCCACACTAGCTCCAGCCAGCAGTGACAAAAGGTGTGTCATCTCTGAAAGCTTTGTAAAATGCCATTTGTGCCCCCAGGTAACGCCTGGCATAACATTTGCCCTTGCCATGTTGAGTCCTTACAAATAGTAAATTGTGTAATTGGATACAAAGTATAAAATTATTATAAAATAGTGGTAATAGTGCAGATTTTATAAAGATTATTAAAAATGAGAACTGAATTTACAATATATACTTCAGCTACATCTGTTTGGGAAAATCAGATGAGTCCATCAACTCAAACACCCCACCCTTTTTTCTCCTTTAATTGTTTTTCCTTTTAGTAAACTGCCTCATACCTCGCCTCATTTGATGGAAACAAATGACTGACTTGATATTAGCCAAGTAAAACCACCTACATGAAATGACAACAACCTATGAAGATGATTTCTCTCCAGTTTGCTAAAGTAGAAAATTTATACAAATTAATTCAAGGAGGCCTTTGAAGTACTCTTAACTAATAAAGTCTCTACAGGGGTCCTCCTTTTGATAATAAATATCCCATGTTCCAATTATATTGTAACTTCTGTGTGAGTAGACTGTTGTTTTATTTGTGTTTTAAAATATATGTATATATATTTAAACATACATTTAAGAGAGTTAAGAACAATGGGCATTGTTTTACTTTCGAGCCTTAGGAAGCTCCAGAACATTTTAGGATAACCTGCCTGAAAATTTTCCTGTCTTCTCACTCTGCCCGCCACCAATCAAAATAAGGAATTTGAAGTTTTGAAGAACCAAAGGCCATTAAAGAAACTTTCAAGTCTAGGTCAGTCTTGATTAATCATAATAGTTTTCTAGCTATTTTAATGAGTTTAAGAAGAAGCCTCATTATTTTAACCTTGGTTGCTGAGAACATTCCCAAAATAGCTAAGTATACTTTCTGCACACCCCCTCCTTTAATAGATACAGTATTGTTAATGTAATTGAAGCTAATGAGTAAGGATTTCATCTTGCTGAAAAGCCAGCATCATTGTATATGTTGGCCTGTGGATGAGAACATTTTTTCTTTGATTTAATGAACTTAGATGACTCATTTCTACAGACTTACAGTACACTTAGCTTATTTTAGCATAAATAGTTTTATGTTCAAAATATGAGCTAATTTGGCCAATATAAGTTGGACAAGAAAATGTATTTATTTAAATGGTTTTCAAAACTATTATTTGGGACACTTATTATGTGTATCAGATACTATGCTGAACAACCTTACATGTGTTACTTACATGCTTTTGAATTTCTTTCTTCTACTTATTTATTGAATCGCATCCCCAAGATTTAAAATCACTCCCTACTAGTGAAGGATATGTAGCTTCTCTAGCAGAAATTATATAATAATGTTTTTAACATAGTCACAGGAAACATTTTCAAATTACTGACACATAAGCATTCAGTAGGAATGCTATTTTCATTTCCTACTCTGTATTTTAAAAATTAATGATTAAAATAAATCCTGAAAATACTAATGATAAAACATTCTAAATAGGATGTTTTTTAAAAAAGGAATTGGAATTGCATTGCATTACTAAACTTATTAAGTACAGACATTTAATTAGATATTTCATCAAAATGCTATTTTGGAGTACTGCATTTGGGGGGGCGGGGGGCAAAGCCCAGGAATCTGGAGTCTAATGAGAGAACTACTTGTCCTTGCTGTTTGAGCAGTCTGGTAAGATCTATACCCAGGGGCATTTGGATGGTCTGATACACTGAATAGTGGCTTATCCTCCAGGGAATCAATCAGCTTCGCCCTGTTACATGTCTACACAAAACACCTTCAACCTCAGCCAACCAGTTCCCTGAGTCATAAAAAGACTCCAAGAGAGAAAACAAATGACCAACTCAATTCTTCCACCAATCTTGGAAAGTCAGCCCCAAATCTGTTGTTCTTCTCACAAAGCATTAGCCAGACTCCCTACCACTGTTATTTTTTTTCACTTGATTAAGTTAAGCTCCTAAATTAAAATTCTGACTTTCTGGATCACTCTTTGGTTCACAGAATTTTGCCTACCAAGTTAAGAATGAACTCTGAAAAAAAAAAAAAGAATGAACTCTGCCTCCTGCCATTCAAGACCTGCAACATGTCCCAACCGACATGATCTTGTCTTGCCTTCCTGCTTTCTTTGAGGCCTTTCTTCCACTAAGCCAAACTGCTGCCAAACTCTTATAATTATTTGATTTCCCCTATTGCTGCATGGTAAGGTACCTGAAACCAGAACTTAGTGTTTATCCATCTTGTTTCCCCACAATGCTTACGAGGATATTAGATGTACTTGGTAGTAAATAAAGTTTCATTGAATGCAATTAGCTCAAATAACAAAATTGTCATCATTAATCATATAGGCTTATCCCTCTCCTTACATCCAGGTAATCATGGTAACAAGAACAATAATATCAACCAGTTTTTGAGCATCTACTAAGCCATGAAGTTAATATATTATCTCAAGCCTTCACAACGAGATACAGTCTTTTTTTTCAGAAAAGACAGAATTGGAGAGATTAAATGAGATCACAAAGCTAGTCAATGCCAGCATAAGCTTTAAACCCCCATCTGTCTCCAAAATCTTTCCTTTTTTCACTAGACCACATTGCCTAATAAACACAGCAGGTCTGGCTTTAGAATTGCTGGACAGCGTTGCTAAGCCGGCCTGCTGATCTGTCTTGGAAGGAAAGGAACTTGTTAGCGGATTTGAACCTTTTCTCCATTTCAGTGGAACCTGCATTTTCCAGAAACGGCATCCTTTCTACATGTAGGGGGAGAAAAGCAGGGTGCATTTACTTAAGTTTCCAAGATGACTTGTACAAAAAGACTTTTTTTTCCTTCATTGAAATATATTTGTAAGTCTTCTGCCTTAAAAGCTATGTTTTGTAAATTAAAATGCACTGTATTTTCTCCCTTACTAAAGTCTGTCTCTGATAATAAGTACTTCATTTTTTTTTTTTTTTTTTTTTTTTTTACTTTTTACATTTTTTTTTTTTTAACTTTGTGGCCACACCATGCGGCATGTGGAATCTTAGTTCCCAGACCAGGGATTGAACCCACACCCACTACATTGGAAGCACAGTCTTAACCACTGGACCACCAGGAAAGTCCCTGGTAACAAGTACTTTAGAGAAACATCAACCATCATAGTGGAAGGCGGAAGGCCTCAGAAGCTAAGTTACCTGGGTTCAAGTCCCAGCTCTTCCTTTATACTTTTGTTGCCTTGGGCAAGAATAACCACTCAGCCAATCTGTGTTTCAGTTTCTTCATCTGTAATAATGCAGCAAGTGTGAAAATCAAATGTTCTAGTATATGTAAGATATTTAACAGAGTTCCCAGTATATGGCACATAGACATTAGCTTAAAAAATAAACTTTTAACCCTTTTCAGTTTATGCATTGTTTTTAAACGAATAAAGAAAAAGAGCTGTGTTCTTCGTTGATAAGTTTATTGTAACTTCTAAAGTGCACTGGAGTCTTCTAGTACCCAGATGCATCTTCCATCAAGGGTCTGGCCTGCTCTCAGGTAGATTTGCACTGAGGAAAATCATATTCATTTTTTTAAGTATTTCGTTTCTACCTTGCGCAAAGTAAGTAGTTAGGTTAAGTTCAACTTCCTCCCCCCTCCCCCCGCCCTCTTTAAGACTGTCCTTTCTATTTTAGGGCTATTAAGGCCAACATCTATGGCCCCATTTGTGAAGAACCATCAGGAAGATTTCAAATTTATGCTTCTAAAGTTTTGTTTCAGTAACGTTTCAGCATTCTGGTCCTTAAAAGTACGCATCATGTCATTGACTGGGTTTCCCAATTTGCTATGGTCCCAGGAAGTTCAAAATCAAATTTAGAGTTAATAATTGTAGAGTCTACTATCTGCATGCTTACATTTCCATGATCTTGTATTTATAAAAACTGAAAAGATTTTTTTAAAAGAAAAAGAAAACAGATACCTGGAGGTATGATCCTTCCACTATACCTAGAAGCAACTGGTTCCCTGTCATGTATTTTTATATCTTCCCATACGGTTTGTGTGGGTGTCAAATATGGTGATACGTGTCAAGGGGATTTGCTGGTCAGGCCCTGGGCCTAGAACCCTGCTGGAATCTTTCACCTGTGAGTATCACCACCTAGAGAGAAAGGAATCTCTAGGGTAGGCGGTTCCTGGGTTCTGAGATAACCGCTGTCCTTCCTTTGAGGAGGAGCCAAGAGCGAGAACACCACATGCCCTTGGCCCTCACACCTCTTGCCCTCAGCAACTGTTCAAATCACATTCACACAAAAACCGATTTAGACTGACCAGGCAAGCACCATGCCTTCCAAACTCCCAGCCAGCCAGCAGATCAGAATCCCTAAAAAAGCTTCTCTCTCTCTCAGTGTTTTCCCATTTGTATTGTTCTATCCATAAGCCACTTTATATTCTCAATGAAGAAAAGAGAAGTAGAAGAGAGCAAAGGGAAATAGGTTTTTTTTTCAGCATGATAGAAATGACAGTTATAACCCAAAATTACAAAGTAGTGTCATACCCTGCATTTCCACAATAGAAAAACGAGTATTCCATTTTATGAGAAAGCGCTGATAAGTTCTAAAATTTTTCTGGTAGAAAATTCAGTGCCTGCCTATGTTTAAACCAAGCAACTAGTTGTCTTTTAAATTTTTATAGAATTTTCCAAGGTGAACTGTAATTAGTTGAGTAGAAGCTAAATAAAACCTGATACTAAAGCTCTCGGCTTTTAAAATATTCTCTTTCTAATGTTCCAGTGTATACAGAGCATGCTGGAAGGGGGCAGTTCTGCAGCTGTGCATTTTTTCAGCCTTTCCATTTACTCCATGACAGCTTTCTTTCCTATTTAAAATGAAAATATTCTTAGCAAAAATATTCAAATGAGAAGATATAATAGCGCTTGGAACCGAAAAGTCTTTGATGTTAAAAAACAAGATGCACTGTGGAATCTGAAATGTAGAACTGTTTCATTAATAATAAATCAATGTGCAGATTCATGACTTCATTCTCTGTTGACCTTTCATAAAGTTTATAGAAGTTTATTCTAAAAGCACACCAGCTGATGACCATAAATCAGTTTCCATGCTTAGAATGTGGTCTTTGAAAATTATGCCTGATATTCATGGACTAATGAACCTGGGCATTAACAAGTTTCAGCAAGGCTTTTCAGTTTTGAGGGTATAACATTTGCTTTAACAAGTGAGTAGTGACTTGGGGTATGAATCAGAATTTGAATGTGGTGGGCAATCACAGACGTCCAAACAATGTTTTTAAAGTACATAAGGCAAACTATTTCATACAAATCTAATGAGTTACTATTTTTTTATGCTTGTTCAATGACTCCTGATGCCTTACCAGTTCCCCTGACATTTATCCGAAGCAATAATAGCAAGTATATACAATGTACACAGATATACACAATATTAGTCTATGGTAACCATTTCTAACTTGGCTGAAAGGAAGCAACACCTTCTTCGGGCACAAAAGACCTACCCCTACTCCATCCAATTTTGAAGCAAATTCATTTCTTTAGTGCTTCAGGTTGTTGTAAAAAGACAGGAAAGCTTATCTCGCCTGCAAATTGGAACTCCTCAAAGGTAAGTATCTTTGACACTCTGCCACTTGCTGCGTGACCTTGGGTGAGTCATTTAACCTCCCCGTAAATCTCACCTTCCTTACCAGAGAAGGCAGCCTCAGAGGGCTGTGAAAATGAATGGGACACCCACGCGAAGCCCTCAGCACACTGCCCCACACTCGGGGAGCACCGGCGACTTGCACTTTCCGTAACTCACCAACAAACATGTACTGAGCGCCAGCTCCGTGCCAGCTTCTGTGCTAGGTGTGGAGACACAGGCGACCTGGCTCCTGAGAGCTGAGAGCTGGTGCTTGTCGCCTGGTACAAGGAAGAGGTACACGAGTGTGGTAAGCGTGGTAAGAAATAGAAGAATGAAGCCCTGTGGAGCAGGACAAGGATGGCTTCACTGAAGGGATATTTGAACTAGGCCTTGAGGCTTGGGAAGGTGGCAGAGAAAGAAGGGCACTGTGGGGAGGGCAGAGCAGGTGGAAAGGCAGAGAGATGAGAAAGAGTATTTGGGATCCGTTCCAGAGTCCAAGAAAGTCCCTGACTCAGTGAAGGTGTTTAGTGAAAATGCACTGAGGATCATTTGTCTTGCTTGCGCTCTCTGTCCTGCAATTTAGAAGGTCCTGTGGTCTGTTTTGGTTTGGGTTTTGCTTTCCCAAGTCACTGAATGCTATCTAGATAAGTTAATTCCAAGGAATATCTGGCCTATCTCCTGGTACCTGTGTCTCCCAGTCACACTCAGCTATACTCATTTCTATTATTTGATAGTATCTAGAAGAAATGTCTGCAGAGCCTTGCTAAGGTTGGGTGCTGGGACAAAGGGGCCAGAAAGAGTGAGTAGAGGGTTAGCAGCAGGATCTAAAGAAATAGGTTTAAAATCAGTTCCTCCAATCAACTCACTAGCTATTTGCCTTGGCTGAAACATTTATGTTCTTTTTGTCAGCAGCATTCTTTCAAGACCTTTGTCATTTTCCACTTATATTTAAGCCAATTTACAAAGGGGGGGGGTATAAAGTATCACAAAGAAGCATAAGTTAAAAACAAGTGAGAAAAGATAAAACAGAGGGAAAATAGAAGTAGAGAAGCAATCTGGAGCCATGAATCATATTAATGGAAAAATTGCTTACTGTGAATTTGGTCCAAAGATTCCTAGAAGCCAAAGTGAAGAAGGAAACCAAAAACAGTTTACATTATCTAACTATGCTGTCCAAAATGGTGGCCACTAGCGCTTGAAATGTAGATAGCCAAATTGAGATGAACCGTGAGTATAAAATGCACTTTGTATTTCAAAGACTTAGTACAAAATAAAATGCAGACTATCTCATTAACAATTTTTAATTTTTATTACATATAGAAATAATATTTTGGATATGTTGGGTTAAAATATTTAATTTCAGCAGTTTCTCTTCACTTTTTAAAAAATATAACTGCTAGAAAATTTTAAATTACATATGTGGCTCTCATTTGTGGTTCACATTTTGAATCTATTGGACAGCGCTGGCCTGTGAGATAAAAGCTTTCATCAACGGATGAGTGGATAAAGTGTGGTGTAGCCATACCAGGAGATACAGTTCACCAATAAAAAGGAATGAAATAATGGGCACAGGGGGCCTTGTGGGGGGTGATGAAACTGTTCTAAAATTTGACTGGGGTGATGATGGCATAACTGTGAATATATTAAAAACTAATGAATTGTAAGCTTTTTAAAAATGAGTATATTTAGTTACGTTATAATCATAAAATAAAAGTTTTTGAATTCCAAGGGAAAAAAAAAGACAAACGCATACTCTGTTGCTCAGAAGAAACCCAATCATTCTTAATACCTAGCTAAGAAATACCTAAGGAAAGCACACTATTAATATTTAATTTAATATCACTATTCATTGTCAACGTTCTCAGAGTGAGCACAGGGATGACTTCCGCAGGGCGGAGCGGTGTTTTCCATATTTGCCAATGGCATCACACACGCTCAATTCAGTAAACATCTACATGCTAATGGTTCCTGAATCCCTGCCTTCAGCCCAGACTTCTCCTCATAAACCCCACACGCAGGCATTTTTAATGCCACACGTGTACCTCAAGTTCAGCACGACCAAACACTGTTGCCCCTGTATTTTCTGTCCAGTTTGTGCTTCATCTACCATCCAGTCACCAGTGCTGGAAACCTGGGAGTCCCTGAATCACCGTCATCTTCCACCCCACACCACCTCTGCCAATTCGGGCTTCTGAACGTTTCTCAAATCTGTGTCCTCACCTCCATTCTCTCTCCACGGCTGCCCCTCAGTCTTCTGTCATCTCCTGCCCAGACAATTGCAGGGGCCCCTTAACTGGTCTCTGCTCCAGGTTTGTTCCCCTCAAACCACCCCCTTCCCATCCGCTGGCACCATCAATCCAGAATGCAATGGATTTCCATCACCTGCGGGATAGCACTCATTAAAATAAACATGTCCTCTAAGACTGGAGCCCTGCCTCCCTCTCCCTTCCCAGCTCTGAATTCTCCTTCGAGGACCTATGATTCCTGCCTATGCCTCCGGAAGTTGAAGTGGCCAACTCCTGCTCATCCTGTCAAGGCTGCTCAGGGATACCCACTCCAGGCACCCAGAGACAGGCCACTATCCCTGCACTTTCCAGATCATATCGCGGCAGCCACTTGTTCTTCTGCACCTCCCACCAACTAAGCTGCCTGAGGTCCAGGACTGCGCCCATGTTTTCCTCATCTCTGTAGCACCAGCATAGGCCCCATGCACAGCAATGCTTAATATATGCTTGTTGAATAAGGGATAAGCCACAGGTAAAAGAAATGTGATTTAAATTTTGGATCTAAGCAAATGGCTAAGAAATCGTAGAAGCCCAATTTCTAGGTGCCAAATATCCTTGCTCATCTCCGTGAGGACATGGATCACGTCTATTATATTCATCACAGGGTCTCCAGTGTCATTCAGTATTTGCTGGATGGGTGGATGGGAAGATAAGCGAATGAGTGAACAAAGATACAGGCAAAGAAATGAACTGAAAACAAACTGCTTTCATGAAAATAGGCCTGACATTCACAAATTTATATCTGTGTCATCTCCCAAACCTGAGTCAGTACTCAGTATTCAGCACTTGGGAAACTGGGGAAGCATTGTTTTTGCCCTGGAGCAAATAATTATCTCATTGAATGTGAGAATTTAGATGACTAATACTGCTGAATTCCCTGCAGTCAACTATACTATAAGGCCTCAAAGTATACACCCCAGTTTCTAAAGGGGGAGAGCTTCTTTATTATCCTTATATAGTGAGAATGTCTGGAGTTCTAGATGCTCTGGTTCATACAAAACAGACAGATACATCACATCTGCTTCACAAAAATATGAAAAAGAAAACAGTATTTCTTTTCTTTTTTTCTCTCTGGCCCTATAATTCTGTTGTCAATGGTACACAAATCTGTATGGAAAGCAAAGGATGCTTATGGTCTTCAGAAGAGTCTCAGGGCTTCCTGGATCACAAGGAACTAACCACAGTATGAAAAATTGCTGTATAAAATAAAACATTCAGTTGATGTGCTGAGAAAATAAAAATGTGCTTGTAAGCAGTAAAGCTAGAGCAATACTATATATTTTGCTACTAGTTCTGTTTTTTTGTATAAATTTGCTATACGTGTGATTAATATGCAAAATCAAGCATTGATGACAGACCTGCCACCACCACCACACAAAGGTAGTGAAAAAGATATTATCTGTGATGCTCCTAAAATGCAAACCTGTGGGGTGATTTTAATGCTAAGAAATACCCAGTCAGCTTAACAACACATTCAAGTATAGGAGCCAGACATTCTGCTTTGTCCTTATTGTCCCTGTTTCACCCAAACCCTGATGAAAAAGTGGAGGGCCTTAAGTAAAGCATCTTTCTTGGTGGTTTGATCTACCATTTCTGGAAACATCATCAGTGCTAACATTCACTCAGCAAACATTCAGGGAAACTGGGTTCTAGACACTCATGTGCCAGAGATATTCAGATGATTGGAACACAGTCCATACTGCAACTAGAAATATACCTGTAATCTCAGATCTGAAATGAAAGCTAACAGAGGAATGGATTAGGGGCTTCAGGAGCTTGGAGAACTGGCAAAGGGGAGGTTTCTGTGCTAGTCCAGGGAAAGGGGCTGAATTTTCACAGGGGACTGGCAATGGAGCGGAGAGGGCAAATTCAAGAACTATTTGGGAGACTGAACCAGTAGGGGTGGTGGACTAAATGGATACAGGGGGTAAAAAAGAGTGAGGGGGTCAAAGAGAGCACTGAGGACCCCGGGTTGAGTCACCCCAAAACAGTGGTACAGTTCATTAGGTTAGGAATGGATTTGAAGGGTAGAATAATGAGATCAGATTTGGACATGATGAATTTTCGAAGCCTATGAGATACCCAGGAGGAGGCATCCTGGAGGCAGTTGGAAGCATGACCCTGGGGCTGGGTGAGAGAGGTAGGCCTGGAGATGAAGACTTCTGTTGTCATGTAGAGGAGTGGACAAAAAGAACTCCAAAGATTGTGCCAAGTAAGGAGGCAAAAGGGGAGGACCATGGATAAAACCCTGGGGCAGGCAGGGCAAGAGGAATGGCCAGCAGGTTTTATAGTAGGCAAGGAGGCATGAGGTGGAACTGGATATCTAGAGAGGAGAAATGTGAAGGAGAAGATTCCCCATCACTTGTTGTGGTACATAGTAGATGCTTTAGAAATGTGTGGTGAATAAATAAATGAGGTCAGTAACTACTGAGTTTTCATCTGACTTTAAAGCAAACCTGTTGTTTGTGTTCACTTCTACTACAATGGTTATGACAGTTGGCTTTGGAGCCATATAGAAGTGGGCTGGAGCCCAGCTCTGCCATTTTCCAGTTGGGTGGCCTTGGACAAGGTACCCAGTCCCCAAATGAAGATAACATGACTCACCTCACTAACTGATCGTTAGAGGGGGATGGCTAAATAAACTCAGGTACAAGAACATAAGTCGATGCTAGGAGCAGCTACCAAGAACGAGACTGATATTTGTGAACTGACATGGAAAAATTTCTCTGAGTGATATTGAGGTGTTTCCAGAATGGAGCAATTTACAAAACCACACTTCAATTCTCCAGGTACAAAGATCTGTATATAAATTAATAGGAAGTTCTGGAGGATATATACCAATGCAGTAATAGCAGTTACTCTTAGGAAGGGGACATGTGGTTTTTGAGTTCTCCCTATATGGTTTGATTTTTTAATGGCAAATGTATTCAACTATTTCTTGTATAATTACAAATTAATTCACTTTAGAAATAAATTTTAAAAATTATCTATCCTGTAGTGTTGTAGTAAAGACTAAAATGAGACAATCACTATAAATCTCATTGCCTGGCACAAAGGATGCTCTTGTTACACTGTACCTGGTAAGGATTCATCAAAAAGGCAATAGGAACAAACATTTCTGAGCATGGACTCTGTGCCTCACACTGTCTTTAAAAAATCCTCTTGACACCCTCTTTTTTTTTTTTTTTTTTTTGAGGTTGGAGACTAGATGGCAGAGTAGAAGGACTTGAGGTTACACCCTCTCATGAAAACACCAAAATCACAACTAACTGCAGAACAACCATTGACAAAAAAGACTGGAACCTACCAAAAAGATACTCTACATCCAAAGACAAAAAAAGAAACCACAATGAGACAGTAGGCGGGGTGCAATTGCAATATACTCAAATCCCATACCCGCCAAGTAGGCAACCCAAACTGGAAAATAATTATATCACATAGGTTCTCCCATAGGAGTGAGAGTTCTGAGCCCCACATCAGACTCCCCAGTCTGGGGGTCTGGCATTGGGACGGGGAGCCCCCGGAGCGTTTGCCTTTGAAGGATGGCAGGGCTTGATCACAGAAACGTCACAGAACTGGGAGAAATAGAAACTCACTCTTGGAGGGTGCAAACAATCTCTCATGTACACCAAGACCCAGGGAAAAAGCAGTGATTTCATAGGAGCCTGGGCCAGACCTACCTGCTGGTCTTGGAGGATCTCCTGGGGAGGCAGGAAGTGGCTGTGGCTCACGGTGGGGATGGACACTGGTTGCAGAGGTAACAAGGAATACTAATTGGTGTGTGAGCTCTCCTTGAGGTCAGAATTTTGTCACCAAGCCTGGCCCCACCCAACAGTCAGTAGGCTCCAATGGTGAGATGCCTCAGGCCAAACAATGAACAGGGTGGGAACACAGCTCCACCAATCTGTAGACAGGCTGCTTAAAGTCTTCCTGAGCCCACAGCCACCTCTAAACAGACACCTTGACACAGCTCTGTCCACCAGAGGGACAAGACCCAGCTCCACCCAACAGTGGGATGACACCAGTCCCTCTCACCTGGAATTCTGCACAAGCCTCTGAGACCCGCCTCACCCACAAAGAGGCAGACACCAGAAGCAAGAGATAGTACAATCCTGCAGCTTTGGAATGGAGATCACAAACAGAAAAAGTTGGACAAAATGAGACAGCTGAGGAATATATTCTGGATGAAGGAACAAGATAAAACTTCAGAAGAAGAACTAAAGAAGTGGAGATAGGCAATATATCCAAAACAGAATTCAGAGTAATGACAGAAAAGATGATCCAAGATCTCAGAAAAAGGATGGAGGCACAGACTGAGAAGATACAATAAATGTTTAACAAAAAGCTAGAAGATATAAAGAACAAACAGAGGTAAAAAATATAATAACTGAAACAAAAAATACACTAGAAGGAATGAATAGCAGAATAAATGGGGCAGAAGAACGGATAAGTGAGTTGGAAGACAGAGTGGTGGAAATCACTGCCACAGAGCAGAATAAAGGGAAAAAAAATGAGAAGAAATGAATACAGACTCAGAGACCTCTGGGACAACATTAAATGCACCAAAATTCATATTATAGGGGCCCTAGAAGGAGAAGAGAGAAAGGACCTGAGAAAATATTTGAAGAGATAATAGCTGAAAACTTCCCTAACATGGGAAAGGAAATAGTCACCAGGTCCATGAAGCACAGAGAGTCCCATAAAAGATAAACACAAGGAGGACCACACCAATATACATTAATCAAATTGTCAAAAACTAAAGACAAATAGAAAATATTAAAAGCAACAAGGGAATAGCAACAAATAACATACAAGGGAGTCCCCATAAAGTTATCAGCTGATTTTTCACCAGAAACTCTGCAGGTCAGAAGGGAGTGGCATCATGTATTTGGTGTGATGATAGGGAAAAAGCTACAACCAAGAATACTCTACCCAGCAAGGCTCATGTTCAGATTTGATGGAGAAGTCAAAGGCTTTACAGACAAGCAAAAGCTAAGAGAATTCAGCACCACCAAACTAGCTTTATAAGAAATGCTAAAGGATCTTCCTTAGGAGGAAAAGAAAAGTCCACAACGAGAAACAAGAAAATTACAAATGGGAAAGCTCACCAGTAAAGGCAAACATACAGTAAAGATAGGAAACCATCCACACACAAATACGATATCAAAACCAGCAATTGTGAGAAGAGGACAGTACAAATGCAGGATATTGGAAATGCATTTGAAATTAGAGATTGGCATTTTAAAACAATCTTGTGTGTGTGTGTGTGTGTGTGTGTGTGTGTGTGTGTGTGTATAGACTGCTATATCAAAACCTTATGGGAACCACAAATCAAAAATTTACAGTAGATACACACATACATACACATACACTAAAGAAAGTAATTCAAACACAACACTAAAGATAGTCATCAAATCATGAGAGAAGAGAATAAAAGAAGGGAAGAAAAAGACCTACAGAAACAAATCCAAAATAATTAACAAAATGGCAATAAGAACATACATATTGATAAATGTATTAAATGCTCCAAATAAAAGACATAGACTGGCTTAATAGACAAAAACAAGACTTGTATATATGCTATCTACAAGAAACCCACTTCAGATCTAGGGACACATACAGCCTGAAAGTGAGGGGATGGAAAAATGTATTCCATGCAAATGGAAATCCAAAGAAAGCTGGAGTAGCAATACTCATATCAGACAAAATAAACTTTAAAATAAAGACTGTTACAGGAGACAAAGAAGGACACTACATAATGATCAAGGGATTAACCCAAGGAGAGGATATAACAATTGTAAATATATGTGCACACAACATAGGAGCACCTCAATACATAAGGCAAATGCTAACAGTGATAAAAAATAGAAATTGACAGTAACACAATAATAGTAGGGAACTTTAACACCCCACTTACATTAACAGATAGATCATCCAGACAGAAAATCAGTAAGGAAATACAGGTCTTAAATGACACATTAGACCAGGTGGATTTAATTGATATTTAGAAAGCAATCAATCCAAAAGCAGCAGAATACACATTCTTTTCAAGTGCACATGGAACATTCTCCAGGATAGATCACATGCTGGGCCATAAAGCAAGCCTTGGTAAATTTAAGAAAATTCAAATCATATCAAACATCTTTTCCAACCACAATGCTATGAGACTAGAAGAAAACTACAAGAAAAGAACTGTAAAAAACACAGACACATTATGGCTAAACAATATGCTACTAAACAACTGATGGATCACTGAAGAAATCAAAGAGGAAATTAAAAAAAAAAAACAACCTAGAGACAAGTGACAATGAAAACACAGTGATCCAAAACCTACAGGATGCATCAAAAGCAGTCCCAAGAGGGAAGTTTATAGCAATACAATCTTACCTCAGGAAACAAGAAAAATCTCAAATAAACAACCTAACCTTACACCTAAAGCAACTAGATAAAGAAGAACAAATAAAACCCAAAGTTAGTAAAAGGAAAGAAATCATAAAGATCAGAGCAGAAATAAATGAAATAGAGATGAAGAAAACAATAGAAAAGATCCATGAAATTAAAGGCTGGTTCTTTGAAAAGATACACAAAATTGATAAACCTTTAGCCAGACTCATCAAGAAAATCAGGACAAGGGCTCAAATCAATAAAATTAGAAATGAAAAAGGAGAAGTTACAATGGACACCACAGAAATACAAAGGATCGTAAGAGATTACTACAAGCAACTACATACCAATAAAATGGACAACAGAAGAAATGGACAAATTCCTAGTAAGGTGCAATCTCCCAAGACTGAACCAGGAGGAAATAGAAAACATGAACAGACCAATCACAAGTACTGAAATTGAAACTGTGATTTAAAAACTCCCAATGAACTGAAGTCCACGATGAGATGACCTCAAAGACAAATTCTTTCAAACATTTAGAGATGAGTTAACACTTATTTTTCTGAAACTCTTTCAAAAAACTGAAAAACTCTCAAACTCATTCTGAGGCCACCATTGCCCTGATACCAAAACCAGACAAGCATACCACACCAAAAAAAGAAAATTAAAGGCCAATATCACTGATGAATGTAGATGCAAAAATCCTCAACAAACTACTAGCAAACTGACTACAACAATACATTAAAAGGATCATGCATCATAATCAAGTGGGATTTATCCCAGGGATGCAAGTATTTTTCAATATCCTCAAGTCAATCAGTGTGACATACCACATGAACAAATTGAAGAATAAAAACCATATGATCATCTCAATAGATGCAGAAAAAGCTTTGGATAAAATTCAACACCCAATTATGACAAAAACTCTCTAGAAAGTGGGCATAGAGGGAAGCTACCTCAACATAATAAAGGCTATATACCACAAACCCACAGTAAACATCATTCTCAATTGTAAAAAACTGAAAGATCAGGAAAAAGACAAAGGATGTCCACTCTCACCACTATTATTCAACATACTTTTGGAAGTCCTAGCCATGGCAATTAGAGAAGAAAAAGAAATAAAAGGAATCCAAGTTGGAAAAGAATAAGTTAAATGGTCACTGTTTGTAGATGACATGATATTATACATAGAAAATCCTAAAGATGCTACCAGAAAATTACTGAAGCTCATCAGTGAATTCAGTAAAAGTGCAGGATACAAAATTAATACATAGAAATCTGTTGCATTTCTACACACTAACAAAGAAAGATCAGAAAGAGAAATTAAGGAAACAATCCCATTTACCATCACATAAAAAGAATAAAATACCTAGGGATAAACCTACCTGAGGAGGCAAAAGACCTGTACTCTGAAAACTATGAAACACTGATGAAAGAAATCTAAGATGATGCAAACAGATGGAAAGATACACCATGTTCTTGGATTGGAAGAATCAATATTATCAAAATGACTATACTACCCAAAGCAGTCTACAAATTCAATGCAAACCCTATCAAATTACCAATGGCATTTTTCACAGATCTAAAACAAAAAGTCTTAAAATTTGCATTGAAACACAGAAGACCATGAATAGCCAAAGCAATCTTGAGAAGGAAAAACAGAGCTGGAGGAATCAAACTCCCTGACTTCAGACTATCTGTAAAGCTACAGTGATCAAAACAATATGGTATAGGCACAAAGAGAGACTTACGGATCAATGGGACAGGATAGAAAGCCCAGAAATAAACCCACATACCTATGGTCAATTAATCCATGACAAAGGAGGCAAGAATATAAAATGGGGGAAAGACAGTCTCTTCAATAAGTGGTGTTGAGAAAACTAGACAGCTACACGTAAAAGCATGAAATTAAAACATTCTCTAACACCATACACAAAAATAAACTCAAAATGGAAGACTGGATACTATAAAACTCTTAGAGGAAAACATAGTCAGAACACTCTTTGACATAAATCGCAAGAATATCTTTTTGGACCTATCTCCTGGAGTAATGAAAATAAAAACAAAACTAAACGAATGGGACCTAATTAAACTTAAAATCTTTGCACAGCTAAAGAAACCATAAACAAAACAAAAAGCCCACAGAATGGGAGAAAATATTTGCAAACAATGGGTCCAATAAAGGATTAATCACTAAAATATACAAACAGCTCATGCAGCTCAATATCAAAAAAACAAAACAAAGCCAAACAAAACAAATAAAAACCCAATCAAAAAAATGCACAGATCTAAATAGACATTTTTCCAAAGAAGACATATAGGTGGCTGAAAAACACATGAAAAGATGCTTAACATCACTAATTATTAGAGAAATGCAAATCAAAACTACCGTGAGGTATCTCCTCACACTGGTCAGAATGGCCATTATCAAAAAGTCTAGAAACAATAAATGCTGGAGAGGGTGTGGAGAAAAGGGAACCCTCCTACACTGTTGGTGGGAATGTAAACTGATACAGCCACTATGGAGAACAGTCTGGAGGTTCCTTATAAATCTAAAAATAGAGCTACCATATGATCCTGCAATCCCACTCCTGGGGTTATATCTGGAGAAAACCATAATTCAAAAAGATACATGCACACTTGTGTTCACAGCACACCATTTACAATAGCCAAGACATGGAAGCAACTTAAATGTCCATCTACAGATGAATGGATAAAGAAGATATGACACATATATACAATGGAATATTACTCAGCCATAAAAAGGAATGAAATTGAGTTACTTGTAGTGAGGTGGATGGACCTAGAGTCTGTCATACAGAGCAAAGTAAGCCAGAAAGAGAAAAACAAATACCATGTGCTAACTCATATATACGGAATCTAAAAAAATGGTACTGATGAACCCAGTGACAGGGCAAGAATAAAGATGTAGGTGTAAAGAACAGACTTGAAGACATGGGGTGGGGGGCAAAGGGGAAGCTGGGATGAAATGAGAAAGCAGCATTATATATACACTACCATATGTAAGATAGCTAGTGGGAAGCTGTGGCATAACACAGGGAGATCAACTTGATGACTGGTGATAACTTAGAGGGGTGGGATAGGGAGGGTGGGAAGGAGTTGAGGGAGGGATGTGGGGATATATGTATAAATACAGATGATTCACTTTGTTGTACAGCAGAAACTGGCATAACAGGGTGTAGCAATTATACTCCAATAAAGAGCTTAAAAAAAAAGATGTGATACATATATACAATGAAATATTACTTAGCCATAAAAAAGACTGAAATAATGCCATTTGCCGCAACATGGATGGACCTGGAGATTATCATACTAAGTGAAGTAAGTCTGGCAGAAAAAGACAAATATACGATATCACTTATACGTGGAATCTAAAAATGATACAAATGAACTTATTTACAAAACATAAACAGACTCACGAACTTAGAACACAGACTTACAGTTACCAAAGGGGAAAGGTGGAGGGAGAGATTAATTAGGAGGTTTGGATTAACATATACACACTATTATATATAAAGTAGATAATCAACAAGGACCTACAGTATAGCCCAGGGAATTC
Organism: Hippopotamus amphibius kiboko; assembly: GCF_030028045.1. Lineage (NCBI taxonomy): Eukaryota > Metazoa > Chordata > Mammalia > Artiodactyla > Hippopotamidae > Hippopotamus > Hippopotamus amphibius. The sequence continues at coordinate 136,177,665 of NC_080190.1, read as the reverse complement.
TCCTCAACGCTTCGTCATAACCTACATGGGAAAAGAATCTGAAAAATAGATATACATATATGATAACTGAATCACTTTACTGTACACCTGAAGCTAATACAACTTTGTAAATCAACTATACTCCAATATAAAAAATTATTTTTTTAAAGAAAGGTCACACGGATAATATGTAGTAGAACCAGCATATAAACCCACATCTGTCTGACTCCAAAGTCCTCAGTCTTAACAACCTTCACAAATTTCGTCTGTGTCAATGGGAAGGCGTGTTGGGGACAAGCAAGAAAGTAGAGATGTCAGTTCAGATTCTGTTGCAATGGTCCAGGTGAGAGGTCATGGTGGCATGACAGCAGAGGAGATGGCCAGAAAGGGGTAGATGTCGGCATCTTTAGGAATAGAGTAAACAGGACATACTGATGGGTTGACTTGCTGAAGGGTTTTGGCTTGAGAAAGTAAGAAAATAATGGTGCCATTTTCTGAAACAGGAGGTTAGAGAAGAAACCCATTTGGAGGGCAGGGAGCATCCAGGATCCTGTTTTGGCCTTGTTAGGATTTGATGCCTATCAGCCATGCAGGTGGAGCCTCTGGGTAAATGCGTATCGATCTCAGTGTTGAAGGTGCGAGGGGCGAAGCATAGAACAACAACAAAAGACCCTCTCTATCATGCATGTGGCCTTAGGCTGCTTAGTTATTTAACTCCTCTCTGCTTTAGGATCCTAATCTACAAAATGAGAATAATACTAGAACCTATTTTATAGGGTTTGGGGGCAAATTAATACATGTCAAGTTCTCAGAACAATGTTTAGTGAGTGAGTGCCAGCTGCTAACATCATAAACATCATCCTCATCCTTATGTTTTAGCTGAGAAGACAAGTGTTCAAAAGATGTTACTTAACCAAGTTCTCACCGCTAGGAAATGTCTGACCTAGAATTTTAACACAGATCAATGCAGGTTTTTTCCACTGAACTGGGGCGGGGGGGAAGGGGGTCCCTCCTCCACCCCTCCCCACGTGCATGTGTAATAAAACTGAATACAAAACTGAATATGGACCAGGGGCGGGGGGGGGGTGGGGGGGTGGGTAGAAGGGCGAATGGGGAGTTATTGTTTAGTAGGTGCAGAGTTTTTATTTTGCAAAATGAAAAAAGTTCTGCAGATGGACAGTGGTGATGGTTGCAAAACAATGGGGATGTACTTAATGCCACTGAACTGTACACCTAAAAGTCAGGAGGGAAGGGGGCAGGGCACAACCTTTAAAAGAATGACATAGCCATTCTGGATATGACAAAAAACTGGTTAGAACCAATTAGGCCCAAGATGGCAGAAGGTTTGACTTCCAAAAGATGTTGAACCTCATTATACGCTCATTGTAATACTTAGCATATGCTAAGCAACACACCGACAAGTGCCAAGACAGTTCAGAGGCCAACCACAGAAGGCCAAAAAGTGGGCCATGCCCCAATTCTTGGAAACCCCCCACCACTTCCCAGAAATAGTTGGAATAATCCTCCCACTCATTAGCCTATGAAATTACCCAGCCCATAAATGCTAACCGCCCCATGTTTCTTGCCTTTCAAGATGGACTGCAGTCTGTGCAGTGTGTCTCTCTCTCAATAAATCTAATTCTTACCTATCACTTTGCCTCTTGCTTAATTCCTTCTGTGCTGAGACACAAAGAACCTGAGCTTCATTAAGTCCTGAGACCAGGTGGGTGATTTCAATTAAAAAACAGTGGGTTCAAGTCCCACCTGAGGTACAACTGGATTTGAGTCTCAATCTAATCTGAGTTGTGTGGTTTCAAAATGGTAAATTTTATGCTACACATATTTTACACAATATTAATTAATTAAACTGAATATGGAATAAATTTGCCTTTAAGGCTGCCAGCTTAGGATCTTGGCCAAAGCTGAAGGCCTCACATTTGCTGGCGGCTCTCAGAGCCTCTGGCCACAGCCTCCCACATGCAGATCTGGATTCCTCCCTGAGTCCCCACCAACCATCCATCTCTGCGTAGCCGCTGAAGCAGACTCCCGTCCTATCCCCTCAGCCCACTTAGTTCTGTCGGGGCACGGTGGAGCAGGTTTGATGCTGGCTGCATCTGTACCTTCTGGGTCCTGCCTCCCAGGAACCTGGGCACATGCTCTTGTCTCGGATGCCTCTCCTCATGCTTAAGTGCCAGCTCAGATGTCATCTCTTTTCTGAAGCCAGAGAGGCGCCTTGTGGTGCCCAGCATCTCACAGTGCGCGGGCAGACAAGTTCGCACCGGAAGTTCCCCTTCCCACACCAGCGCCTGTCCCACCAACTTCAAGCGTCCCAGCCAGTGAGCTGCTGGGCCGAGACAGTGCGCAGGCGCGTTTTGCTCAACTAGCCACAAAGAGCGTTAAACGAAGGGCTCAGATTCAGTTTTTGGTTTGTGCTGGAGGATAAGCAATGAAACGATGTCAAGACCGTTCGTCTGACCAGCACAAAGTGATCTCCGCCATCCCAACAGCAGGCACGGGGGTGCTGTCTGCTCTCAAGCCTAGCAGTGAGGGTGTGTCTGTGCGTCCTGCCACAGCGGAACGGGATACTTGGGTATTGGTTCATGTGGACATTATTCCCCTGCAGTCTGGTTCATGCATCAGTCATTATCCAATGGGAATGTCTTGGCAGCCCTTCCCAGATTCTGGAGCTCATTTAGAAATGTGCATCGCAGGGCGGCTGTCCTCTCCAACCTTGATGGTGGCAGTGCCTGACCAGCATGTCACAGGTCTCCAGCCCAGGAGGCTTTACTAAGGATGGCACACAATGAAACCCCTTTATGAAGGCCTCCCAACCCTCTTTTCTGTTATGCATCAGCTCCCCAGGGACCTGCGATTTCTCCAGCATCACTCCCAGTGAGAGGGCCTGAACCCCATACTTTAGCCAGCTCCTCTGCCCTTGGTTCATTGATGATTTGTCAGCGTTTACTCTGTGCCAGACACTGTATTGAGCACTGGAGACAAATATCCCTGCCCTCTGAGCTTCCAGTGAGTGGGGGTGACGGACATCACCCAATAAACAAAAGTGACAAATCACAATAAGGGCGAAGAAGGAAAAGTACTGAGCTGTGATTCAGAAAGCAGAGACACTGCGTGGTAGAGAGATGTCATTTAAATTGGGCCGAGTGCAGAGATAGCCTCTCTATGGAAGGGGAGCCCTGGAGAGCAGCTGTTGCCACCTCTTTTCTCTTAAAGGGTAAGACTGCCCCTTGTCACTTCACCCCCACATTCACAGACACACAGAGGCACAAACACACCCACATACATACACACAGACACATGGACACACACACGCACACCTGTGAATTCACAGAGACCCGCATGTGCACATAGACAAACTTAGACACACACACACATACACAGACACACACACGTGTATTCCCCTCTGTGCTGCCGAGGGGCCATCTGAGGTACCTTTCCACCTGATGACTCGTGTGACAGTAAGGGACTGGGGGCACATCTAGAAGTTGTGGCCATTGCACTCAGCACAGGGCTTGGCAAGGAGCTTGGCTCCCGGCTAAACGAAGGCTCTTCGTTGATTTCATTCTGCCCCTTGGTTCCCCTCCCGGCATTGTTTGCTGAGGCTGGCTCCCCAGCCTCTCTGCACATGTGACGCCTGCACATTGCAGTTTCCAGGCATCAAACTCATCCCTGAAATATCAGCACAAATGAGTCCATGAGCATCAGGACTCAGAGCATCTTGCTAGTTCTAAAGCTGTGACACATATTTACATATTTCCGCGGGTGGGAGAGCACAGGTAAAGGTGAGCGGTGGTGGGATAGTCTGGTTCGACTGGAATTTTTATTTTTTATCTTTTTAACATGAGAGGGCTTTTTAAAAGATGGGGAGACTACTGAATAATCAGGCAGCTCATGTTTTAAAATTGGCAAAATACATAGTCATATATTTAAACTCTCGGCTCCCAGATTCCAGGGCACAGCGAAGGGCAGAGTGGAAGAGAGTAGCTTCACCTGCTGTAGAGAAACAACCCGGAATGACTTCTGGGGTTCCACTCGTTCCCAGCAGCACCGCATTCCAAACGCAGTCCTCAAATCTCAAACCCGGGAGAGGCACAAGGAAAGCTTATGGGAAAGCAACAGGAAAGCCCGGGAACACCCTTGGCTTTGTGCGTTGTGGTTTCCCTCCTCTCCTCCCACGTGTTCCACAAGAAGAACTGCAGGCTGCAACCCCGTGATAGTGGCCTTGGTGATAACGGACCCTGAACACAGTGGGTTACAATTCAGCAGCTCCCAGCAGAGTGGGTCCTGGCAGACCCAGAAAATTTGCCAGAAAAATCAATATGAAGCTGACAGATCAAAAGTGACTCATGCCAGCTCTTCCCTTAGGAAATGCTTAGATGGGTATCTGACTGATAACACCTCAGTTCTTTTCATAGTAGACCTGAAAATAGCTCAGAAGTCTTTAAATGTCTGGAGATGTAGCTGATGACGAAGAGCTCTGAGTGGAAACCTCCTCACTGCCCACAAACCCCGATTCTGTTTCTACCATATTCCCCGTCTGCCTGCCTCACGCCACATCCCTGCATGTCGGGAACGACTCTGTGCTGGACAGACCCACCAGCGTCTTTGGGAGACCAATCGTCTAGGACTCAGGATTGGCCATTCCTGGACAGGTGGGGAGTCTGGTCATCCAACACTCAGGCCCTTTGTGCTGTCAACTTTTGTGTCCCTTGTTACAAATCTCTTATGTCCCTATCACCTGCTTCTGGTTGCTCCATTGAAAGGCAGCTCCTTCCTAAATGGGCCCTTTTCTCTGTCTAGAGCCTTAATGGGCCCATGCAGATTTTTTACCTCCTCAGCTGTGACCCTTTATATCTGTGGTGCTTATTTTGAACATAAACACCAGCAGTAGCCAAAGAAGAAGTCACCAGTGGGTCTAAGATACAGGAAGGGGAAAGATGAGCCTGGTAGGGGAGTTGCAGAAAAGGATGGATTGGAAGGGGATGAGCATGAGTCGTTGGAAATTAACAAAACATGAGTTAACAAGGACTGACGTGGGGTTGGGAGCCTTTAGAATGGTTACGAAGGGACCAGTGTGTGAGATGCTGTGAAGGAAGCATTGATAAAACCTGCTGTCCTAGTGGGTGTGGGAATGACGGAGGGACAGTGAGAGGACTGTAAGGGGTATCCCTTAGACCCTGAGCTGGTGTTTCTCTATGTGGGGCCTGAAAACCACTTGCATCAAGATCACCTGCGAGCTTAAGAGTGCACATTCCTGGGGCCCACTCCTAAGAGTCTGATTTTGTACATGGAGTGAAGCCCAGGAATCTACAGCGTTAAAAGCTCCCCAGGTGATTCCAACGTACCATACAGTGGCCGTAGAGTCTACACTGCTGAAGGGCTGGGAGCAATACCTTTTATATGTATCACCCTCACATCTAATACGGTGCTTGGCAATTAGCTGTCAAGAAATGCTTGCTATGGTGAGTGAATAGCTAAACCAATGGAGAGGGTTCACAGATGACTGAAATCTCAGTCTGAGTGGCCGAGAGCACTGAGGTTCTGTTAACAGAGGTGAAGGCGAAGTCAGGAGGAAGAGCAAGCTCGGGGTGAATATATGGAGTTAGATGTGGTGACTTCCAGACTCACACAGGTAATGTGGGTGGAGTCTGGAAGTCAGGCAAGTTGACTTGTGTGTGGTCACCCGCACGTGAGTTGAGGCTCTGGCTTGCGGGACGGGCATGCGGGTGACGTGCACGAAGAGGATCAGAAGGAGGACGAAGACCCAGTGGGGATGTGACAGAGAGAGGCAGAGCCTGGAGAACCAGCAACGCAGCATCCCAAATTCGGAGAGGAGGGAGGACTGAGAACTGAGCGGTGGGTCTATGGAGTCAAAGAATCTGGGGGAGCTGAGGAGGGGCCACTAGCTTAGCAATTAGGAAAGCACCTGGTGGTGATGGGAACAGAAGCCAATCACATAGATAAAATAAGGAAGTGGATGAAGAGGAAAGCTGAGGCCGCCAGCAGAGTTCACCCCCTGGGGGTTTCTCAGGGGAAAAGAGAGAAATAGGATGACAGCTGTAATGAGTTGGCAGAGAAAGGCAAGGCCTTGGACCTCATCATCCCTAGGGCTGCCCCCCTTCCCTGGATGCTGGGCTTCCTCAGGGAGCTTTTCTTTCTTCTGTTTCTCTCTGTACACTTCCTGGGTAATCTCACCCATGGCCTCAACTTCCATCTCTCAGCTGAAGAGTCCTGTCCCAGACTTTCCTCTGCCCTCTGCTCATCTCCATCTGTGCGTCTCCCAGGCAACATGACTCAACCTTGGGATGGATCCAAGTATTCTCTGCCTCTCTTGGTGGCCCCCTCATTCACCCATCCACCCAGAAGCCATCCCAGCCCTCCATCTCTCTTCCCCACATCCAGTGGTTGACGGAGTCCTGTAGGGTTGACTTCCTTGACAACGTGCTCTGCTCCTTCCTCACCAGCTCACTCCCTTCATAGCTGGCCTGCACTATGGCAGTGACCTCACATAGGTCTCCTGGCCCCTCCCATGCCTCCAAGCTGCTGCCAGAGTCCCATTCTGACATAATAAACTGGCCAGGGTGCCCCACCCCAGTGACAAAAGAATGACACCCAAGGTCTTTTGGTGGCTTTGCTGTGGACTGCTTTTGCACCACACTGCTTTTCAGCCACACTGTCTCACATGTGTTTCACACATGCTGGCCCCGGGGGCCCTCCTCGTCTTTCTGGTGCAGGTCCCTGTGAATGGAAGTTTCTTCCCTTTCCCTTCCCTCCATATCTCTGTTCCTGACTCCTGCCACCACCCCTGTTTGGCCAACATCTGGTCCTCTTTTTATTTGTAACCCAGAAGTGCCATCCTCAAGAGGAAATATTTGCACCTCCTTTCCTTGTGTCCTCACTGCCCTCTCCATGCAAAAGGCTTTTAGTAGTTTCCATACCTCTATTCTACCAGACTGTGAAACCCTTTGGTGTGGGGGTGGGGGGAGGGGAGGTACCAGGTTGGGGGGGGGGGTGGGATTTGACTCCAGCAATAGTTACCTCCCAGGAGGCCACGGTTGGGCTAAGAGCATGTTTTATGTTCACTGGAAACAAAATGAATTCAACAAAAGGCCTGAAATAACTGCATTAAACATAGCGTCTCCTAGTCTTCCTAATTGACTGATTTTCCCCTTCGTTCTCTGCTTTTTCTTTTATTCACTCTCTCCTTCTGTATCCTCTTTTGTTTTTCCTCTTTTTCCTGGCTTCTTCCTACCCCCTTTTCCTTCTGCAGGAACTTGCACCAGGTCCTGGGCACACCTGCCCTCTTTTCCTCCCCTGTTGTATCTCCTTCCCCTTGGTCATGTCTTTGAAATCTTGTTTGTCTCTATGTTCTTCTGAAAGCATCGGCTTGTCACCTGCAAAGTCATTCACTTCAGAGAATTTTGCCAGGAGGATGGAGATACTGACAAATGAGGTCACAGAAGGAGGAACACGCTGCCGGTTTTCAGATCTACAACATCAACTGAATCTAACACCCAGATAAGGTCCTCAGGTGGAAACACTGGCTAAAGTTTCTCTTAAAAATAAGAGAAGAAAATAACCATGTGAACACAGTATTTAAGTTCTTCCCTCAAGAGGAGGTGTTTGTTGTTTCCTTTTAAGATGCAAGGGATCCTGGCCTCCAAATACCCCTGAACATCTATTTACACCCCGCACGGGAGGGAGGAAATGTGCTGTGCCCCGCCTGGTGGGAACGCAGGGGCTGCGGTGGCCGTGAGTGCCTTCCTGCGGCACATCAGTCCCCTTCCTCAGGTGCCATGAGATGGGAACCAGGTTGTCACCACACCCTTTTGAAGGTTACACAGAAGAGGACACCCGCAGATGCCACTGCCCCGCAGTGAGAACTAAGTATGGGAAGCAGGCACCCACTTGCCCTCGTCCACTTAGGGACCCAATAACCTCATGGGAACGGGGTGGGGGATCCACCAGGCTTCACAGAGGGAGCAAACATAAATGGGCAACGAGGTAGCCCTGCAGCCAAATGGGATCAATGAGATTTTCCTCTCTAATGATTTTTAGTAGCAGGAATTTGGATTAGGTGTCAATAGCCTAAAGCCCAAAGGAGACATGCACTGATTATTTTAAACTTCTATTTCCCTGACACAGACACTAGCCCAAGCATTTCTCTGGTATCGTTGTCTCTGAAACTGTCATCGGTTGTGGTTGGCTTTTGAGGAGAGCAATGAAAGCAAATAGAAGGTTGTTGGTGGGTCGTCCCTCCGCTCTGTTGAAAAATAAATTAAGCCTCTCAGGTTCTGCTCAGCGCTAGATGGAGGACGAGGGGGTGAGGCATGCAGAGATTCTGCTTCTACATCGAGATGAAGAACTGGGCAGGGCTTTAAGGATGATCTAATGCAAACTTCTCGTTTTGCAGCAGGGGGATGTGGGGCTCAGAGAGGCCGAGTGAGGTGCCTATGATCACAGAGTTGAAGGCAAAACTGGGAGCAGAGCCCAGTTAGCCTGGTGACCTTCCCACAGATTCACGTGGCCTTTGGAATGGCTCATAGTGTAGGTCGCTACTGGGTTAAGTAGGTACTAAGGGCCAGTTCCCCCAGCAACAGTCACACCAAACCAGTCACACCAAATCAGCCAGAACACTCAGGTTACCCAGGACCCAACTTGATGCCAGGGAGGCACCGTAGCAGTGCGGACCATGGTAGCTGGGCAGGTGGGGTGGCACCGGCAGGCTCATCAGTGATGCTGAACCAGACCATGTGGGAGGGGCAAACCCTGCCAGGGGCATCTGTTTCATGGGAGCTCCAAGAATTCATGACCATTCCTTCTACAGAGCAGGCTGGTGGCTCTAGGTCCTGGTGAAAAAAAGGGGCCCCACCTCTCTATGCCTGTAAAGAATGACTAACAGCTCCTCCTTCCCAACAAATGCTCAAAAAGCCCAGCCTTTCTCAGGAAATCCGGTCCCCAACGTCCAACGCCCTTGTTGTGTTTGCCACTCCACGTGTAACTGAAGTGCCCTGAGGGAGTGTCAATGATTGTTTTCTATTTAATCCGCATACACTTCAAGGCTGGAGTTCTGAGTGTGTCAGTGTTCCTCCTCATTGCTGAGTCAAGGCACGGAGACTAAAGTGCAGCCATCACACAGGATGCTTCCGCAGGGCTGCGTCAATGCCCGCACAGTAGCGTGTTAATGAGTGTTAAAACTGACAGCGCAAATACAGCGTTCTCAATTTTTAAAATTACAGCTCTGTAACAAGTCATGCTGTTAAAACATACAAGAAATACCAGTTAAGCCTTCAAGTAGATAACACACAGCCTGTACAGATCACTGCTATCCCAAAGTGCAAAACAGATCGTTTTCTTTGAAATGAGGCAAGAATTAGCAGGTAGTTCCCATTATTTGAATAGTAAGCCAAGTGGAAATAACACATCCAAGTATTAAATACCAATTACTACCTTAAGAGCTACAAATCAGCTTGGCATTATAACATGCCCCTCCTCAGCAGCAAACCCAGAAAATGTGGGGGTTTGGCAGAGAACACCAAACTATAACCAATACACATCTATGCAGTAAAGACACAGTGTCACTTCCCAGCCAGCACTTTCAAAATGCTCATCACATATATTTCAAGAAAAGCCTGGCCCGTATATTCACTCCAATGGCATTGAAAAGAACAACCTTCAAATGTTGAGAGTTAAGCTGCTCTCAAGCCCACAGCTGGAAATCGGTGATTTGAAGATTTTACTGTGTCCCCTAAAGGAGGTTTATGGGTCAGTCTGACAACCTGATGGCAAAAGATGCCACCTCATAATTATGTTCTTAACTCCAGAAACAGAGCAGGAAATTCACCTGACCTGCCCCCACAGCCACTTCCCCACACGAATTAGTTTCAGGGACCAGAAGAAACTGCTACATAAGATGTTATCTAACAAGGCCAATCAAAGCCCAGCTGAGAGCACTTGTGAACTGTGTACCTTGGTGGTACTTTGTGGGAGAGGAATCTTCTGGATCACAGTTCCATCTCTATCCTCTGTGGGAATTAACTCCAGTGTTCCAGCCAGCTGGGTTGTTCTCTCTCCCTCTTATCTGAAACCTCTGCTTGGAGTCCTTAATGCTATGAGGACATTCTCATGCTCAGAAGTGACTGAAATTCCAGGATGGACAAAATAATATATGAGTATATACATGTACAAAAGATATTAAAAATACAGTCTCTAAAGCACTTTGGGATTCCCCCAATGAAAGGCACCAGATAAATGCAAGTCATCACCAAAATGAAAAGTCAAGTTTTCCAGCATTCACATCTGCAAAGAGCAACCACTAGAGATATCTCTATTTTGGTGGTAAAACCTGCCTGTTTAAAAAGAATACTCATGAGAGTGACTGAGTTATTCAGCATCCTTCCTTGTTTCCACTTTTCACAAGCTTTATGGTCAGTGACCATGGATACCACGCTCAGTGACCCAGTACCATCAGCTTCGGTAAACTGAACAGTCCTCACGAGTTTGCACCATCACCTGCCTCAGTGCAGCTAGAGATGATTTTGTAAATTCTCTGTCTTCCAGTGCTTGAAACATCAGCCAAAGCCAAGTGCTACATGTGCAAATTCTGAGAAATGACCCTGCCCATCTAACTTGGTGGCTGGTTGCCCCTAAGTCATCTCACCTTTCCTGATGCGTCTGAGAAACAGATGTAGACGGTAGACCAGGCAGACTAGGAGGTAGCTGCCTCCCTGCCCCCTGTGAGGTTCCAGTCTGGTGGAAAGGTTTGAACTGGGGACCCAAAGGCGTAAGTGACAAATGCATTCATCCAACAAATGGCCCACTCTGTAGTAGCCATGGCAACAAGTACACAAAGCCTCTGACAATATCCTTGCCACATCCCCAAGAGGTATGTACTACCTTCAACCAACTAAGACACAAAATGGACCTTTCTAAGGAAGATCCAAGCCATAGATAAAAAGCCTGCCTAACTCCATATGTAGACCCCTGTAATCTGCAGCCTTTCCAAAGACTGAACAACAATGGAAGCCAACTGGAAAATCATCTGATTACCTAGAATATAAAAAAGAACTATCTTACAAAGGGGCCTAGGGTAACCCTTCAAAATGCTATGTGCTGGTTAACTGAAGAAGAATAGGGAGGGCATTTTGGAGAAGGAAAGAGTTCCCAACCTTCAACACAAGTTTAGAAGTTTAAAGATCTTTTAAATAGCTTCAAGCTTTTCAAGAAGTTTACAATTATTTATGACATTTTATTAAGTAACAATGCTTTTTTGTTTTACAACTGTTTCCTTTCTCCTGGCCTCCACCAACCCGCTCCCCAACAAAAGGCAGCTGAAATGGAAATAAGAACTATAATATTTCCATCCTGGATAAGCCATGTGTCTATATTTTGAATACACACTTGCACACTACCAGGTTTCCATGTCATACCAGGAACTCTGGGGCAATTAGAGCATCATATGTAACATGTCGTATCCTAGAAGCAAAATTATCTAAGTAAATTCTGCTTGGAAATAAAAGCACTCTCATTTTATAAGCTTTCAGAGCAGGCAACAAAATTTTCTAAGCTACTGCCCTTGCTAGCAACCCAACGTTTGCCTCAGAAAGACAATACAGCACTACACTTTTTAGTTGAGAAAGACAACACGATCTTATTTCTAAACATCTTAAAAAAGAAACATTTCAAAAACATGCTAATATCTAAGACACAGCAAGGTTTGGTCAAATGACCTAGACCAGGAACCTCAGCAAGAAATATAAATGTCTCTATGACCACCCTAGGAAAGATGCGGGCCTGACTTTGAAATGTCTTCAAGTATCCTGTGATTTGGCTGAAGCCCCTCTCCCTAATGCATCTGTTCTTGGGAAGAATTTCCGTCTTTGCTACATGTCTAACAAAGTAACATTCTCTAAAGAGCAACATTTAAGAGATGAACATCAGTGTACATCATTCTAAAGGTGAGCAAGGTACCCATGCAAGCCACAGGGCTACAGAGTTACAAAAACAACTCACACACTCACATCAGTCATGTGTACTTAACTTCACATTCTCTTTGTTTTGGTATTAAAACTAAACGAAAGCAATGGATAAAGAATTGAGATTCTGTTTTTTTCACATGACTGTGAGCAAAACCTCATCATATCCTTGCTGACCCCACAGATGTGTTTCCACTGGACATATTTGTGGGGCTTTTTGTACAGAACTCACACGACAACCTCAGAAATAGGAGCACAAACAACTCAGAGACAGTACTGGGCCACAAGCACTAGAATAGAGAACACAATGAACAGAGAAATTAGCATTCTAGGTGGTACTCATCCGGCAGAAAGGTGAACATTGTATGCCCACGATGCAAAGACCAGTGAGTGTCATTTCATTGAAAGGTGCAAAGGCATGGTGTCAGACACACCACCCTCTAAAAATGATCCTAAATACTGTAAAAGCAACCTGGGGCGCGTATCCCATGCATCTCTCCCCTTTGGGGCTGGGCAAACTCCTCACGCCATAACCCTAAGGTGCCTGGACTGAGCCAGAGGCACAAGAGACAGCTCAGCAGTGTGGGTTTGAGGATGTCAAGCCCTCTCAGCTAATGTAGGGAATCATTTAAACTTAGTTCACTTGGCGAGCTCCTGCTCATGTTCGTCAGGCTCGCCATGAGGGATTTAACTTTATGGGCATAATAGTCCCTTAAATTGACAGAAGGGACCTCCTTCATTCCATCCCCAAAGTCACAGCTGCGCATGGCACTCTCAAGTTGCTTTTGGCGCCGATAAAAGTGGGAGAACTTATTGAAGATCAAGGTGATGGGCAGTACCACCACTAGGATACCTGCCAGGATGCAGGCAGAGGCGGTCAGCTTCCCTGCTGTGGTCCCTGGGACCACATCCCCATACCCTACAGTGGTCATACTGACAGTGGCCCACCACCAGCAGGCGGGGATGGTGGCCAGGCCCTCATTCTCCTCCTTTTCGATAGTGTAGGCCACTACAGAGAAGATGGAAATCCCCACGGAGAGGTAGAGCAAAAGCAGCCCTACTTCTTTGTAGCTATATTTCAGGGTAGCCCCCAGAGAGCGGAGGCCAGTGGAATGTCTGGCCAGCTTTAAGATGCGGAAAATTCGCATCAGCCTTAGGACCTGGGCCACCCTGCCCAAGTTGGCCAAGGTAGGTGTGCTCTCCACAACCAGGTTTACCACCAGAGTGATGTAAAAGGGGACGATGGACATGAGGTCGATAAGGTTTAGGGCATTCTTGAAAAACTTGAGGAAGTCAGGGGCCACAGCAAACCTGGCCACCAGCTCAAATGTGAACCAGGCGATGCCAAAGTGCTCCACAATTTCGAACCTGGGGTCCTCACCAGGGTTGCCCTGGCTGTCAGGGATTTGGAAGTCCGGCAGGCTATTGAGACACATGGTGATGATGGACCCCAACACCACGAGGATGGACAGGACACTGAAGACCCTGCTCAGGACTGAGTAGCCGGGGTTGTCCAGCGCCAGCCACAGCTGTCTGCGGAAGTTGCCCAGGGGCTGCCCATCGAACTTGGATGCATCGTTGTAGAAGGCCAGGATCTCATCGAAGGAGGACGTGGTGCTCTCCTGGTCGCTCTGCTCGTCCCACTTCTCCTGTTCGGGCTCCACTTTGCGGCCGTGGTAGCTGTAGCTGCAGCAGGAGTCGATGAAGAACTCGTTGATACCCCAGTACTCGATCTCCTGGCTGAAGGAGAAGACGCACAGCTCTGCCATAACGTGAAGCTTGCCGGTGTGGTAGAAATGGAGCACGTAGGGGAACAGCTCAGGGTTGCGGTCAAAGTAGAACTCACGCTGGACATCGTCGTAGTCGTCGCAGAGTTCCAGAATGGCCTCGCGCGAGTGGCAGAGCAGCAGGCGGCCCAGGCGCGTCTCCGGGAAGCGAAGCAGCGTGTGTGAGCGCAGCCGCTTCTTGAAGCCGCCTACGTTGATGCGGATCTCTCCATCCTCGACGTTGGCCTCCGACACGTCCCACAGGCTCTGGCCCGTCATGCCGGAGACGCCCAGCCGCCCGCGCCGCGCGGGGGCGCTACACCTGGAAGCCGAAGGAATCGTGTCGGGTGAGCGCCCGGCGCTCAGGGCTCGGGCACCCTTCTCTTTCCCCTATCCGTCTCTGGCGCGCCCAGTCCCCGCCAGCGGGTCTCTGGGTGCTGAAGGACACTGGGATGGGGGGACTGTTCTATGGGGTTTGGTCCCCTCCCAAGAAAAGGCTTGGAGTGGGGGGTATGTTTCCACTAGCATGGCCGCGCCTCCACCCCCACCCCGGGGATTCTGTCGGTCGCTTCACTCTGGCGGGGGGTCGCACCCCGGCGGCTCTGAGAGCCCGGGGAGCTGCCAGCTGACCTTGCCCGTGGGCGGGTCGAGGAGACGCCCCCGCCCGCTCGCCGCAGACAGGCGGGACCAGAGCTGGGATGCGCACGGGCAGGGCTGGGCTGAGATGGGGGGCGCGTAGCTTCGGGAGGGGGCGGGGAAATTCACCGCTCGAGTCATTCACCCCGGGCAGGGGCAGGGGGCCGGCCTGGCGTCCCCCGCGTCCAGCCCTCGCGACTGGAGCCCCCTCGCCCCCCGCCCCGGGCCCGCCTGGCGCCGTGCCCGGGAGCCGCGTGCGCCGCGCCTTACCCAGCGGAGCTACCCGGGCTCGCCCTGCGCGTTCTGGAAACGCTTACCTGCGAGCACGGGGGCCCGCGGCCGAGGCCCGCGGGAAACTTCCCCGACCTGCCGGCGAGCATCGCTGTGGCCGCAGCTGCCGGCTGGCTGTGCGTGCGCGCGCGGGTGCGAGTGTGTGTGCGCCTGTGTGTGCGCCCGGCGGGCGGGGTCCGCCGAGCGCCTCCTGACTCCGGCCGGAGATGCCGCCGCCGTCCGCAGTTGCGGGAGGCTCACAGGTGGCTACGTGGCCCTGATGTTCGCAGAGCCCTCCTCTCTCGATGCGCTCGTCCCTCAGCACCGAAGAGAGGCCCGCGGGAGCCGGAGCGGGAGCTGAGCCGGTTGCGCCTCGGCGGGGGCCCTGCGCTGGGGCTCCGCGCGGTGGTGCTGAACGGACAGCTCCGCGCTCCCTGGCTCACAGCGCGGCAGCCTCCGGACTCTGGAGATGCTGCCGCCTCGGCTTCTTTGCTCTCCTCCCGCGCGTCACGGCGACCCCTCCGCGCCCCCGGCTCGACGCAGAGCCAACACCTTTCTCAACCCCTCACCTATCCCCCGGTGACAGCTGTTGTTGCCACCCCCTCTCCTCCCAGGGCGCAGGCAGGGGACTGCCTACGGTGACCTTTCCCCACTTGGGTCTCGGGGGGAGCTGAGCTGGGAATGAGGGACGGCTTGCGTCCGGGGGGAAGGGCAGGACGGGAGGAACTCCAGGTTTCCCCTTTTAGTGACCTGCTGAAAAGTTTCCTGAAGCTGCGGGGGAAGGCGGGTGGTGGGGAAGGCATCGGGAGGGGAGAAGAGGGGGCAGGGAAACCCGAGGTCGAGCTCAGCTTAGCTTGCTGGGGGCGGGAGCGCAGGCCCCACCGGCATGGGAGGGAGTCACGGAGCTCTGTTTGGGAGCTCTGTGTGGGCACTGTGTGTGCACAGGCCGGTGTGGTGTGCCAGCTTTGGAGGACTGCAGGGAGCTGTGTGTGTGTGTGTGTGTGTGTGTGTGTGTGTGTGTGTATGTGTGTGTAGTCTGAGGAAAACAGACTTTTCAGTATCTGTGCAGCATTGATAACAAATAGGGCCTCTGAGGAGTTGGGGGTGTGTGTACAGTGTGTCACAGCAGGGGAACCTAGGGCATCTCAGTGTGATGTGTGTATACAGCGGCAGACCGTGAGCTGTGTGCACAGAGTGCTGTACACAGTGCAGTATTCAGTGGGACTGTGAGAGGGTCTGTGTGTGTAATGAAATGAGAACTGTGTGTATGTGGACACAGTGTGGAGCTGGGGTGGGGGTCCAGTGTAGATGTGCCCGGTACCCGTGTCCCCATTCCCCAGGAGACTTGTGACCCAGATTTGAGCTCTTGGTCTCCTAGGATTGTTCCTTAAAGCACTGAGGGCTGGGCTGGAGCTAAGAAATGGACCCACCATCCCTGGGAAACCCCTTCCCCTTGGTCTCAGCCCTTTTGCATGATCCCCATTTGCCAAGATCAGAGCATGATGTGAACTTAGCAGGGAGCTAGTGGGCTACAGGTCTTAGACAGAAGTCCAGGGAAAGCCCCTATGGCTCTGGACTCCCAGAGCTGCCACCCCAGCCACAGTGGGCAGCATATCTTTTCTTTACTTTGCCCTGGCAATACCATCCCAGATAGATGGGTGCTCTGCCGAGCTTGAGTGCTTTGGGGATCCTCAGAGGGCCTGGGGAGGACCTTTGAGCTGGCTCCATGTGGAGTTTCCTGGAACCAAGCCTGGCTTCACGCAGAGGAGACCTGTCCCTGTGCCAGCCACCTGCCTCTGGGTATGTGGGGGTTGGGGGTGGGGGGTGGGGGAGTGCAGGTGTGCTGACTGGTGAAAGGGCCCAACACCCATGTTCTTGCAAGCCTCTGAAAGCGTGGGGATTCCAAGGAGGCAGGCCACATAGGAGGGAGAATAGGGTGGAGAAGGTCACATATTTCCTTTCTCTTTTGTCCAATGCTTTTATAGAGGAAGGGGTGTGTGCGTGTGTGTGCGCGCGCGTGTGTGTGTGTGTGTGTGAGAGAGAGAGACTGAGAGAGAGACAGAGAGAGAAAGAGACAGACAGACACACCCACACACACATACACACACACACACACAGATAGAGTGAGAAGAGAATCTGGTATTTGCTGTCTTTGTCTCCATCTCTGTTTCTTTGAGGTCTGTGTTTGGAGCAATCTCCCTTCGCCCCTGTCTAGGTCTGCTGGATCTATCATTGGAAGTCTGTGACTCTCCCCACACCTGTCTGCATTGCAATCTGGAGGCCCCTGGGTCTCTTTATCCCCATGGGAGTGCTGCTGAGAGCATGCCAGCCCTTGCTGAGGGAGAGAGAGAGAGTGTGTGTGTGAGTGTGTGTGAGTGCATGCACAATCAGTGTGTTGTCAGTCTGTTTCAACCCCGTCCCTCACCTTGGGGTTGGCGATGACTGCAAGAACTCCCCTTCTACAGGTGCCCTTAGCAGCAGTGCCTGTGGAGCAGGCTTGGGGGGCCCTGTGGCTCTCTCTGCCCTTCTCTCCCATCCTCTCACTGTGTGCTGCCTCTTCTGGCCACCCCGAACCTCACAGCCCCACTTCTGCTTTGCCACCACATGTGTGTGTAGCTTCTCCTGCATGGCCACCATTCCAAGCCCCTCCCGTTGCCTTGGCCTCACTCCTGACTCTTCTCTTAATTGAGCTTAGTGCATAAATCACCTTTTCCTGATGCATTTGGAGGGTCCCTTTCCCCAAGAGACACTATAGGGTTTTCCTTCCTCCCCTGCTCTATTTATCTGCCGGCCTCCTTCTGTTCCTGTCTGTTTTTGTTCTTGTTCATTCCTTCTTCCTTTGTGGTCGTGGGAGATTTCACCACGGAGAGAGAGCCCCCCTGCCTTCTGTTTCTCTTTGTTTCTCCCACACCCACGGCCACCCACCTGCCTGCAGACACCAGGGCTCTGTCTGCCAGGCCCCTGGAGTACTCACTGTCTCACGGGGGTCGCTCCATGAGCCTCTCTGCTCTGCCCCTGCTCTGGGCAGCCGCCTTCCCCCCTCCTTACCATTCTTCCTCCCTCCCTCCCTCCCTCCCTCCCCCGGTCTCCTTCGGCAGCTGGCTGAGACATGCCCAGCCACTCAGGGCCCAGGGTCCATCTGTACCTTTGTCAGCCTTTCCTGGGGTCAAAGACAAGGCCCCACACCCTCCTTTCCTTGAACAGGAACGTGAACTTGGAGCCACAAGGAGAAGCCTGGGTCTGGGGCACATCAGTTATTTCTTAGAAAGGCTGAGGCAGATGCTCTGGGGTCTGACAGATGCCTTTGCAGAGAGTGTAGTGTATGTGACAGGCTGAGCCCCTGGTTTATTTCCCAGTCACTGCACTGAAGAGAAATGGAGCCATCTCCCTCCTTCTGTGCCTGGGAAGCTGGCTGTGTTTATGGTTTATTTAGAGGCCTGAGCCCTGATCTTAAAATACAGCTTCTTCTCCAGGCACAGTCAAGGGCTGCCCCTGGGCTGACCTTCCAGGGAGATCCTGAAGGGGTGGAGGAGTCGGGGAAAGCATCCTGGGAAAGGGGACAAAGGGACCTCAGGCTGTGGCCCAGATACCTGCACCTGGGCAACTATTATCTCTGCCTCCTCCGTCAATGCTGATCTCTCAGCTGAGCCCACACATCTCAGAGCTGGCTTTTTTCTCTGACAGGCGAGGGGGCTGCACTGGCGGCTTGGCTGAGGGAGCCGGGCTGCCTGACCTACATTCCCTGCTGCAGAGGAGCTGAGCACTCTGGGGGGAGAATACAGAGGTGCCCCCACCCTGCTGGAGTGGACTGTTCATGGGCATCCATCCTGCTTCCCACCAGCCACCCTCCCCATCACAGCCAGAAGGTCTCTTAAAAACACAGATCAGGTCATGCCATTCCCTCCTGAAAACCTTCCAGGGGCTTCCCATGGAACCGAGCACGAAAAGTATGCCATCCCATGGTTCCAAGAGCCCCCCCCCATGATGTGCCCCTGCCCTGCAGACTTCAGCCCATTGGTCTCTTCTCCATGGATTATGCTCTGGCCCTGTGCCCCTTTGCTCCCTCTGCAGGGCCTTTGCACCTACTGTTCTCTCTGCTTGTCATGGCAGCTTCACAGGGCAGGCTCCTTCTTGTCACTCAGGTCTCGATTTAAATGTCACCTCCTCAGAGAGGCCCGACTGCCCAGTCAGTTTCTATCATTTTTTTAACAACACTTATTATTAAGTAGTTATCGAATACACGATGGAATGATGCGTGAATGAGACTCTGTCCTCTGTCTTACATTATACTGTGCCAGCCAGTCTTGGCCCCACCTCTTCTTCCTCTGGGCGGATCAAGAAGGCAGCTGGAGAGGGAAGAACTGCTGTGCCTGAGGCTGTGCCCTGGATCTCCCAGGCTCCAGGGTGTCCTCTGAGGCAATTGATTAGCCTAATGGATCTCATTCCTGGCTGTACATTGGAATCACTTGAGATTTTAAAATAACAAATGCCCCTGGATGCATTGGGCCTCAACCCAGACCAATTAAGTCAGAATCTCTGGTGCAGGGCCCATGGAATCAGTGTTTTCTTTAAGCCCCCTAAGTGATCACAATGTGGAGCCTGGAGCCAAGACTGAGAATGTGAGCAGTCTGTCTTTGGGGCCTAGACTCAGAGCTGTGTGCCCGAGTGCAGCCCAGGGATCAGCACCAAGGGCAGCGGCTGTGTCTTGGGTCAGTGCCTGCCCGGAGTTGGGGCACCATAAAGGCTGGGTGCCTTTTTCACCATCTCCCCTCAATCCCCGACTCCTGCAGATCTCCCTAAGACAGCGCCTCTTAGAATCATTTACCTTGGCTCCTTCCCCTCCTGGGATTAAAGGTGGAAAGGGCACAGAGAAGCTGCTGGGGGCAGAGGCAGAGCAGAAGAGAAGAGGGAAGCAGGTGGGGAGAACTGAGCTGGGGAAGTGGGGCTGAGCCTTGGGAAGGAGGGTGTGGGGGAGGGGAGGACTGGTGGGGGAGATTGAGAGAAAAGTTGGGGAAGAAAGGGTTTTAAGAAATTTTGCTGCATTATGAGTGCAATTCCTCAGTAAGTATTTTCTCAAAAGGCAACAGTAAATATTTATACAGCTTTTGCATTGTTTTTGGATGCCAGACTGAATTTATTACAGGTGAGTCCTTGCCTAGGCTGTTTGGCTTTATCCCCAGAAGCCACCCTCCTCTCCTCCTACAGCCCCCGTCCCTAGGTGCCTCTGGAGGTCGACAAGAAGAGAACATTGCTTCTGAAGGGCTCCTCTCTGAGTCACTGGCAAGTACAGGGCCTGCTCCTGAGGGGTTGGGACTTTGAGGTCCCACCTCTTGCACCTTCTGCTCCAAGTCCTGTCTCCTTGGGAATCTCTCTCTTTGACCCCCCTCTGGGTATTGCTCCACTGGGGCCCTTCACTGAATTCCCCAGAACATACAGGAGCAAGGCTAGACAAATTAAGATACACTTGATTAAATTTAGAATTAAGGTCGCCACAAGGGAAATTAACAAGAGGACAGCATGGCTCACAGTCTCACTCTTGTCTGCCTCTTGGGTCTCTGTCTTACCCCTCTGCCCCAGGCCCTCTTCAAAGCCCACAGTGTGGAGTCTGAGCCTCAGAGGCCCAGGAGTTCCCTCTTATCTGCCTCAGGCACGTCACTTCTGCTGTCCCTCTTCTCCTGACCCTTCTCTGGGTAACTGACAGCCTGGACTGAAGCCCCCAGCCACCCCCACTGGCCCTACTCGCTGGGCCCAGGGAGGGATCCCAGATCAAGAGAGTTTACCTCAAGGCCCTCACCTGTGCTCAGGGAGCGAGCCATCTCAGCAACCATCCACCATGGCAGGTGGTGGAAGAAGATGAAGACAGTGGTGAAATGAAGCTGAGAGTGAAGATGGTGAGGGCAGCAGTAGAGGAAAGCCTGGAATATAGCAAGTGCTTAAAATGTTAACTGCAGCTAGTACCAATTATTGCTTATGATGGGATTGGCCCTGTGCCAAGCTCTCTGCTTGCCTCCTGCCCTCACTTGGGTACCATTATTAACCTTATTTTACTGATTCCCATGAAGTGAGATGTTTAGACTCAAACACGTCTCTCCAAAGTCCAGCCTCTTAATGATCTCAAGTCCGGGATTTATCAGGGTAGGCTAATTGTTATAACCAACAACCTTTAATCCCAGTAGCTTAATGTAATAAAAGTATCATTTCTCACTCATATTCAATTGGGTGTTTGGAAGCAGCTTTCCACCTGGTGATTCCAGAACCCAAGCTCCTTCCATGTGTTAGTTTCTAGGGCCTTGGAATCCTTCCCTGGGATCCTCTACATCAAAATGGGAGATGAGGGAAGAGAGGTGTGGAGGATGGCATGAGGTGTTTCCAAGGCCAGGTCTGGAAGGGGCAGACTTCACTCCTGCCCACATTCCTTTGGCCAGGACTCAGTCATTGGCCCCATGTAACCGGGAGAGGTGGAGGGAGCTGCAGGAAGAAAAGTTGGGGGCATCAGCATTCCCTGTTACCTGTGGGTGAGTAGATGCTGGTGCACATCCTAGGTCCATTTCTCCCAAGGTGGGAGGAGGGAGCACAGGAGAGTCCCCACTCACTGCTCACCATGGGGTGGCTGAAGGTATCCCCAGCTGAAGTTATCCCCAGCTGGAAGGCCCAGGGGAGTCTTGAGCTGGAACTGAGATGATCTCTCAGCTTCAGATAAGACTTTGTTTCCCTTTTTTCAGAATGACATTTCAGCCCTGAACCACACCACAGGTCTGAAGAAGGGTCAGGCCCAGTTCTTGGTTGCAAGCAGCAGAGAATTAGGCAGAAGAAGCTTAGTGTAAAGGATATTAGCTAGGTCAAGACTCTCTAGGCCCAACTTGGAAACCCAACTTGGAAGCTGCAGAGGCTGAAAGCCCACTCCCCTCCTCCTTGTTTGATCTCCACTCTTTCCCTAGGCTGGGAACTTGGGGGAAATCTCTCAGGGAAAGAAAGATTCCCTTTCTGGCCTGGCCTGCTTGTCCTTTACCATGGCCAACTGTCTACCCTAGGACACGTTCCCACCTCCCCAAAGCTCCCCGCAGCACAGAGGTGCTCACAGCTGCAGCCTACAGGCCTTCACTCTTCTGTGAAAGTGACACCCACCCAACACCCATCCATCGCCCATTGATGGGTCTATCCATCCACCCACTTACCCATCCCTCTGTGGACTCCTGTTTCCATGGTTACTTCAAGGCCTGAGTCTGCTCTGGGTTTGCAGAAATATTCTTCACTCTGTTCCCACGACTTCTTTACTGCTGGATTCAAACGCCGGATACCTACTGGGGTCCCATCTTTCTTATAGTTCTCCCTACCTGCAGATCACACATTGCTTACGTATTGGTCCATCAAGGCAATCAGCTCCTGGATTTAAATTAAACATTAAAAGCTTTCTGGCATTTGAACAGAGAGGTGCTCTGAAAGTACAGTGTCTTGGACGCTGCCACAGGCAACCAAGTGGGAGTTTCCAGAGGTAGGTGGAGCCCCCTTATAATAATAACAGAAGCTAACATTTATTGGTCACTGACTATAAGCCAGGCACTCTCCTAAGGATTTCACATCTATGAACTAGGTTACTCCACCTAACAACCCTGTGGGGTACATATTATGATTTTCTAAAGATAAACATGCACAGAAAGGTGGAATCACCTGTTCAAGGTTACAGAGCTACCAGTGACAGAGTTGGGATTCAAAGCAAGATAGGCTGACTCTAGAGATGTGTTCTTACACACCTCCCTCATGGCCTCTCTACAGCCATTCCTCACGATCCAAGGATTCTGGAAATTTCCCTGATTCATTTCTTCGAGACAGGAAGTAGGATTCTGAACCCCTCCTCAGTGCTCAGCTCAGCCCTGGGGGTGACAAACGCCCGAAAGTGACCCACTTGGCATCAGCTTTCCGTGGCTCAGAGGCCTGGGGGTGGGCACAGCTGCTGTTGGGAGGAGCTCCCCAACCCTACCCACCCTGCGCTGGCCTGTCTGTGGGCTCTGAAGGGTTCCTCAGGTCAGAACCAAGCAGCAGCTTGTCCTCAGAGGCCTTCAGGAGGATGAGAAGAAGCAATCTCATCAGAGAAACCCAGCTGAGGGAAGACACAAGATGTTCCCCACAAGTGACAGAAAACCAATTCACACTCTACCCCGCAGCCAAAAAATTCAGCTAATTTTTCATTTCTTTGCTTACGTGTGACTCAACTAAACATAGGCATCAAGGAATGCAAACAATGACTAGGTCTTCTTAATTTAGGGCAGCTTTAATTAAATCTTGCTAAAATGACGGAGGCTCTGGATATTTTTATCATGGTAGGAGGCTATGTGATTTGGGACTAGGAGAGGTGGGGAACACGATGCTAGAAAATGCCTCCTGCCCTGGCCATCTCCCACCCTGGACTGGCCTCCCAGGCCTGCCCCAGGCAGCTTGTCTCCTGAGAAAAGCTGCAGTCCTCTTGGGATTCTTGTTTCCTTTGCTTTTGTTTTTATTAAAGGAAATTCATTTGCTTACAGAGCACTCATTCTAACTGGAGTTGGGAAATCCAAATGACTTAGCAAAAAAAGTTTAAATTACAGGATTTTTTTGGAGAAAAATTTGGACTTACCAGAGGTTCATAGCATAAATATGAAGAAACTGAAATCACAAGTGTCAAAGGTAGCATTTTCTAGTACCTACTGCTCACCGTATCCAAGTCTCCTCTCCCTGTGGGCGTATGGAAGGGTGGCTTTCCTTCCCCACCCTCTTTGAGTTTGGAGGAACCATGTGACTTGTTTTGGCCAATGAGCTGTGTCTGGAGATGATGTGTCATATGTGGGCCAGAGGATTTAACTGCTCTGTCAGTGTGAGAGGCTGCACCGTTCTCTTCCCCTGCTGTGGAAGTACATATTGAGATGATGGTGCCACAAGAATCAGAGCAGCCTGGATCCCTGAGCTACCCCATGGAGCACGGCTGCCCTGGAGTCTCCTGGATCTGAAGCAGACTTTGTACGTCTGAGAGGTACATTTTGGTTGGGTAATATCACTGAGGTTTGAGGAGAGTTGGTTGTTTCCCACAAGCAGTCTCTCCTGTCTTGATTAATACAACAAGTAACGCTTTTCTAATAATCATTGTAAAATAACACCACATTATTTTAATTATTTCCTATTAGATTATTTTGGAATCTCAAAGATCATCTGTCTTATTTAGTCTGGAATGGGATGAAGTTTACTTTTGCAGGTCTAAATAAGATTTTTGGCGAACATATTTAACTTATTTAAGCTAAACTTATGTGTCAGCAGGAAGGCTTTTAAATTTATCAAAATTCCAGGGTAAGGTTAAAAACAGTCCTTCAAAATAAAAGTCAGAATGGGAGGTTGGTTTATTTCTCAGAGAATTGTGGGTGTGGGCAGGTCCTCTCAGAAGGGGACAGTGATTGAGTGGTTAGGAAGGAGGACGTGAGAGGATGTTTGAGGAAGGAAATTTTGTGTGTATGATGTGCCACTGGTTAAGGTGATGCCAACCAGTGTAATAAATAAATATATTATGGCTCAAACATGAAAGAAGTTTACTTCTTATTTACATGAAATCCAAAATACTTGTTGTAAATTGGTGGGCAGCTCTCCTACAAGTGGTGATTCAGGGAACTGAACATCTCCAGCACATCCTTCCAGTGTTGCAGAGCTTACCTATATTCAGCCTGAGGAAGGGGAAAGAGGGTGGAGATGGATGTGGGATGTTTTTAGAGCCTAGGCCTAGATGTGGTACCCATTGTATCTACTGGCATTTCATTGGTCAGAACCCAGTCACACGACCACTCCTAATTGCAAGGGAGGTTGGGAGATATCATCTAGCTGTGTGGCCAGGAGGAAGAGGAATCGGGTTTGGTGACGAGCTAGCCCGTTTATGTCACAAAAGATCTCCATTCTTTCCAAGTTGGATTGGAGTATGCTTTTAGAATGTAACCCCATGTAGAAAGGACCATAAATAGACCTGACTTTGTGCAGGTTAGATTGGAGGGCCCTGAGTGGATTTTGCCTCAGGCACAGTTTTCTGCTTCTTAGATTAAAATGATAGTCATTTTCTGAGCTACGTATATAACTTCTGGGATTGCCAAAGTGTTGGAACTGTAAATATAAACAAATGTAGGTGGATGAAGTATAAGCACTATAGCACAGGAAAGCCTGAGAGAAAGATGGAAACTTCTCTGACATTACAATTAGAATTTTAGAGAACAAGTGGTACTACACAAGAGGCTTAAATGAATGCAGGGTCCTGCCAATTGGTTAAATGGAAGATGCCTACAAGAACTTGCAAATTGGACATTAGCATTTAATCTAATCCTCATAGACTCCCAACTCTGTTTTAAGAAATAACAGACTTTTATTCAAGGAGTGAGGAAGTCAATGATAGGCACACTTGAGCTGGTTCAAAGTTGTTTCCCTGCTCTAGCTGGGACCAGCTCCCGTGGAGCACAGCTGCTACTGTGAGGCTTGCAATCAAGTTGGCTTTGAACTGTTTATACAAGCTAATTGCTAGTAGAAACATAAGAAATTCAAGGGAAGTTCCATGCAAGGAACCAGAGAAAAGGACTTTGAGTTGTGTTAGTGGTTCTTGGAAGGTTTCGGCCATGGCAAGCACTGAAGGCAGAACAGAAGCATTTGTTAGATGACGTACTGAACAGCAGAGATTATTTGCAGCTCTCAAGCCACCAGGTATCTAATTTAGTGGCCAACTGCCTCACTGGCCTAATGGTAGGACATCCTAAGAGTAGGATGGGGGGTGTGGGGACCTAGGATTTACAGATTGAGTTCATAATTAGGAATCTATCAGCAGCACAAATGTTCTCCTATGCTGCAGTAGAGCTGCCATAGCAAGGCATCCCTGAGGGAGCCATAGAAGCAGGCTTGGATAATGAGAAGTACTTGGATCAATCCTTGGGGGAGAAAGATCAGCAACTTTTAGCAAAGAGTGCTTGAGCAATTTGAGATCTGATCTTAAACTTGGAGAAACTTCCTTAATTCCCTCTGTTGGTATGGCTAATCATGCTGAGAAACAAACAAAAAAGGCAATGTGGCACCTTCTGGAGGCAAGATGGATTAATGGGATTTAAACTATGGCAGCCAGGATGGTTTGGGGGCCCGGATGGGGGTGGGGGCAGTGCACCGCAACTTGAGAAGAAAGATGGATGGGAGAGCAGCTTCTTTAGTCTCATTCAAGAGACGTCCCAGATCCAGCCCGGGACGTAGGTTAAAGACAGGGCCCTTGAATTTGCTCCCAAGTGGGTAATGTCGGTCGCATGAGAGGCATTTCTCAGGGCTCAGCATGAGTGAAACAGCATCACCCCCAGGCTTCCCTGAACATTGGAGTAAGTTACATGAGTTTTATTTGTGTTGAGCTTGCAACTATGTGGAGACCACCAGGAAGCAGAGCCTCTGGTGGGAGAGTCTGGGTAGGTGGGCTCAGATGTTAATGATGTAACAAGTAAGGGTGGGGGCAGACTGCCAAGGCAGCATGCCCACCAACTCGATTTCTCATGTCTCCAAACTGCATCTGGAACGAGAAAAGAGGCGAATATGGGTTGAATGAGGGGATGGGTTGAGTGTGGGGAGTGGACTCATTATGCTATAGCCACAGTCAATATTCTATTTTGATGGTGACTTTGCACTTCTGAAAAGGAGTTGTGCAACTGGTTTGTTAGCTCTAGAAAAGTTGTAACAAGATGAAGGATTTTATTGCATTGTATTCAAAGGGAGTGGAGCATAGGTTGATGGCTTCTCATAAGAAGAACAGTTGGGCTAATGAAAAATCCTTGTACCACTTTGTCCGGAAAATCCATCCCTAAATCTCCACTAAATCCTCAAGGATTTATGAGTTGAATGTTATTTCTTTCGACTGCAAAAAAGCTGAAAGGGCTGTGAGGACACTCAGATTTATGTGGGTTACATGTAAAAGGCACATAAAAATGGATGTGGCTGATTTAAAATAAGCATTATCTAAGTATCAAAACAAATTGGCCAAACTTTTTTGGGAGGAGGTGATGGATATTTTATTTGTATGTAATTAATTGTCATGATGAAATGAAATGCCATTGTAAAGTTATGCTACTGGTAATTATATTCCCAATTGTGGGACCTTGAGATGTACCAAAGCTCCTATGATCTGAGGGCAAATTATTAAGTGAAAAGAAGCACTTCAAATCCATTCTCCATCCATTTGTGGTGTTTTTTTTCTTAGTAAACATGCAAATGTGTATGTGTATGGAGGAGGAACTTATTGGAAGTAAGATGAAAGAGGAATGCTGGAAAACACAGTATCATAGACACATTTAATATTATTAATTAAACTATACATTGTCAGCAAAGAGAGAGAGAAATACAAATGGTGTGGCTATTTCCATCGACCACATCATTCACTGAGTGACAATTTGATTATTCATTTATTTCTTCACCCCTATAACCACCCATTCATACACATACCTAATTCTCTAGAAAAACATTTGAGGCAACCAAATATGTTTTATTCCAGTCCCGTTTCCTTCATTTATTCAACAAATATTCATTAAGGCTCATGAGCAAGACAGACAAGCAAAGGGTGATAGGGTCACACTGTAGATAAGCTCCACCTGTTAGGGATGCCTGGGGAATCCTTCATCCAAAGGGCAATTCCATATCTCTATCCTATTCCTCCTAGAAGGAGATGGAGATGAGAGGACAGACTCACATGTCTCCACATGTGTTTTCATTAGGGAGGGAGGCAGGTCCCTCAATATGACAGCTGCTCCTTGGCCTGTAGACTCTCCCAGCTTTGACTTGCACAGAGTTTGAGTCAGAGATTGCCTTCTAAGATCTTCCAACCCCATTTTTGCTGGCTGGTTTTTAATGCAGTAACCACCAAGATATTCCATTATCTCTAGATCAGTGGTTTTTAATTTTTCCCCTTTCCTAACAGCCCAAATTAGAAATAATGTGGAAAAACTTAGGCAACACAAGTACAGAGAAAATAAAAAAGACTGATTCAATGGCCTTCTATCCTAAACAAAATCTGATTGTTGGGCCTCTGACTTGGGTCAGTTCTTTCCTCCTGGATATGTGGCACTCTCTGGCCAAGGAAGTGACCACTGAGGATGTTTGAGAGGCCTAGGCTTTCCCTCCATCACACAGCCTGGCCTATAAGGCATTTGGCATAGAAGGTGTAGGAGATTGTCCTGAGCTTGAAGATAGCTGTAAATGAGTCAGAAGGGACTTAAGGCTAGTACAAGGCCTCAGAGCCATGTTGACCATATTTTTCAAGCCTTAACACTGAGACACATGGTTTGCCACATGGGTTAAAATAAGACAGAAAATCTGGAATTCGAACATTCACATTGAAGGGTGTTGTAACTGAGTCCAAAATGGGATTTGGAGGTTGGCTGTTGGTTGAACTGATGGTCCAGCCATCAAACTCCGAGCATCTGTTTATGTGAAGTGAAGTGCACAGGGCCTTTGTTGGCTGCAGAGCATGGGGGGAGTTGGTGACAGAGTTATCTTGGGAAGGAAAAGAGGGAGAGACTGAAGGATGGAGGGAACGGCAGAGTGGTCAGTGCCTCATGGGCCCCCATGCAGACAGAGGGCTTAGAAAGAAAGCCAAACGGGCTATTTTCATGAGGAAGTTGAAGGCACTCTAGGTACAAGTTGAGCTGCTTGGGTGCTCACCCACAAAACATGAGAGATGCCATTCTTCTTACTTTGCACAGAGCCCAGCACTGCTCTTGCATCTCATGGTATGGTGACTTTAGTTGCTCCAAGAGATGGTGCCTCCCTCTCACTCAAAATAGCATTGTCTACGGGGCACCATTAGCAGTGGACTCTCACAAAGCTTCAGCTGAGTGGATGCGGACATCGGGCTTAGGAGACAATTTAGTGATGTGAGGTCCTGAGTGAGAACATTGGGGCAGGAGTTTTGGGTCATTGATGTTTATGAAGCTTAAAGAAGGCAAGCTGCATTATAGAGAAAACAGAAGACCACAGAACAACAGGGAGCATTTTCTTTCAAACTCAAAACTGGGTCATATGGTGGTATTCACTGTTGAATAATAGGACAGATGATCTGAGTTTGGGACTGGCCCAGAAAAATTGCCAAAGCAGTATCAGCTTAAATTGATTGAAGATTTCATTGGATTAGATCCCTTAACTCTGGTTATGAGTGCTTATTTATGCAGCCTATTGTCTCAGCAGAATGGGAACCCTCACTCAACTATATAAAATCAGCAGAAGGATTGCCAGCCAGCCTCTGGCTTTGGGTTTTTTTGTGATCTAACATTTTAAAGAGCTTGTGTCAGTGAGACCAATTTGGAATACAAATGGTCACTTAAAGTCTCTTAAAGGCTTCAAGAATATATTTTAATCATTGAATCTTCCCCTAAGCCCAGCAGAGTTATTCGTGAATAAATTGTTGTGCCTTTGAGTCAACAGGAATTGGGCAAACTTACTGAATTAATGAACCTGTCCCTTTTTCTGGTCCTTCTCATGGCTGTGGCAATGTGTATGTTCGCTAGCTTTGTGAAATGCAGATGGGGTATAATTTTCCCCAAATTGATCTGTTTTACATCATTGAATTTCAGTTATGTGCATTTTTATGCCAGAATCAAATTTAGCTTATTATTATTGTGGAAAATAATTACAATCCTTTAATTGTCATGGCACTTGACAATTTAAAAAAAATTCACAAATGTTATTTTATTCCATTCTCATTATAATGTGGGGGACTGAGAAGATTAGGAATGATCAAATGTGCCTCCAGCTCCAAACGGTCCCTCTTTTTGGTAAATTGAGGTTCTAACGGTTGGGTGATGTGCCCATGGCTGTGCGGATGTAAGTTATGGAAACAGGAACAGAACTCGGAATGAGGGGCTCTGCCGGTCCTGAGAACTGTCTCAATCAAGCCCTGTCTTCAAAGTCTGTCAAGTGGGTGAGGTCCGATTTGCCTTGCAGGCTCACTGTGAGCGTGACAGCACCTGACGTCAGGTGAGTACTTAGTTGCTCCTCTCTCTTCTCATCTGCGTGCAACGGCATGTGCCCTTTGGAGGCCCTAAAGCCCCCAGGCTGAGATGTGGGATCATAAGGCCTTCCCCTCAGCCAGCCTGGAGGCTAAGGAGCCGGCAGCCACACCACCCACACGTGTGCGTGCACATCCACACCCACACATCCACCTGCCAGCACACACACCTGCACACATGTGTGTGCCAGAGAAAGAGCAGCTCTCTGAGTTTCAAGTCTCCGGTAAGTTAGGAAGATACCTCTTCCCCATCTGCTACTGGTCTCTAAAATCAGCTCCATAAATGCTCTCCTGCCACACATGCACTCACGGCAACCCGCTCTCCAGATCTAAACTGTACAACCCTTCCAGGTCCTCGGCTTTCATTGCCAATCATTCCTTCCACCTCCCTGCTGACCTCCCCCAGGCCTGAAGCCTCTGCTGGGCGTGTCCTCACTACCTGTCCAGTGGTCCTTTTGCCCAGAAATTTGATGAAAGGTGTAACAGTAGCTGGGATAGTTTCTGTTTGGGCCTCTCACCCCCTTAGCAATCTCAGCTGGAGTGGAGGGGCAGGCTAGAGCTCACAGGATGCCCCCACTGTGGCCTCCTCTTCCATGCTGGACTCCAGGAATGGAACCAACCTTTGCCATCAACTGGCCCAATCCCCTTCTTTTACAGAAGAGGAGGTCCAAGCTTAATTCTGGACTTAAGCTACCTGAGAAAGGTGTTCTTTTTCATTTGCGGTGGGACAACTAGATAAATCATGTCTTGTTTACCCATCAGCAGCTCCTCAGGAAAGAGTCAGAATTCCCCCACCTTTCAGTGGGGAATCGCTTTCAGGTGCAAGTAACAGAAAACTCAACTGCAGCACTTTGAACAAATAGCTTGAGGTAGCTGCCTGGAGGTCCGATTTACGGCAAAGGATCCCAGGGCTGGCTACTGTGTGATTGTCTTTTCCTCGTTCTGTTCCCTCAGGGTCTCAAGAGGATGGCTGCACCTCCAGACGTGTGTCTGTATATCAGCCAGGAAGAAAGAAAGGAGAAGGGACATTGCTACAAACTTCTCCTTGCATCTCATTGGCATATACCGTGACTCTGCTGAAGGGCTTCCCTGGCTGTGGGAGCCTGCTCTCTCTGTGCATGGAGAGACAGAAAATTGCCCCTGACTCCCTCCCCAGGGGAAGTCCTCAACTAATCAA
Source organism: Hippopotamus amphibius kiboko (assembly GCF_030028045.1). Taxonomy (NCBI): domain Eukaryota; kingdom Metazoa; phylum Chordata; class Mammalia; order Artiodactyla; family Hippopotamidae; genus Hippopotamus; species Hippopotamus amphibius. Next base: position 136,146,825 of record NC_080190.1, on the reverse strand, counting down.
TAACTGATAGCAATTGGTGGATCAATACCCCAGCTCCCTTGCATCTGGGGGTGACCGTGGATAACTTCAGGACATTGGTTCTGCACTATCTCCAAGAGTCCCCCGTGGGATTAAGCTTCAGTTTTGCCCTCTTGCTTGATAATGCGTCTCCCATGGGCTTACTTTCCTTCCTCACCCACTCGCCTGCTGGTGCTTTTTGGGATCACCTCCCAATCAAACTACTTGCACTAGAACTGCTCTTTCGAGGTCAGGTTCTAGGGCAAACCAAACTAAGATGAGGGGGAACCCCAGGATCAGAGAAGGTAAGCAAATCATCCAGCATTGCCAGTTAATAAGAAGTAGACAGCCAGGATTCAAATCTGGGGCTTATGGATTCCAAGCCTGACTTCTTCACTCCTACCCTGAACTGTGAGTGTCTGACAGCCCCTGCGTGGAAGGGAGACTCCAGCAAGGCAGGGTCCACCTTCCGGTTGGGGGCTGGGAGGAGGATTTGGCTGCCCTTGGCCTCCCTCAAGTGTCAGCAGCTGTGGGAACAGCTGGGGGACAGACTGATATTTTGAATTCTCCTTCACAATTAGCTCAAGCCTCATGGAAACTGTCAAAGGAAAGGTCAGGCTTTCCCTGGAGGCTGTTCCTCCTCTTCTGGGGCTACAGTGCACTCAGTGTGGCTTCTCCTGCCCTGGCCCCCCACCCAGAGCCCCTCTGGAAGGGGACAGAGCAGATGCTCGTCCCCCGGGGCTCTGCTCAGAAAACGTGCTCATCAGAGAAGGATGACAGAGAACATGCTGCTTGTACTTTGCCAGGGAAGGGCAAGTCCTACCTGGCAAAGTCTCTTCGAGGGCTGAGCAAACAAGCACAGACTCTCCCCGCAGGCATGTCCTCCTGATACAACCGGCCCTGACAGATGCAGCCCTCATGACTCAGGACAAATGTTCCGGGGGGCAGAGGTGGATGACACATGCTGAACTCATAGGAGGCCACCCCCAGACTCTCAGGACAGCACAGCCCTCTGGATCCATCAGACATGGAGTCAGAGGGGGCACTTATCTGGCTCTGCCTTGCCCCTCCTGTGGGCCCAGATCCTCCTTTCTCTCAGAGACTCAGCCACACCAGGCAAATGAGCCAATCACAGGCCCCAGGGAGCTCTGAACTCTTTACAGAGAGACAGGACTTTTTAGGGCACTAGGTCTGCTTCAAGATATACAAGGCCAAGATAGTCTCTCCACAGAGGTATGTAGGTTTGGGGAAAGGATTCAGAGAGGAGCCTATGCTTCAGTGGAAAGAGCATAGGACCTAGAGTTAGGTCGGCTTGGATTCAGATCCCAGCCCTGCCTCTCACCAAGGTCCCTTAGGAAAAAGAAGGTAATAATGATGAGCATGCTTCAGGGATGTGGTAAGGGTTAGTTGATGTCTCACTTATGCAGCTACCAAGTACATACCAGGTGCTAAATAAATGGTAAAGCTATTATACTACTAATGATGCCTGGGGGAAACATAGGACAGCAAGGATAGTGTGATCCCGTTAGTGTAAAATTGTGGTGTACGGCCAGGATATTCATCACAAAGGTTAATAGTAGTTACCCCTGGGTAATGGGAGTTGGGGGCAATTTTTACTTTTTTTTAAATCTGTGTGTTCTTTAAAAAAACTTGTTTTTCCTGCAATGCATGTGTGCATAAGAAAAATCACTCATCTATAACCTCAGTGGGTTCTGGCTAGATTCTTGATATGCTTGAGTGTGGACATTTTGGATGAGAAGCTTGGGGGAAGCTGAATTACTTTTCACAGCAGGAGAACAATTTGGGTTCCTAGAGCAACTTGAAAGGCAGGGTGAGAATGGGAAGAGGTGTTTGTGTGGGCAGGCAAGAGGCAGCAAGTGGACAGAGGTCTGTGTGGTCAGCAATGCTTTCTTCAATTTTCCATGAAGTTTACTACTCATTCAAATGCTTGGTATGGATGATTTTTGTTTTGGGAACTGAAACTGGGGCTGGACTTCCCATCAGAGTTAACGTGGGATAGGACAGAGGCAGCATTTAAGGACATATAGCCCACAATGAACAATCCATTCTATTCCATCAACAATCAGCAGAAATCTTGGGAAGTTTCTTGAGTTCCATGGGGCATGGAATTGCTCAAGCTTGAGTCAAACTTCCCTGGTTATCAATCGCTGTGTAATGAACCATCCCAAACTTAGTGGCATAAAGCAACAATAATCATTTATTATTCTCTCTCGTGGTTCTGGGGATTGACTGGATTCAGCTGGGTGGTTTTCACTTGGGGTCCTTCCTGCAGGTGCATTCAGATGGACGCAGCTGGAGTCATGGCAAAGAGTTCCCTGTTCATGTGTCTGGTCCTGAGGGCTGGAGAGGCTCAGGCAGTTGAGGCTTCTAGAGAATCTCTCTCCATCTCCGTGGGGTCTGTCCACATGGTACGTGCATCCGGGCTTCTTCAGGGGGGCTGGACTCCTCACTTTCATGGCTCCAAAGACATGTTTCCTGAGAGAGAGAAAGAGAGAGATAGAGAGGGAGAACCAGGTGGAAAGCTGTATTGCTTTTCTGTATTGCTTTGGGCGCCAAGTCGCTTCCATTGCTTTCCATTAGTCAAAACAGTCAAAAGGCCCACCCAAAATCAAGAGAGATGACACAGCCTCCGTTTCTTGAAGAAGGATATGGAATAAGCATGGGGGTTGAAACTATTGCTGTGGCCATTTTGGGGAAATACGATCTGCCACAAGACATTTCACAGATGTCGAGGGGCAGGGCGGTCCCCAACTGACAGCTGAGTTACAATCAGGACAAAACAAAACTATGTTGTTTCCTTCATTTTTGAAAGGCAAAATATTCACAGAAATAGAATTCAAATCAAATCTGATGATGAACAGGGACCTTTAGTGTAGCAGATTTACTGGAACTGGCTGTGAAAAACATAATGAAAATGAATGAGCCAGAAAGAAAACAGTTCCTCTCTGGTTCGAAACTCTTTCTGGGTGGAGTTAGTGCTGGAAACGGAGCAGGGAAACACCTGGAAGAGGGCCCAAGGGTCGAAGGGGTCAGACCTTGGCTACTGGCAAGGGAGGGCATGGAGGAGCATGAGATAGATGAGAGGTGGTGGGGAGGATGGAGCCAGGGTGGCGGCAGGGAGGGAGGAGGGAGGGACACCAGCCTCAGCACAGCAGGCAGCGGTGGGAACACCTGGGTTGCATGGCCTTGGGGGCCCAGAATCTCCTTCCCAACTCTGTGCTCTAGCAAGTGAGTCAAAAGCTTAAGGGGCTTGGCTCTTTTCATCATTGAAGACCCCGAACCTCAACCTCAGTGACCATCTCCTGCAAGAGAGGACACTTCACTGCAGGGAAATCCCTCCCTCTCTCGTGCTCTGCTCCTCGCTGGCTACAGTTTGAGTCCCTACAGTCAGACCTGGAATCTCTTATCCTGGACTTGGAGGAGCCTCAGGGTCATTTGGATTGGAAAGTAGCTCTCTCTCACCTGTGGATCTGATAGATGGGTATCGGGTTTTGTGTTGAGAAGGATCCTGAGGTTGCATTTAGGCTCAGAGGAAAGACAGCCTAGATCAATTGGCAGTAGAAGGCAGATTGGTGATGCAAGTTCAGAAGACATTTCTTGAATGTTTTAGCTTTGGGCAGCAGACGCCTGTCAAAGCAGTCGGCCGTCTACCTTTCCCTCCCAGGCTTTCAGGCTAGCATACCATAGTCTCCTGTAGGCATCCCTCCCTTCAGAAAGCCACGCCCACTGCTCCTGCATTCCTATGCTCTACTGAACTCAACTGATGACATTTTGGTTCTGATTTTTCTTTAAATAAGAAAAGATCTTCTTTCAGAGACCCTGATAGTGTAAGTCTTGAAAAGCCCTTATACATCATCTAATTCTACTACCCTCTCCTAATAAGAGAGGAAACCAAGGCCTAGAGAAGGGAAAGAACTGCCTGCCAGTCTCCTCCCCGCAGCATTTCAACCAGAGCGTGCAGAAGGGCCTGCCTGGGGCATGGTGTAAGCCTCCTTCCCCACTGCCAACATCCTCCCCCGGTCCCCATCCTTGCAGCGGCCAGGCCATGAAGACCATCAGGCCAAAGACTGTCAACCAGGAACGTGTCTTCTTTCTTGAAATACGTTGTGGATCAGCAGGCAGGCCCCTCAAGACCCCACTGATGCAGCTTACACGGAGCCCAGCACACAGTAACCCAGAAACATATGTGGTGAGCAATAAGAGTCATAAATTTTATGAGATTATGTGTTCCTAATGTGAGATTTCAGGCTGATCTGTTTGTTGAGCTATGCCAAGCTTCAGTATGATTCAATCAAGTTGTGCTTAATCTTCCCTTATTTACACTGGGTGAGGGTGAGTCACGGCGTATGTCTCTAGGCCAGTCTGCTGAACTAGTTTACCCCAAGGATTCTGACAGACTAGAGATTTGTTTTCGCTGAATGTCCAGAGTTTATTTACTTATATCATCAGATGGGGTCTGGATTATATACAGTGACTATCTATAGCTGTGCTGAGGACCGAGACCTCTCAGGAGAATCCACCGGGGACTGAGGATACCTTGGAGTTGATCACGGTTTCCTGTCTGTTCCACCCAAATCGTACCAAATGTTTTCTCACCTGTACATTAACTCACTGATTTAAATATTTGGCCACTTTATCACAGAGAAAGACATTCTGGGCAAGTCCCCATATCTCTGACCCTGGGTCATGTGGATCTGAAAGGAAGGGGGATATTACCATCTCATCCAAAGATGGAAAAGCCTGGAAATTTTGCCTGAGGCCGGGAGTAACTCCAGCCGCCAAGCATCTCCATCTCCCAAGATCCAATTTTCTGCACCCTCTGGGGAGATGGGAACATGCAGATGGAATCTGGGGCCTGTGTCCTCAATGCCTTTTTCTCAGTGCTCTGAGGGAGATGTCACATGCCCCTGTACAGAGAGCAGCGGGGACTGGTCTGTAGCCTGACGGTGACAGTTTTGGGAGCTCCTGGCTTCCATGGATGAGGAGAAATGTGCAGGCTTGAGGCTATGGTGAAAAGAATTTTCCTTGATTTCTACTTTCATTAGGGTGCCAGCTGTCTGGGTTTGCTGGGGCCTGGGTGGGAGGTTCCCGAGATGTGACTCTTTCAGTACTAAAACCAGGAAAGTTCTGGGCAAACCAGGACAACTTGGTCACCTTAAGTTTAGTGTCCTTTGACTTTGGCAAGTCAGACCTTAAGATGTAGCCAGAGCTTTGGTCGGGGTAAGAGGGTAGGTCCTTCCTAAGCAGCTCGTGCAGGGCCTCAGCTCCGGAAGGCCGGTTCCCCATCTGCCCCCACCGCCGAGAGAGGGGAACTGTGCTCAAATCCCTCCCGCTTCCCTAGCACACTGTGCCTGCTCTCTCTGCTGAAGGCTGGAAGCTGGTTTTCCTGCCAGTTATGGGGCATCAACAGGGTCTGAGCCCACCCTCGGAGGTAGAGAAGTCCACATCTGTGTGGAGAGACAGATGAATGGGAGCAGCTGTCACTGGGAAGATAGTGTGGCCCTGCTGAGGGGGGCAGATTCTGAGGCTGGCTGTCAACATTCCTGAAATCCTGATGGTCTGATGCAGTTTCAAGCTGGTGACAGCTTTTGGATTTGTCTCTTGGGGAGAAAATTGTGTGTGTGTGTGTGTGTGTGTGTTTGTGTGTATTTTAGGGGTAAAAACTCAGAACACTATGGTAAGCCTTTTTATTATAAGGGTAATACCCAGATTCTGTTGCACCCTGATTAAGCATGTAAACTCTGGAGCCAGACAGCTGGAGTTAAGGTCCCAGTAGTGTGCTGTTTAATTTGACCTAGGGTAAGTAATAGAATCTCTCTGGTCCTCAGTTTCCTAATCTATAAAATGGGCACATTGATAGGGTGGCTGAGGACTAAATTAATCAATACGCACGGAGTACTTAGAATAGTGTCTGCCACACGGTTGCTCAAAAAAATGTTTTCTATGGAACTGGACTGAAATGGCTGAATCAAACCTGTTCAACAGCTTTGTATGGTGGTATACAAGGTGTCTTGTTGGTCATCAGGACTACCAGCAGATTTGTGAGCTCTACTCTAGGAACTGTGCTGGCTTGTCACCTCTGCCAGCTGTTCTCACAGCACCTCACCGCATCCCTCTTTCTCTCCTGCTGCCTGGTCACTGCCTCCCAGACTGCTGTGGACACACTGTACTTCCTGCTTTGAGTGGAGACCTAAGTTGAAGCTGTAGAGTTGGACAAAGTTTTACCCAAGGCCCAGGCTGACAGGAGGTCTGTGCAGAAAAGATCACTGACCACTGGTGGGCAGATGTGAAAATTCCGGAATCTCGATGGCAAAGGCACTTCCGCAGTGATTGGTCTTCTGCTTACTGTGCTGCAAGGTAAGCTCGCCTCCTCCCAGAGGGGGGCTTTGACCACACCCCCTCACCCCGAGCCTGGACCCCAACAACCTTTTCTAGGTTCCAGCCGGAGAAAATCCACATGCTTTCACCCAGTAACCCCAACCAGCATCTGCAGATACACAACCTCTTTGGATGCCTCTTTGGACAGTATGTTGAATTTCAGCTCTTGTATTATTTTGCATATAGCACTAATTTTACTTAAAACATCTTGCCAAATTAACCCTGAGCAAATAAGTTTAATAGAGGATGTTTTGAAAGCGTGACTTTGGCTTGAATTCTACAATCTATGTCTTTATTAATATAGCAACATTTTCTAAAAAAGAATTGCTTAGAGTCTCTAATTGAGTTTTTAGTGCCATAATGGCATAAACTCAACTTTTCCATCATGCTTTTGACAATGTTTCAAATTTTTGTTTGGTAAATGTGTTTTTAATACACAAGGTTTCAGTGAAGCTGAAAAGCAGTTGTATAGATCCTGAATGGTATAAAAAAAAAATCAGTGTTGTCAGAAGAGATTTTTATTGCATCATTTACTACCAAGATTAAAATATCTAGTCAAGGAACAGAAAATGCCCTAGAATTATTCTTTAGAATCATCTGCTTCAATCTGTCATGTTTTCCACGCATATTTGCTGTGCTGTGCTGTCCATGGCCCCTCAAGTTATTTTCTTCTTGATTGTTTTTGTGAGTGGTCTACTGACACTGTTTATAATCCTTCTCCAGTTGTGTCATTTCTTGGAAAAAGAGTCCCCAAACATGTTTATCTATAGAAATATTTGCATTTTGGGACTCTACAAATCTAACAAAATTGTTGTCTATTCTATAGCATCAGGGTGTGTCTCAAATACAACAACATCAGGTTTGTAGCCAAAATAATGAGTAATATTTAGCCCTTCTTACCTTATTCAGACTGATTTCATTCATTGCATCTGTCACAATTTTAATTATTTAGTTTCATATTTCATCCCCTAAATAGGTGCAATGTTATTTGGTGTCGATAGTTATATTATGCATAAACGTTCTACCATAATTTTATCAAATTTTCCTCTGACTTCTGCCAAGTGGATAAAGATTCCCATTATCATGTTCATGCTCATAAAGTTTCTTGGATGCTCCTCTGAACACTAGACCTTGAATGCCAAAAATTAAACCATGTATAATCTGCATTCAACAATAGCACAACAATTTTTCCCATTTTTGTAACTTATTTGCAGCATCAATAGTTTTTTTTTCTTCTTTTAACCAGATTTTTAAAATTTCAGCCCTTCAACATTATTAGTCAGACTGGGTCAGGGAATGCTTTAGGAGTAAGCAAGGCCAAGACTTTGGTGGCCTGCATAACCGAAGGTGATTTCACATTTATGCAATACCCATTGAAGATCTGGGTGGCTTCTAAGACAGCTGCTCTCCATGGGTAATGCTTTAGGAGTAAGCAAGGCCAAGACTTTGGTGGTTTGCAACTTTACCATCATGTGTAGGCGAGGATGGTGGAGTGTCTTAGACCAACAAGCAAATGCTCCCACTCAGAAATGACAGGATCATTGCTGTTCACCCATAGGCCAGTCACGTGGCCTCTCCTGACGGAAGGGGAGCAGAGATGTGTAATCCTCACGCTAGCCTGGAAGGAAAAGAGAACTAAGTATGAACAAGCATCAGACTTCTCTGCCACAATAACTTCATATTTATTGTTGTGCACTTTATCTTTTGATATTTGCAAAGAATATGTGATAAATGCTATCAGTCTTGCACCCAGTTTTCATTTTTCATTCTTAACTATCCCCAAGGAACTGGCAATATAGACAAAATACAGAATTCTTTGATTTTTTTTTTACTCTTTGGAAGAATTAATGTGTAATAAGTCTATGAAAACTTCTTATTTTTAATGTCTTTAAATAATTTCTTATTTGAGGTGAAAAAAAAGTTCAAATAGCAAATCCTTATATATAATATTCAAATTATGTAACCCATCTGACTCCAACCATATTTACTCTGTAAGACCGCCAGCTCTTTCATATCTCCTAAATATTTCTGGGAGTCCCTGGAGATAGTTTTAAGACTGCTTCTCCAGCTGATCCCATAGACTCCTGTTTATTCCATTCTCTTCCTGCTCGGGCTATTCTTATCATTGCGGAGTGCTGAAATAACAGCAATGTCCCCAAAGACATAACCTCGTACTGCTACTAACAACCGTTCCCATCCTTCCCTGTCTCTGTTGGATGATTGGTACCACTAAAACCTCATGCTTCCAATATCCCAAGAAATGGTAGAGAACAAGCTCTTTTAGTGCTCACTTCCTGCATTGGTTAGCAGTACTATATAGTAAACTACCCCAAAATTCAAGGGCCTAGAACAATAAGCATTTCTTATTGCTCACAATTTGGTCTATAAGTTGACAGTTTAGGCTGGAATTAAATGGGCAACTCCTCTGATCTTGGCTGGGCTTTCTCTTGTGTACATGGCCAGCTATGGGTCAACTTTCTAAATCAGGTGGGAAGGCAGAGAAACCATTATAATTCTTCCTCAAGTGACATCAAGCATCTAACATCTCTAAGGAGTCCCTGGATCTCAAGGTATGGATAAACCAATTATGGGCCTGGGGGTCAGTCTGAGAAAAGAAGACTTAGTGGGAACTCCTTACCTTGGAGTTCCTGAGGCAGGGAGTCCCACAGGACACCTGGAGCTTTCTAGTATGGCTTCCAAACTGTTTTAGCCTTGGTACAACATTCAACAGAAGACAAAAATGAAAAACAGTTCATCTCTGATTGAGCAGGATGGGAGGCCAGAGGGTCCTCAAGCCGGCCTGTTTTGGCTGGATGCCAGTTTTCTCTCCAACAGACGAGATGTGTGCTAGCTTTTCTTCCTTATTCACATGAGTTTGTTTGTTGTTTGTTCTGGATGAATTATGGAAACAGGTGTGAAAGCAGCTTTGGAAATATGAAGCATTCCACAAATACAATATTTTTTTCATTTCTTTGTTCACTTATGGCTTGACTACTTCCAAAGAGAATTTGAGGCAGCTCACAAGATTAGTATGGTAAAAATAAGTCACAAACTACTATCGCAGAACTGCAAGAAAAGCTAAGTAATAAAAGGCATGGAAATGAGGAAAATTTTATCCAAAAACCAGACTGACGAAGGTTTCTTCTACTGAATGTAAATTTAGCTCTTAGGAGATAACAGCATAGACAGATAGGTAGAGATCACGAATGTTTACTAAGTACCTCCAGTATGCCAGACACTGCAGCTTGATTATATGAGTCAGATCACTTTCTTCTGAGCTTTTCAGTAGCCAGGGTAAAAGAGAGCAATTAGGAGACTAATTTTTAAAATCTGCATAAATTCATCACTACCTTTTTCTGATCTTGAGTTCTGAGATGAATCTAAATAAGTGTACTGCGTTCACGCTGCAGGTGAGATGGAATAAACACACTGTACCCTGTCTCTACCAGTGAAATGCAGATATAAAACTGGGAGAGAATTCATGGGACACTATTTTAGAACTCTGAAAAGCAAACAGTTGCAGGCAAATTGGGGAAGAAGACCAGCATTTGATGTACCATCAGACTGTCAGTGAGTCTGTCACTTTCCTCCCAATCCTCCCACACCTTGGACTTGAAGGTGAGTGCAGTTGTAGGAGGTACACAACAGGGTGGGGTAAGCAAAGCCTTGATCACCATGGGCTGAATTGGTTAGAAAAGTTTTCATGGAGAAAGTGAAACATGAACGGGGTGTAGAAAGAAGCAAGCCATAAGCAAGCAAGAGAGAGGGGAATACTCCGAGTAAGGGGAAATCACACGAGTAGAGGCAAAGACCCAAGTATGCTTGAAGGAATTGTGTAGGTTAGTTGTGAGAGATGGCTTATGTGGTTTATAAAGTACTCTCACATTCATTGTCTCATATTTTTGCAAGAATGTAAGGTGGTATATTTTGATGTACCCATTTCACAGATGGTTCTCTGTCACTGAATGACTTCCTCAAGGATACATAGCCTAGTAAGTGGCACATCTAGAACTTAAATGAAATCTTTTGGTTCAAGTGGAAGGCACTAAATGCCAGGTCAGAAAGTCAATTTTTATCATAATGGCAAAAGACTTCAGCTGATATTCAACAACAATCTCCTAATATCATCCGATAGTCACTAAATTTTTTCAATTGTCTGTTAAAAAATTTTTGATGCGTTTAAATCAAGATTCAAACAGTTCACAAATTGAATTTAGTCAAATAGATCTTATATGTCTCAATATTTATAGATATGCTTCCCTCTTTTTTTCCCTTGTAATTTATTTGTGACATTCTGGATATTGTAGATCTCATCCCAATGGTATCATGTAACATGTTCTTTTGTCTCCTTTACATCCTGGAAACTATGATTAGTTAGATTCTGAGACTTGATTAGATTCCAGTTCATTTTTGGAAGAATACTTCATGAGTGATGGTGTGTGCTTCTAAATGCATTATATTAGAAGGCATGCAATGTTTGGATATTTCTCTTTTTGTAATCTTAGATTGATTATTGGGTTCAGGTATTATCACCCTGATTCATTCATTATGAAGTTCCCTGTCAGTTGTCCACCTAAGGGTTTTAGCAGCCATTGATACTGAGATAGTATACTGTGATAGCAGTCATTGCTGTTTCTTAATCCATTGTACCACTGGGGCTAAAAAATGGTAATATTCTGATCCTATAATTCCTTCTTCATTTATAGGCTAGAATTCTTATAAAGACCTTTCGCACATTAACTATTTGGCTTCGTGAAAAGGTAGAATAAATATTTATTCTTTCTATTTATACATTTTCAGAATAATGAGTTAGTTCCCCAGCATACTCCATAGGTGACCAGTTAGTTTATTACTATTATGAACTCATGGATTTCAATTTTTTTGTGTTTTGGTTTTTCTTTTTCTTGTGTTTTTTTTTGGGGGGGGTGGGGGGAAGAATTTTAATATTTTTTATTTATTTCAATCCATTGCAATTACTATTTATTTTGGTGCTCAGATTGTCCCATCTTTGGTCAATGGGAGCCCCTCCAAGTTGGCTTCTGGATCTTTTTTGTATGATGACAACAATCTTTAGTATATTCCTTGCTTCCCAAGCTCATCTTGAACATTTCCTGCTCCAAACCTGAAGTCAGCCATTTCACAAGGACCTTGATTACTTTGAGTGGAAAATGGCATTTAGAGACAACAGTCTGCATCATAGGGGTGCTCATTATTCCTAGGTAGGTCATTGTCTCTAGGTCTTTTAAGCAGACTGAGAAAGGAAATACATATTGATACTTTTTCTTTAAAAGAGAAAATATATCCTGTCATGCTGAGGTTTCCAATTCAAATTTAAAACCACATGGTTTTTACTTAACTTCTTTAATTTTATATTTGTAACTCTCTTCTCTTTTTCTGAAAATCTTGAATCCTAAAGTGAACTGCTTATTTGCTTTATCCTATTATAGGTATATTTCAGAATAACAGGAGAAATATTGTTAATAATATAAATACTAAAAAACAGTTTAATGTTTCTAGTCAGGATTAAAAAAAATCCTTAGGCTATATTCACTAGAATTGTTTAATCAAATTACTATTTTAAACTCATTTGAAATCATTTTTCTCTATGTGATTAAGCCACTAAATTGACACATAAGCTTAATTGTTTTATTTACTTTCCACTTTAAGGATTGCATTTTCTACTTAAATTTGTTTAATAATTATGTAAAGTATTTCCATTCTTCCAAGGTAAAAAAATCTATAAAACAAGATACATTCAGAGAAGTCTTGCTTTCATCCCTGTCTCCTCTATTTTATTTCCTTCCTCATCTATAAGTAACCATTATTAGTTTTTGTTATTTTGCATTTAAAAATATGTAAGTGATATGTATATATAATCAAATAATCTCCCCTTTCTCAGATAAATGGTAACATAATTTATGCATGTAGTATTCTGCACCTTTTTTTTCCCCTTTAATAATATGTTCTGGAGGTCACTCCAAAGTAGAATGTAGAAATAGTTTTCACTGCTTGGTAATCTATTGTGTATTTTAATAAAAATAAACTCCATAACTTAACTCCTTTCCCTATTGATAGGCATTTGGGTTGCTTCCAATTCTTTGCTAATATAAATAGTGCTGCAATTAATAGTCTTGCGCATACATCCCTTTATTTTTGCCAATGTTTCTTTTATACAGATTCTTACAAGTGGAATAGGTTGTTCAAAGGACAAATGCATATGTAATTTTGCTAGGTATTCCCAAATTCCCCTCCACAGGGGCTGTACCATTTTGCATACCCAATTGCAATGTATTTAGTGCTTACTTCTCCATAACCTCCCTAGAGTATGTTGTCAAACTTTTGGATTTTTGCTTGAAAAATGGCATCTGAGTGTAATGTTATTTGCATATTTCTTATTACACTCCATTTAAGGTTTTTAATCCCCTAACACAGCTGCTGGCTCATTGTAGCTGTTCAATAATTACTCTTTGAATCCGTAAAAGTATGAAGTAGTATTTTAGGAAGATTGATCTAGCTGCAGAATATAGAATAGTTTGGAATATGGAGAGAACAGAGGCAAGGAGCACATAGGAATTTCAGGACACAAGATCAAGTTGTAAGGGAGACAGCTTTATTTTTCTACAAGTCCTCTTCCAAATAGACGCATAGATTTAATAAACTCTGTCAATTCAGATTTGCCTTGTTCCTTTACCCTTGAGATTATGTCTGAATTCCAGGGTCTTAGGTCAGTGCTACAATGGTGGACTGGGGCTCTGGGAAGGACGGTCAAGTTCTTGGTCATCATTTGCCTACCTGGACACCTGCTGAGACACCCCCTCCTGGCAAGTCCTCAGTCACCAGCCAAGGGATTTGCAGCTGGGTTTGGCTTCCTGCACTTTCATCCACAGCGCCTTTTTTTGGTTGGCTCTTAGCTCTTTTCTTTCCTCTCTCAGGAACCTAAGGACATCTGGCTGTTCTCCCACACCTCCTGGGGCCACAGGAGACTCTGGAAGGATAATTGAGGTCTTATCTTCTGGACACCCTATGTAGCCATTTCCATTCCTCCGCACCTGGGTTGTGCTGAGTTCCTTCCTGGAAAGTGAGACACATGTTTTGTCTCCTCTGAAATGCCTCCCAAACCTATCTAGGGCTCAGATTGGGTGTGCGATGAAGGCACAGGGTTTCTTCTCAGAAACCCACCAGTTACTCCCCTTCTGAACCTTCCCCAGTGTCCAGCATAGGGATTATTTATCTCCCAGAGAAGAGGGAATTTTCTCTGACTGGGCTCCTGGTACTCAAGCCTGACCACTGGCTTTTGAAATTCAAAAGCCAAGACCTGGACTGTTTTATTAAACTCTAACAACTGTCTCTTGAAGCAATGGATGAATGTCCCACAGTCTGGATTGAATGGGGGGAGGGCCATAGAGTTTAAAAAAAGGAATGGCGGGGTGGGGTACCTTAGTTACTATCTCCAAATATTATCCCTGTTACATTAGTTAACAGCATTTAGCAATGGCCAGGTATGACGTGATGAGAGGTGGAATGAGATACTGGCTGAGGGTTTGGGGCTGATTGATGTGAAGAAGGGGAGGGAGAAGAGAGTCAAGAATGAGACTGGGATTTGGACCTGCCCAAGCAGAAGAATGATGGTGCAAGTGACTGAAATGAGGCCAGCTGGAAGGTGGGCATGCTGAGCCTGGGAGAAAGGGAACTTGGCTTTAGGCTTGGGTGAGATGTAGAGGTGACAGTCAAATCTCTGAGAGGGGCTGAGATCCCTGCTTTCTGGAAAATAAGACAGAGAGAACAAAGTGTTGCTGAGGTCCCAGGGCTGAGTCTTGGGATGCCTCCATGGGTAAGAGATGGGGAGACAAAGAGGACAGTTCAGAGATGCCAAGTCTTTGCAGAGCTAAACTCTGTGTAAACATGACCTTCTTCCCAGAACATGGTTTCACTCTGGATACTTGGGAAGAAGAGTCTTTTCAGAGTGTCCGATAAATATACTAGCCTGGTGTATATGTGAATCTGATGGTCTATCTGCTGCCCTAGCAGGCAACACCAGAGCTGTGTCATTTAAAGTTATACATCCTTAGGAATATTTGAAATTATACCTCTTATTTTCCCCCTGCAGATACAACTGTCCCCAGAATTAGGGCTAGCTTACTTTCCCTTTAATGAAGCAAACATTCCCTGCACACCTAAGATGCACAGAGCGTGATCGCATGGAACAGAAGTTGCAAACTGCTAGCTCATATCTGACCCAAAGACTTCTACTGTTTTGTTTTTATTTTTAACTAGTTTCCAAAATTTAAAAATCAGGATATTTCACCTAAAAGTGTGGATTTCAAGTTCTTCCAGAAAAATCCATTTGGCTGCAATGAGCCTGCATTCCTACATGGCAGAGTCAGTTGGAGGGGCGAAGTGCCTGCTCCCTTAGACAGACGGGCACCTCGTATCTTATGCTAGATTCTGCCTGCTCCTTTTCTCACATTTATCCTTCTGGTCTGACTGCTATGGTGCTTGGTGTCTGAAACCCCAGGCTTCTTGATTCAATGCACCAGCTTTGGTAATAAACAGACAAGGGCTCAATTCCTAGCTCGGCCACCTACCAGTGACCTTGGGGATGTTACCTTACCCCTGAAGCCTCAGTCTCCCCATCTGCTGAATGATAATAATATTAGTACCTGTGCCTACCTCTCAGGGTGAGGAGCAAGTAAGATAGCGCATGTGTAGGAATTGCTTAGCAAACGGCATCAATTACTCTTAGAGATGAGTGGGACACGTTCCCGGCAGACCAGATGCTGCCCCTCAAGGCAAGTGAGAACACAAGCCCTGTGGTCCGAGGCAGATTGTATCCTGAGGGAGGGGAGGTTAGGAGCAGGAGAGCCCCTCAGGCTGTGGGACAGGGAAGGCTTCCTGGGCGAGAAGGGGGCCTTGGGGCCTGGATGTCTTTATTTTCTGTGGGAGGCAGCAGCCCAGCTGGGGCCTGCATAGACTTTGAACCCTTGCCATGCAGGACGGGGCCCAAGCCCTGGGAAGGCTGGCCCCCACCCCACGGGCCGCTTCTGGGCTGCGATTCCAGGAACTGAGCCCTATCAGTTGGGCCCAGTTTCAGGGGCTGAGTTTCTTGCCGTTTCCCCTCAGTCATGTGGCCGCTGGCGTGGACAAAGTGGGCGGGAATGTGATTTGCTGTCAGGCGACCTTCCAGTCGGGGGGAGTGGGAATGTTTCTCAGAGGGGAGGACGGTTAGACTGTGGATGGGAAATGTGGGAGCCCTGGCTGAACTGGGCAGAACCCACCTCACAGGCAGCCTGGGCTCGTCTCTGGGGTCAGAGAGCTGAAAAGAGCCTCCCCTCAGTCCCCCACCCAAACCTGTCTCCTTTTCATCGAAACACAGACCACTCCAGGGAAGGCTTGTTTCCGGGCTGGAGGAGGCAGCCTGAACTCTAAGCTCTTTTTCTCCCACAGCCTTGGGCCTGGGAACGTCTTGTCTCACCGCTTCTGCCTTGTGGGAGCCTGGGCTGGGAAGGAAGTGTGCCTTTTAAACAAGATGATATGTAGACTGTGATAATTTCAAACACTGCTTGTTACCAAACATCAAAATCATGTGCGTCAAGTGGCACGTCTTCTTGTGTGGGATGTGCATGTTGAGAACCACATTCATTTTCTAGCCCTGCTTTTGAGGCGAAAGAAGCAGATCTGCTCCTGACAGGCTAAGAGGCACAGAAGGTCAATTGTGCTGCTTGGAGCCACACAGAGTCACCATTGGGAAGTGTGTCCAAACACAGGTCTCCTGACCCCAGCTGGCACTCAGTTCACCAACATCACCCCTCCCCAGGTCCCCACCTTTATTTCTTTGAAAGGACAGAGATCCTTCCCCTTTAGGGTGAGGTAAGTGAGGCACTCACTTGGGTACAAACTTTAAGGATGGGGGCAAAAAATTCATTACTGAAGATAAATAATACTTTAGTGCAATGTATTTTTAAAATAAAAATTAATGTAGGACTTCCTAGGTGGCGCAGTGGTAAAGAATTCACCTGCCAATGCAGGGGACACGGGTTCGAGCCCTGCCCAGGGAAGATTCCACATGCCGTGGAGCAACTAAGCCCCGTGCGCCACAACTATTGAGCCTGTGCTCTAGAGCCCATGAGCCACAACTACTGAGCCCATGTACTGCAACTATTGAAGCTCACATGCCTAGGGCCCGTGCTCCACAACAAGGGAAGACACTACAATGAGGAGCCTGCACACAACAATGAAGAGTAGCCGCCTCTCGCAGCAACTAGAGAAAGCCTGTGTGCAGCAACGAAGACCCAACGTAGCCAATAAATAAATAAAATAAACAAATAAATAAATTTAAAAAAAATTAATGCAAAAAAATCCATGAAAACTTTTCAGTGAAGGCAAGATCTGATCCTACACCTGCGTGACTCACCTCATTCGCCTCCCGCCATCCCAGCCATGAACCTGTGTGGAATAAAGGAAGCATGGGCTTTGGCACCACACAGACAAGGATTCCATTTTGCCACTTGCCAGGTGGGTGACTTTAGGTTAAGTGACTGAAACCCTTCGAGCCTCCATATCCTCGTCTGTAAAGTGGGGGCAAGTATCAAGTTTCTCCAGAGAACCAGAATCAATTGGCTGAATATATACATATAAAAGCTTTGTATATGTATATAAATTTCACATATATAAATGTACGTATAGAGACGGTTCAAGATGGCGGAATAGGGGGACGTGCGCTCACTCCCTCTTGCGAGAGCGCTGGAATTACAACTGCTGAACAATCATTGACAGAAAGACACTAAAACTCACCAAAAAGACAGCCCACATCCAGAGACAAAGGAGAAGCCGTAATGAGACTGTAGAGGTGCGCAATCGTGTTACAATCAAATCCCATAAATGCTGGGTGGGTGACTCACACACTGGAGAACAGTTATACTGCAGAAGTCCACCCACTAAAGTAAGGGTTCTGGGCCCCACATCAGACTTCCTAACCTTGGGGTCCAGCAACGGGAGGAGGAATCCCCAGAGAATCAGACTCTGAAAGCCAGGGGGATTTGATTGCAGGACCTCCACAGGACTGGGGGAAACAGAGACTCCACTCTTGGAGGGCACACAAAAAATAGTGTGCTCACCAGGACCCAGGGGGAAGGAGCAGTGACCCCATAGGAGACTGAACCAGACCTACCTGCTGGTGTTGGAGGGGTGCCTGCAGAGGTGGGGGGCAGCTGTGGCTCACCAAGGGGACAGTGACACTGGTAGCAGGGGTTCTGGGAAGTGCTCATTGGTGTGAGCCCTCCTGGGAGTCCGGAGTCCAGAGTCTGTCTGCCATTAGCCCCACCAAAGAGCCTGTAAGCTCCAGTGCTGGGTAACCTCAGGCCGAACAACTAAAAGGGTGGGAACACAGCCCCACCCATTGGCAGACAATCGGATTAAAGTTTTACCTGAGCTCTGCCCACCAAATCAGATTAAAGTTTTACTGTGCTCTGCCCACCCAGCCCTACACATCATCAGTCCCTCCCATCAGGAAGCATGCACGAGCCTCCTAGGCAGCTTCCTCCACAAGAGGGCAGACAGCAGTATCAAGCAGTATCAACAGTATTTCATTCTGTGGAACAGAAAACCACAGCCACAGAAAGACAGGAAAATGAAAAGGCAGAGGACCAGATGAAGGGACAAGATAAAACCCCAGAAAAACAACTAAATGAAGTGGAGATAGGCACCCTTCCAGAAAAAGAATTCAGAATAATGATGATGAAGATGATCCAGGACTTTGAAAAAAGACTGGATGCAAAGATCGAAAAGTTGCAAGAAAAGTTTAACAAAGACCTAGAAGAATCAAAGAACAAACAAACAGAGATATGCAACACAATAACTGAAATGAAAAATACACTAGAAGGATCCAATAGCAGATTAACTGAGGCAGAAGGGTGAATAAGTGACCTGGAAGACAGAATGGTGAAAATCACTGATGTGGAAAAGAATAAAGAAAAAAGAATGAAAAGAACTGAAGACAGCCTAAGAGACCTCTGGGACAATGTTAAATGCACCAACATTCGCATTATAGGGATCCCAGAAGGAGAAGAGTGAGGGAAAGGACCCAAGAAAATATTGGAAGACATTATAGTCAAAAAATTCCCTAACATGGGAAAGGAAATAGCTACCCAAGTCCAGGAAGTGCAAAGAGTCCTAGGCAGGATAAACCGAAGGAGAAACACACCAAGACATGTAGTAGTCATATTGACAAAAATTAAAGACAGAGAAAAATTATTAAAAGCAACAAGGGAAAAATGACAAATAACATACAAGGGAACTCCCGTAACAGCTGATGTCTCAGCAGAAACTCTGCAAGCCAGAAGGGAGTGGCACTATACATTTAAAGTGATGAAAGGGAAGAACCTACAACCAAGAATACTCTACCCAGCAAGGATCTCATTGAGATTTGATGGAGAAATCAAAAGCTTTCCAGACAAGCAATAGCTAAGAGAATTCAGCACCACCAAACCAGCCTTACAACAAATGCTAAAGAACTTCTCTAAGTGGGAAATATAAATGTATGTATATAAATAAACAAATAAATAGATTTGTTGTAAGGAATTGGCTTATGTGATTATGGAGTCTGAGAAGTCCAGCCCCAGGAAGATAATAGGATAGTTCCCATCAAAATCCAAAGGCCTGAGAACCAAGAAAGTCAATGGTGTTAGTTCCAATCCAAGTCCACATGTAAAGACAGGAGAAGACCAATGTCCCAGCTCAAAGACAATTCAGCAAGAAGAGAATTCTTTCTTACTCAGCTTTTAATTCTATTCAGGCTTTCAGTGCATTAGATGAGGCCACCCACATTGCAGAGAGCAATCTGCTTCACTCAGTCTACTGATTCAAAAGTTAATCTCATCCAGACATATCCTCAGACACACCCAGAAATAATGTTTAACCAATCAAGTTGACATAAAATTCACTATCATAAATACCTACCTCAAAAGTTGTCGTGAGGGTTCAATGGGGGACAGAAGACAAAATGCCCACCACAGAGCCTGGCACAGAGGAGGAATTCACGAAATACTGGTTCTCACCCCTATGGTTTTTTGTTTCCTTATAAGAGACATTGTAAACTGCAAACAATCTTTGCACCTAGCCCAAGTGCCTGCACATGGCAGATGGGCCATGTTTGTTTGTTCAAGGGAAAGGGAAACAACCCAGAGCTGGTAATGAAGTGATCAGGGAAGCAGACCTCCAGAGGGGAGTGGAGAAGTGGCAGGAGCCCAGACAGAGGCTGGAAATGCAGCTCTCAGGGCCCCTGGGGTAGCAATGTGTGCCAAAAAAGATAGCAAAATTAAAAACATAGACAACAACCTGAAGGAAGTATTTGCAACTGATACGTTAGACAAAAGATTGATTTCCTTGTTGTACGTTGTGTTTTTATAAATCTACAAGAAAAAATGTAACGAATACCCAACGGGAAAATGAACAATAGACAGGTAATTCACAATAAAGAAATGCAGAGGACCAGGAATCCCATGAAAGTGTACCCAACTTTACCAACAATCAAAGGAGTGCAAATTTTTTTTTTATGTATCAAACTATGACTTTAAAAAAATTTTACAATTCCTGATACTGATACTAGTAAGGGTTCAAGGAAACAAGCAATCTCATTCATGTCTGAGAGTAAATAGATATAATTTTTCTGGAGATCAAGTTGAATAAAAAGCTTTAAAACTGTGTAAACTTTTTGACTCAATAATGATATTCCTTGAAATGACATCTATCCTAAGGTAATAATAGGAGATGTGAGCAAAAATGTTAGCAGGAATTCTTTAGCAGGACATAGAGCAAGGATTACTTAGCAGGGCATTTAAAATAACCTGTCTGATAATAGCGGATTTTTTAAAAGTATCTAGAAAGATATGTAGATGACATCGAAGTATTAATGGCAGTTATCACCGGGTGATGAGATTTTGAGTTGTATTTCCTGCTTTTTGTTTTTCTGTATATTTCAAGTTTTCTACAATGAACATGTGTAACCATTTGTAATATTGTTGTTTTAAGAATGAAAGAAATTGAGGGACTGATTATCCTGGGGAGTAGGGGAGTGTGGCGTGGGTGACCTTACACCTGTGACCTTTGGAACTGTTGTGTCCAGTTCTCCAGTCCCAGGACACTTGAAGGAGGAATGAGGGTGGAGGAAGATTCCCAGCTGTACCAGCAGGTCATTGCTAACCAAGGTGGCCAGAGCAGTGTGGGAGGACTTCACAAAGCCTTGTATAGGTAACTGCAGCGTTTGGTACACTGGAAGTAATACTAGTAAAGAACAAGGTTTTTGAATAGAATGATTGCATTATCTAATACTCTGGGGGCTGAGAATAAACCTGCTAACAGCTGTTTTAAGCTAATTATTCCCTAAAGGTCAAATCATGCTTATGTATCTTAGTGACTACATTTAGGGAAGTTATGCAAGCAGATCAGTCCATCATTGTGCAAATATCAAAGCAACTTTTGAGTCTAACCTATTTTCATGAAGGCTATTTTTCCTTTGTAAGTGCTTTTCAGCAGCTGAGAATCCAGACTCTCTAATGATTCTGGGGGCCCCACAGATGTTAACCCCTGAGCTACTTGGCTTTCTCAAACCGTGCTTCCCTCATACCCAGCCCCGAGCAAGGTAAGGAGCAGACCAGCTGAGACCGACACCCAGTGAACCCACAGACCTGGGCCCAGCGATGCCTCCAGCAGCCAGGGCTGGGAGCCTCCTGGGACCCTGGTTACACCCCAGCTTCCTCCTCCCATCTACCCCACCCTCAAATACCACAGGGCTCTCAGTAGGGTCTTCATGCCAATCTCTGTGTTTTTACAGGATCACAAAGCGCAAGGAGGCTAAAGCCCACCCGGTGGAGATGCCCCACCCTGAAGAGGGGTGTATTGTAAGGAGCTCTCTTTTACAAGTAGAGATTTGCAGGTGATTCTCAATCACCAGTGGTTTATCCAGCCTGGGTGCTCCCAATACTAAATAGGCCAGAGAAGAAAGCAGAGCATTTGTAATCATATTCATAATCATAATGTTGATGAGGAGGAGGAAGAGGAGAAGGAGGATGCTGACAAAGATGACTACCATCCACTGAGCACATGTTCACACTGGGTCGGGCAGTAGGTTCAGTGCTTCATGTGTATTTCCTCATATTATTCTCACAATCTGAGCACTCTTCTTATATCCATCCTAGGAAGGAGGAAACCAAGGCTTAGAAAATGTAAATAACATACCTGAGTCACAGCTTGGAAGTAATAGAATTAAACTATGAACTGAAGTCTGTCTGAATCTGGGATCCCAGCTAATGATATTGATCCTGAAACATACAGGAGAAAGCTAGTACGGAAGAAGGGACCAGCAGAGCCTGCTCTGACACAGTTTAAAAAAAATGACAGAGTAACTCTTCGGGAAGCCAAGTGCTAGAGATCTTTGTTCAGCTCTTGACTGCAGAGAACAGGATCCTTTTGCAGCTGACAGACTGTTCAGGGTAGATGTCTTGGCTGGATATTATTAGGGCTGTGGGGTCGGCCTTCTAAATACATTCTGCTCCCTTTTCTGGAGTAGTACTGCTCAGTGAAGCCCAGCTCTTCTTGTATATGTGGCTGCTCTGGAGCAGTTCTGCTTCTCCTCCTTGCCTCTCCTCTGGATCTGAAGGAGGTGTGTGACTTTATGCAGCCCTGCTATGGAAGATTTCTCTTAGGAAATACGCTGAGCACCTGGCAGATGTGGTCACTGGCTTGCCCCTTATGTCCCTGAGTTAACAATTTCTCTACAAGAGACAGGAGACAGTGGAACTTCAACTTTACTAGCTACTACTAAAGAAACACACCCCTTTCCCTGAGGCCTGCAGGGCCCACATTCTGCAAAGCCTCTACTGTGAGGCTGGGAGTAGCCTGAGGCCCAAGCCTAGTCAATGTCCCTGCTGATTACCCACAGTTGAGGCTGGAAATGCTTCCAGCTCATGCAGGGACAATGACGCTATCTCAGGACAGTCGGGCTGGGTGTGGGCCTTGAAACCTCTTGGCCCACAAGAGGAAAGTGCTACAAATCACCTTCTTGCACCTACATAAGTTGTGCATGAAGTATTTTTTATTTTTAAAATGGTTCGACTATTGTTAGATTTAAATTTTGAATAGGTAATACATTCATATGCTATATAAATATAAATATGTTGGGCTCCAGTTCCATGTGAGATGCAGGAAGTGTGCTTCACCCTTTCTCTCCCACTGATGGCAACTATAAAGCCTGAGCAGAATACGTGAAGCACAATTTGAAAACTGTGAAAAGTAAATAGCAGCAGGCAGATTGAGGAAGAACACCAGAATTCAAAATACCATCAAATCTCACCAGTGGTGAGTTCACAATATTTTTCCCTTCACTATCCCATAACCTAAACTCAAAACATCCAGAAACTCAAAAGTGAGCACTGTTGAGCAGAGAGAGCTCCAGGAGAAGCCCTCTAGCCCTGGCTCAAGGACCAGACAAAGAAAGTTCTAATGCTCCAAAGAGTAAGAAAACATTCCATTTTATTTTCCCTCATCTCCCTTCTCTATGCTCTAGCCTGAAGGCAATCTGGTGATGGCAGTATTAGTAGCAACCCATGAGAGCCCATAAGACCCAAAATTCTAAGGGAGGGAATCTTCCTCTCTGGTAGAGCTACAGTCCCAAGAGGATGGGACAAAGCCCATTGATTGTTATCCCTCTCTCTGTCCTCCCTCAACTTGGGCCAGGATAAGGGACAAGTGAGGAAGTGTGTGACAAAGCACAACAGAGTAGAGTAACTAGAGCTCCAAGTTCTGGCCAGTGAACTGAAAAGGGTAACCCAAAGGAAACTGGAAAGTATCTGTGAGATTGTGGGTAGGAGGAGCTTGGGGAAATGACCCTATAAAGGTGTTTATGGACTCCAGAGCTCACCCTTGAGCTGAACAGTGTGAATCTGATCCTTGCTAGCATACCAAAGATTTTGAGAACTGAACTGATAAACCATTACCTAGGTCACAGAGTGACCACTGGGTGGTACATATCTGGAATAGATCCATAGTGCAATACAAAGGCTTCTGAGGACTGAACTTATACTGGAACCATAGCCTATAGAAGATGGATTGTAAATTACAACTTGAAATTAGCCAGAATAATTTTGTGCTAAAACAAAAACATCAACATTCTCCATGGAATTTAAACAAGACCCAAAGCCTCATAACATGGTATTCAAAATGTTCAGAATATTATTTAAAATTACTCTGCATATGAATAACCAGGAAAATTGGATGGGAAGAGACAATCAATCAATCGATACCAATGTCGAGATTATACAGATATTAGAATTATCTGACAAAGACTTTAAAGTAGTTATGATGAAAATGCCCCAATAAGCAATTTCAACACTTTTGCAGCAAATATTAAAATAGAAAGTCTCAGAAAAGAAATAAAACATATAAAGAAGAATGAAATGGAAATTTAAAAGATAATAGCATATAAAAGTCTCTGCTATCTGAATAACAGTCAATGAACTTGAGGATAAATCAAGTTATAAAAATTATAGAATCTGAACAGTAGAGAGGAAAAAAAGATAGAAAAAAAATGAACAAAGCCTCCAAGATCTGTGAGACATTAATAAAAGGGCTAATTTCATGTGATGAGAGTCCCAGAAGTAAAAGAGAAAAAGTACAGTGCTGAAAAACTTATGAAGAAATTCTAGCTGAGAACTTTCTAAATTAGGTAAAAGACCTAAACCTATAGATTCAAGAAGTCAAGCAAATCCTAAACGAGCTGAACCTAAATGAGTCCATGCCCAAACACTTTGTAATCAAACTGCTAAAAACTAAAGACAAAAAAAAAAAATCTTGAAAACAACTGGAGAAAACTGATTCATTACTCACACAGAAACAACAATTTGAATAACTGCAGATTTCTCATAGAAAACCATAGAGGCCAAAAGGAATTCTCACAACATTTTTTAAATGCTGAAAGAAAAGAAGTGTCAATCCCGAATTCTGTATTCAGCAAAAATATTCTTCAGAAATGTGGGCAAAATAATATCAGGGCATTCACAAATGAAGGGAAACTAAGAATTCATTACCAGCAAACATGCTCTACAATAATTGCTGAAGGAAGTTCTTTGAACAGAAGGGAAATGATACCTGAAGGAATTTTAAAATATTAAGAATAAAGGATGCTGTATAACAAAGGGAGATCAACACGATGAAGGATGATGCCTTAGAGGGCCGGGATGGGGAGGGTGGGGGTAAGTCAAGGGAGGGCGGGAATATGGGGATATGTGTATAAATACAGCTGATTGACTTTGGTGTACCTCAAAAATTGGTACAAGAGTATAAAGCAATTATATTCCAATAAAAAAAAAGAATAAAGGAAGAACAGAAATGGTAAATATATAGGTAAATATAAAATACTAGTCTTCTCTTGTATTCTTTAAAATATATTTGACAGTTGAAAGGAAAATTTATAATATTGTCTGATGGAATTTTCAATATATGTAGACGTAGGCATAGTAAGGGAACTATAGCATAAGCAGGGGTGGGTAAAGGACTTATGAGGTGTTAAGGTTTCTGCACTCCAACTGAAATGGTAATACGTCAATTCTACATGGACTGTAAAAAGTTACATATATACTTTGCAGTCCCTACAGTAACCACTAAAACAGTAATATAAAGAGATATAATCAAATCAAATAGATAAATTAAAATGGAACAATAAAAAAAGGTTCAAATAACACAAAAGTGGCAGAAAGAAGAAACAGATGAAAACAACAACAACAAAAACCCAGAGTGACTAGTAAATGGAATTCAACAGCATATTAAAAGGATTATACACCAAGACCAAGTGGGATTTGTTCCTAGAATGCAAGGATGGCTCAACACATGAAAATCAATCAATGTAATACATCACATTCATAGAATAAAGGAAAAAACCCACAGTATCATCTCAATTGATGCAGAAAAAGCATTTGACAAAATTCAGAGTGCTAGTAGTCCTCTCGCAGAGCAATTAGGCAGGAAAAAGAAATGAAAGGCATCCAAATCAGAAAGGAAGAAGTAAATTGTCTCTATTTGCAGATGACATGATTGTATGTGTAAAAAACCCTAAAGATTCCATATCAAAAAAAAATTGTTAGGACTAATAACTGAATTCAGCAAAGTAGCAGGATAGAAAGTCAACACATAAAAATCAGTTGCATTTCTATACACTAACAGTGAAAAATATGAAAAGGAAATTAAGAAATCAGTTCCAGGACTTCCTAGGTGGCACAGTGGTAAAGAATCCGCCTGACAATGCAGGGGACATGGGTTCGAGCCTTGCTCTGGGAAGATTCCACATGCTACGGAGCAACTAAGCCCGTGCACCACAACTATTGAGCACATGTGCCACAGCTATTGAAGCCCATGCACCTAGGGCCCGTGCTCCACAACAAGAGAAGCCACTACAATGAGGAGCCTGCCCACTACAATGAAGAGTAGACCCTGCTTGCACCAACTAGAGAAAGCCCATGTGCAGCAACGAAGACCCAACATAGCCAACAAATAAATTAATTACTTAAAAAAAAAGAAATAAGTTCCAGTTGTAAATTAACTATACTTCAAGAAAAAATGCAAGGAAGAAAAAAAAGAAGAAATCAGTTTCATTTATAACAGCATCAAAAATAATAAAATACTTAGGAATTAACCAAGGAGGTGAAAGACTTGTACAATAAAAAATAAAAATAGTGTGAAAAGAAATTGAAGAAGACATAAATAAGTGGAAACCCATCTCATATTCATGAATTATAAAACAGTGAAAACTAGAATGAATATGTGGATTTAGCAAGTTGTAGGATTCAAAGTCAACACAAAAAATGAACATACATTAACACACTAGCGATGTGTAATTGGAAAACAATAACACTTTTAAGTAGCTCCAATAAAGGAAATACTTCAGTATAAATTTAACAAAATACATACAGGATCTGAATGCTGAAAATGGCAAAATATTGATATTGAGATTAAAGAAGACCTAAAATAAATAGACAGACCTTTCATGTTCGTGTATTGGAGGACTCAATACAGCAAAGATATTGACTCTCCCAAATGGATCTATAGAGTTAATGAAATTCAACAATAATCTCAGAAGAGTTCTTGTAGATATATACAAACCGATCCTAAAATTTATATGGAAAGACAAAAAGTCTGGAACGGCTGAAAAATTTTGAAAAGAGTGCATAAAATTGGAGAAATTGTATTACTTTATTTTAAGACTTATATACAGTAATCCAGACAATGTGGTACTGGCAAAGAGATAGATGTATAGATCAATGTAATAAAATAGAACATCTAAAAATAGGCCCACACAGATAATGCCAAATTATTTTCAATGAAGGTGCAAAAAGTAATTCAATGGTGGAAGTATAGCCTTTTCAAAAAATGATGTTGGAACAATTGGATCTATACACAAAAAACAAACCTCCTCCTAAACCTCAGAACTTAATAAATTAACTCAAATGTTTCATAAATCTAAATGTAATAAATAAATTTGTAAAACTTTTAGAAGAAAACATAGGAGAACTCTACATGACCTTGGGTTTAGCAATAAGCCCTAAGATATGGCATTAAAACAATACTTTTCAAAAAATGATGAGTTGGACTTCATCAAAATTAAAAACAGGGTCTGAGAAAGACATTGGTAAGAGTATGAAAGGATGAACTCAGACTGGGAAAGAATATTTGCAAATCATGTATCAGGCAAAGGTTTAATATACAGGATATATCAAGAATTATCAAAACTCAACAGTGAGAAACAAACATTCCAGTTTTTGAATGGATAAAAGACACATAGACATTTCACCTAAGTGGATAGAAGGATGGCAAAGAAGCATGGAAAGATGATGAACATCATTAGTCATTATGGAAATGCAAACTAAAAACCACTGTGACGTGCCGCTATACACCTGTTAGAATGTTTTTTCAAGATATGTACTGACAGCACCAATTGCCAAGGAAGAGTTGCTCTCATACATGTCTGGTAGGAATGTAAAAAGGTACAGCCTCAGTGGAAAATGTTTCACAGTTTTTCATCTAGGGAAACATATACTCATGACCCAAATAATCACACACCTGCATAATATACCCTAGAGAAATGAAAATGTATGTCCACACAAAAGTCTGTATACAAATATTTATAGCATGTCTATTTATAATTGCCCCAAGCTGGAAATAAACCGAATGTCTGTCAGTGGGTGAATGGGGAGAAATCTGTTGCATTCACATAGGAACTATACGAAGGAATAAACAGGAATGGATTTCTGAGCCATTCAACAATCTGGATGAATCCCGAAGATATTTGGTGAGTGAAAAAAAGTGGTCTCAAAAGGTTACATACTGCATGATTCCATTGACATGACATTCTTGAAAAGATAAAATTACTAACATTCAGAAGAGATGGCTTGTTGCCAAGAGTTAAAGGCAGTGGGAGGCAGTGACATTAAAGGGATAGCATAGGAAGGTCTGAGGGGTAATGATGAATTGTTTAGTATCTTGATATAGTGGTATTTTACATGAATCCATACATGTGTTAAAATTGATAGGACTCTACAAAAAGTTCTCAGAAAAGGGTCAATTTTATTGCATAATTTTCAAAATAAAACATTTTTAAGTATGTAATGAAGTCTTCCTCTCACTCCTACTTTCATTCACTGCTTTCCTACCCAGCTTCTTCCAGGGATATCTGTTGCTCATGCATCCTTCCAAAGTTTCTTTACAAATATACAAGCAAATATGAATATTAGTTTCCATTTCCTCTGCTTTCTCACAAGAATGACACAGTTTAGCCTGTATTTATTTTACTTAGTAATGTGTCCTGGGGCTCTCCCCACATCAGCAGTAGAGGGTTATTCTTTGGCTCCTACATTCTGGGAGAAGGTTTAGTTGTAGCCTTGGATTTATTTTAGCTAAAGGTTTTTCATGTATTGCATGCAAAATCCTTAAGGAAGAAGGATTTGTTCTCTAGGACTGACTGTACCCAAGGGACAGGGAGGGTCTATTTACTGAAGTGTTCAGTCAGGTACATGGTACACACAGGCCCACTGCAATGTGCCAAGGCTAAGTTACTGCCAGAAATAAATGCTCAGATTCAAAGTGCTATTGTCTCAGACTGCCTGGCTTATCTGATAAATATTTGTAGAACAAATGGCTTCATTTAAGTATTAATTGGAAGGGAATGTGGGCACCTCCATTAGATTCCAGGGCCCTGACTGTCCATTCTGTAAACCTACCAGATACCAGACACTGGCATATGGACCATGGGCTTAGACAAATCAGTGCTTCCTATGGCCAGGACACCTTGGCTCCCCAACACCCACTGTGTTATGGCTCAGACCACATGATCCACATCTCCACAACATGCTTCCCCCAGGATGCTTTTTAATTCTAGTGTTTAATCTTTACTGATTTTCAGCCTTCTGCTCTTTCTAAGACTTGTAAAATATTCCCTTCCTTGCACTCCCCAGAAATTTACCCATGTATTCAAACAATAATGCAAAATTTTGGTTAACATGAACTCATGATCAAGCATAGACATGATTGGTACTGTTCTCAGCACACCCCTCCAATGTGAGTGGAAGATCTAAATTCTAGATTCTGAATCAATTATTCCATTTTTATATCCATAGAAGCAGACCCCCCCCCCTATAATTTAGTAATATGCAGAGGCAGGGAGACAGTGTGGTATAGTGAGAAGATGGAAAGAGTACAGGTTTGGGGGTCAGATATTCAAGATCTGAGGTCAAACTCTAGCTCTTCTTTTTACTAGCTGTGTGACATTGGCAAGCCACTTAGGTTTCAAAGCTTCAGTCTCCTCATCCATAAAACCCAAGGGACAAGTTTTAGGGATGGAGGAATAAGAGATACAAAACACATGGCAAGGTGCCTGGCTCATTGCTGGTGTTCAAACAGAACAAAACAAAACAAAAAGCAGATAATACCTTTTTTGTGTCTTTGGAGAGAGGAATTTCTACCAACATCTTCAGGCCATGAGATGGCATGGCAAAGAGTGGTGGGCAACACGCTAGACAATCTGGGTTCAGTCATGGGTCCATAACGGTGGAACTTGGGGCAACCTACTTAGTATCTCTTTGCCTCAGTTTTATTTTCCTTCCTTCCTTGCTTCCTTGGCTGCTTTGGGTCTTTGTTGGTATGCACAGGCTTTCTCTATTTGCAGAGAGTGGGGGCTACTCTTCATTGTGGTGCACAGGCTTCTCATTGTGCTGGCTTCTCTTGTTGCAGAGCATGGGCTCTAGGCACATGGCTTCAGTAGGTGTGGCTCATGGGCTCTAGAGCACAGGCTCAGTAGTTCTGGCACATGAGCTTTTTTGCTCTGCAGCATGGGGGATCTTCCCAGACCAGGGATCAAACCCACGTCCCCTGCATTGACAGGTGGATTCTTAACCACTGCGCCACCAGGGAAGTCCTGGCCTCAGTTTTCTTATCTGTAAAATTTGGCATGAAAATAGTACCCACCTTACCAAGTTATGACAATTCAGTAAGCTAATGAAAAGTAGTGCCCAGAAAATACAAAGCATTCAATAGATATTATCAGGAATGCAAGAGAATATGCCAGACCACATGCCTCTGTTGATGTCCGCTGACATCCCATTGGCCAAATCAAATCATGCAGAAAGCTCACAGGAAATGCACCTTGCATAGAAAAGGGTGTAGATATATAATCCTATTACAGGGAGTGAAGATTGGGAGCAATAATCCAATTTACCACTTTGACCCTGGGACCCTGTCCTTGGCTGGGCAGAGAAGGAGCAGTTGATGGTGCAGATCTGGTTCAGACAGAAGACCTCATAAACAGCAATACTAAAAAGGGAATAACATCTCCCATTTATGGGACACCAACTATGGCGGGAGGGGCTGTGCTCAGAAAATCAGAGTATGAGCTGGGCAGCCAATGCTATGAATGTCCTTCCCCTCATTTCTGACTTTCCCTGTGTCTCTCACCTCAGATAATGCTATAATTCACAGTGTAGTCTCTCCCATTTCAGGGAAGTTAATAATAAAGATGAAATAAGTTAATAAAGATGAAATAACAACAACCATGATGAAAGTAATAGTAATCATAATATGTAGGGGTTACTTTCTATGTTGGGCACTTTGTGTACACTCTCTCACTTAGTCCGCATAATAACCCCACTGTGTGGCTGTTCTTTCACTTATATTGTACATGAGGACACCAAGACTTTGAGACCAAGTAGCTTTCCCAAAGTCACACAGGCAGTAGAGAGCAGAGCTGGTGTCCGTGTTCTTCTCATTTCCCATCTTCCTTGTCCCTGGGTACTGCACAAAGTGTCACGTGTCTCTGTTCTCCAGACCTAAAGGGGAGCACGTGCCCTAGACCCTCCGCCTACACTGGAGGAGTACATAAATAGTAGCAAGGATACTTGTGCTTATGTTAACAGAAAATTGCATTTCTCAAATTCATGAGAAGTGTTCTGAGCTAAAAGCTCAACAAATAGCCCATCAAGATGTGTATCCAGGAGATGAAGTCTGTCTTGTCTCGTAGGGATGGGTGGAGGGGGCTGGGGAGCCATGGTGTCCTGACAGATGCAATTTGTGAGCCTACCCAGCAGGCGGCTGAGGCACCAGGCTATGGAACTCAGAAGCTGCCCCCAGGAGCCCTGTGTAATACTTTCCCGGGGCTGCCTTCACAAAACACCACAGATGGGTTTAAAACATCAGAAATTTATTCTCTCATGGTTCTGGAGCCCAGAAGTCTGAAATCAAGGTGTCAGTAGGGCCGTGCTCCCTCTGAGACCGGGTAGAATCCTTCCTTGCTGCTTCCTAACTTCCGGTGGGAGCCAGCAATCCTTGGCGTTCCTTGGCTTGAAGTGGCGTCACTCCAGTCTCTGTCTTCACACAGTGCTCTCCCCTGTGTTGGTGTCTGTATCCAAATTCCCCTCCTGGTATAAGGACATCAGGCACATTGGATTAAGGGCCTCATTTCGTATGAACTCATCTTGGTTACATCAGCAAAGATCCTATTTCCAAATAAGGTCACATTCACAGCTACCAGGGGTTAGGACTTCAACATGTCTTTTGGTGGGGGGGCCACAATTCACTCAAAACGCCCATCATGACCTAGGACTCAGATGGGGTAAACATACTGCCTCACAATAGGTATGGCCTTGGAGCCCTCAGTACAGCTGAGACAAAGGTTCTGCCAGGTGGCCCTCGGACAAATTAAAAAGCATAATCTAGAGAGGTCAGGCTCTAGAGTTCCATTCTCCTGCAGGTGTGGGACCATCCCTTTCTTTTTGACTGAAGACTTGCCAGATCCTGGAAACATCTGGGAAGTGTTTTTGTTGAGGAGAGTTGAACATTTGAAGAAAACATCAGCACAACATTCCTGCCTGGTGGCTCCCTGCTGATGCACTGCCGCTGCACTGCCTCCAACCCCACCAGAAAGAACGGGGCCTAGAAAGAACATGGGCTTTCAAGGGAAGGCCTGGCTCCATCTCTCCCTGGCTGTTTAAGCTTAGCAGGAGCCTTACTTTTCTTCAGTCTGTCAAAAGGAGACCCTCAATACTTACTTGGAGTTGCTCTGAGGATGAAATTCTATAATGTACCTGAAAGTAGATGCGAATATACACAGTAAATGTTGAATGATGTGTTCATTTCCTGCCCTTCCCTATCTTTAGTAGATGGGATCAGAAGGATGGATATACCAGTTATCACTTCACTAATCCAATTCAGCAAGTGTTTATGGAGCATCTAGGAAATGCTGGGCCCTGGGCGTACAACAAATGATAAGATCAACTCCTGTCCTGTAGGAACACACAACCAAGTGAAAATGAATACATATTAAGTGCTTACTCTATGCAAGGTCCTTCACCTCTAACATCCTTAATTTTTACAATATTCTGTGTGGTCTTAACATCCCATGTTGTAGGTGAGGAAACTGAGGCTCAGACAGGAAGAAGACAACCTGAGGTCATGCATCTGGGAATTGAACTGACCTGACTGAAGCCAAAGACCTTGTCTCCTGATGACACCACCTACAATTTTAAAACTGTCGCTCTAGGGGAATAGATTATATTCACCTGCCTCTAAAGCCTTGTCCAAAACGTACCTGGTTCCAAGAACAACAGAGGCAGTGTCAGCATTTCCGGGTGCTGTGTGGCCCCCTCAAGACCAGCTTGGAAGGGCTGCATATGAGTTCACATTCTGGTGTGCCTTCTCGGTTTTATTCCCACTCTTACTCTGGATGATACATGTTTGATGAGTAGCTGTGAG
Organism: Hippopotamus amphibius kiboko; assembly: GCF_030028045.1. Classification (NCBI taxonomy): domain Eukaryota; kingdom Metazoa; phylum Chordata; class Mammalia; order Artiodactyla; family Hippopotamidae; genus Hippopotamus; species Hippopotamus amphibius. The sequence goes on along the minus strand of NC_080190.1, from coordinate 136,114,149 downwards.
AGGATCAACTTTACCTTGAGAGTTGCCATCTTATTCTCTTTAGTATTGTTCAATTTCTCAGGGACAAAATGAACCAGTGCTGATTAAGAGGCCCAGTCATTTCATTATATAAGACTCTGAAGATTGGGGTCAGTGTCAAAGCCAGTATTCTTTACACACACACACACACACACACACACACACACACACACACACACACACAGACTGCAGGCCAGGAGGTCTCTAGACTCAGCAAATATTTTAACAGGCTTCCCCAGTTCTTAAAAGAATGAAAGTTTCTGGTCCACTAACCTGAGAATGCTGAAGTCATCCATCACTCAAGACCTGGGAGACCCAGGGTTCTTGGTTAGGGGCGGTCTTGATAGGCTATGGAAACAAACAGGCTATATTGCTACACACACACGGAGAGAGAGAGAGAGAGAGAGAGAGAGAGAGGCTATATTGCTCCTTCCTGGCCTGTAAAAAAATCAAAACCCCATTTTTGATTTTTGTCTGTGGACATCTTTCAAGACCCATCACTCCCTTTCCCCTCCTGCCCCACATCCAGGCAAGCTGATAAGAATGCCCAAGGATACCTTCCTTTAACACCAGCAGGAAGTTCAAGACATCCAAGCACTTGCCAGCAGGCAGAAGCCCTCACGCCAGACCCACCCCCTAACCACCAGAAAATCCCTAGCCAGTTTTGAATCTTCTTGGGAACCTGCCGTGCTCTCCCTAGATCGATTCATTATGTGAGTAATAACCTTTTTAATACACTCTCAGTGCATGCATGGTGTCGTTGGTCTTGACATCTGAAACAGACCTGGGGTGGGTCTCAGACCTATGCAGTGGATCTCTTGTTTTATCTCTAACACCTGTGGTGTTCCAATATGGCTGCAATTTCTTCTGATTCTTTCATTGGGCCTTCCTCCTCCTCCCTGCAGGGGAGTTCCTGGTGTGAGCAGGCCCAGCCTCACACTTTCACCAATGAGGGAACCAATGTTTAGAGAGGTACCCTACCCAAGGTCCCTGATATCATCAGGACTAGGACTAGAAATCTGATCTCCTCCTCCATGATGGCACCGTAAGTGCTTACATGCATCACAATTTATCTGCTACAAACAATCAAGAATGATCTTTGTGAGTGAATTCTTTCTCCAATACATTACTGGAGCTCGTATTTGTGTTCTGATGTGCTATTATGAATGTAGAAAAAATGGTTTTGCCACTGCATGGGATTGGCCTGGCTCTGGACATGAGCACAGAAGTGTGGTGTGTACAAAAGCATTGCATGTGTTTGGAGGTGTGTGGAGGTGTGTGTGTGACAGCAGATACAGGGTGGGAAGCCGTGTGCTGTCACGTTAGCATAACGAGGAGTGGGGTCACTTTGTCTCCCTATAATGGACAGCTTTTCCTTCAAACACTGCAATTTTAAACACAGGTTGAGTGTTCCTCTTTCCTTGCAACCATCTAGAAAGGTTCTGGAGACCCAGGGTCCCCACTTGGTTCTGGGGAACAGTAGGAACTGTTTAAGGAAAAGTCCTGTCCTTTCTGAATGACTCATGTTCCGAGGAATCCCATGGCCATGAGCAGCTGCTTCAACACCCCAAGCCAGACCACCAGCAAAGGAAAATAAGCTGTAGCCCTTTTGGGTTTCTCATTCAGTAACCTAATGTAGCTTTCACCTCTTTTAGGACCCAACATACTGCTTCTCATAAGACTCTGGCAGGATTTCCAAGTTAAACAAGGGAGAGAGGGCACTGTCCTCCCCCAGCTTTGTTTTCCTGTTATTCTGACCCCTGCAGAGTGTCCTGGGGCCACGGCTGGAGCTGCCAATGACACAGTGCAGATGTGAGTGGTGGCGTCAAAGGAAGCCGATAACCAAAGTGTACAGCCCACTGCTTCTGAAACAGAATCAGTCTGGAAATACAACATACATGTGTATGTATGTGTTTGCTTTTCCTACGAAAACTTCAATTAGCAAGAAAATTGCAAGTGACCATAATCCCCCAGCATTAAAAGCAGCCTGTGTGCTAGCACTGGATTTTTCAAGTCAATCAGCTTCCTTCACTAATGTGATTCCCATTAGCCAGAGAGCTGCCCGGAAAGGCTGTCTTGTTTCACCTGCTTCCTCTGAAGTAGGCCTATAGTTGCCTTGTTGCCATGGGAGTCGCTAAAGAGATGCCTGGACATAGTGAGCGCCCAGGCAGCCCAGAGAGGGAGGACGATGTCCCCCTCCAGATCTGGGTGTCTGGAGATGTGAAACCTGGGTCATGATGGCCATTCAGTGGTCAAGCTTGCTGTTCAAGTCTAGAGATACGGAACAGTTGTTGACCCTCAGCCCTGAGGTTCAGCCAGAATAAATAAGATACCTAAGGGCTTCCCAACCTTGTCAGCTTCCCCGGTCAGTCTTCCTGTTGTTCCTGGGAGCCCCTAACCACAGGAAACAGGGTGGAAGAGATAGCTATCCAAAGAGGACTTCTACCCCTACTCATTTACTCCCACTCAGTCTTTCCCAACTCCCACTGGGCTTCTAAAGCAGGGATAAGTGGGCTGGGATAAACTATCTTTCTTCCTTCCTTCCTTCCTTTCTTGCTTTCTTTCTCTGACAACGGCTGCCTACTTCCTATTCAAATTTAACTAATGTTTATTGAGTACCTATTATGTGCTAGGCACTGTTCTAAGTGCTTTCACATTTATAATCTCACACAATCCTATGACAGCCTTGCAAGGGAGGATTAATATCCTGATTTTACTGATGGAAGGATTCTGAGATCAGCTGGGGATCAGAATGTGGAAATCTTGAAGGCTAAAAATGGAAATGGAGTGCCATCCACACTCTGGAGACAAATGGACAAATACACCTGGGATTTGTCATTTACTGGCTGTGTGACACAAGCAAGTTACACGGGTGAACCTCAGCATCCCGATTTGCAAAACAGGGATTGCCTTGGAGAGCTGTGAGGAATAAATGAATAATGCATGTGTAGCACACTGGCTAGAGCACAGTAGGCATTCAGTAAATTAGGTGATGATGATTCTTGGAAAGATGGGTCTAGTGATGAGTGCAGAGTGCAGGGCAAAATTGAGGAGGGAGACATTGGATGTGGGCAGTGAAGATAGGAGGCTATGGGGTCTATCATTTTCAACTGGAAAGAATGCAGGGTGGGGGGAGCAGGGATAGATTAACCTATCAATAAAACAGAATACAAGGTCCAGAAATAGATCCAACAGAAACTGCACTTTAGTTTATGATAGAGGAAGCATTACAAATTAGTGGAGAAATTACAAGTCATTTAATAAATATGTTAGGACAACCAGCTTCCTTTACTGAAAATAATTACATTATGTCTCTACGTCACACCATACCCAAAAATAAACTCCAAATGCATTAAAGACCCAAATGCTTGGGAGAATGTTTTTATGACATGGAGATAAGGAAGGGTTTATTTTATAAGACAAGAAAGTCAGAAATCAAAAAGGAAAATGTCAAAATTTAAAACCTCTGGGGGAGAAAAAAGAGTAAAGTAACAAAGAGAAAAACAAATATTGTCTATTAATACATACATGTAGAATCTAGAAAAATGGTATAGATCTTATTTGCAAAACAGAAATAGAGACACAGACGTAGAGAACAAATGTATGGACACCAAGAGGGGAAGGGGTGGTGGGATGAATCAGGAGATTGGAATTGACATGTATACACTATTGATACTATGTATAAAATAAATAACTAACTAGAACCTACTGTATAGCTCAGGGAACTCTACTCAGTGTTCTGTGGTGACCTAAATGGGAAAAAAGTCCAAGATAGAGGGGATATATGTATGTGTATAGCTGATTCACTTTGCTGTACAATGGAAACTAACACAGCATTATAAAGCAACTATACTGCAATAAAAATTAATTATAGAAAATAAAACTTCTGAAAAGATAAAGTAAGAGGCAAGTAATAAGGAAGGACTAATATTTGAAATACATAAAAAAATTCTTTAAGTAAATTTTTAAAAAGGACAAAGAGCCCAGCTAAAATATGAGTAAAGACTATAAACCACCAATTTACAGAAGAACCCTAAATATCCAATATACATATGAAAATATGTCTGGGCTTCACCAACAAACAGGGGTATTCAACTTAAACAAGGAAATTTCAATTTCACTTGGTAAAAATGGAAAATTATGACAATACAAAGTATTGGTGAAAATGCAGGGAAACAGGAATTCAGCAGGTAGGTAAAATAACTTTGGAGAACAGTTTTGGCGAACTTTAATAAAGTTGCAAATACACATACCCAAGGACTGAGCACTCCACTTCCAAGATATATCCTAGAGAAAGTTTTGTATGTTTTATAAACATTGCTTATAGAAACCAAAAACTTTGAAAACCACAAAATGCCCACCATTGAGTGTGTGGATAAAATGAATAAACTGTGGGTCATCCACGTGGTAGAATACTCTACAGTGACTAGAATACATGGATCCAATCTGTATGTGGCAATGGAGCCAGACCTACACAACACAATGTTGAGTGATAAAAGTGAGCTGCAGAATCTTACGTATAGGAGATACCATTTTTCATACAAGTTTACAAACATGGAATAATGTTATATATTATTCATCAATACAGACTGTATAGTGAAAATATAAAGGACTGGGGACACATGGAATTCATCATAGTGGTTGCTCTGGTAAGGGAGGAAGGGGAAGAGATCTGATACAAGGACATGAGGTATTTAACTCTGTAATGTTTTATTTCTTTTTTAAAAGATCTGAAGTAGTTTTAAAAGTAAGCATTTGTTCATTTCAGGTGGCAGGCGCATGGATTCTTTCAGGGTTTTTTTGTTTTTGTTTTTTTCTTAAAAGCTAGCAGGTCTGGGATCACTCTGCCTCACTCTCTTCTTCCAGGGCCTGGCTCTCCCCCACTTCTTTTCATCAAGGAGTAAGAGCCAGGACCCCCATCAATCATGGGAGACACTTTTTGCTGTTCTTGGGGCACCTTTTTATCTTGTCTCTGAGAAAGTGCCTTTTCTTCCCATGGCTCATGGCTTTACCAAGGAATTTAACCTGGCTAGAGTTCTTCTAGAACTTCTAGTAGGTGTAATATTAAAAGCAAAGCACTTTAGTGATCTCAGTGGAAAAATTATATAATTTTAAAAGAACAGTGAGTCAAACTCTGAAATAAAAACTAGAGGACTATTGCATCCTCAAGGTCACAACAGGAAACAGAATTCGCCCCAGAAGGCCCAGAGACTATTACAGACGGGTGGGCAGTGCAGTGCTATGGGCACACGCAGGGATGGTGAAGTAAAGACCCAGGGATCAGCGGCCATGGGAAGTCATTACTACCCTAAGGCAAGGGGAGGAGGAGAAGGAACAGTGTAACTGTGGTCCAGCGAAAAATGAAACTACAGAGGAGGGGCGGCCTGCTGGAAGCTAAGTCATGGAAAGCCAGAGACACCACCAAAGCAGTGAGAGAAGAGCGAACAGGTGAGAAGAAAGACCTTGACCAATCTTTCCTCTCAGCCGCTAACCTCTTCCGGGTGCCTCCCATTGGCTAATTGACAGGAAGCCAGTTACAAGGAATTCTGGGAGTTGTAGTCCACAGGGGGCGGCCCCTTAGGGGCTCAGAGTAGAGAAGAGCTATGTGGGGGTGCAAGCAAATGGTGACTACCTAGACTAATAGCTAAAAGAATCCCAGGCATGGAATTAGTGAGCAACAGTCACACAGTTTAGCTTGAAAGGACAGGAAGAAAGACCTGGGCCGTAGCCTTTGAAGAGGTCAAAGTTAAGGAAGTGGAAACCACAGAGGAAAAAGGACCCGGGCTTTGGATTTGGGCTTTAGTTGAGCCTCTGGATAAAGAGGCTGGTAGCCCACACTAGTCCCAGTGTGAGGGGCAGAAGCAGTGGGGCAGGGGCTTCAAGGTGGGACCAGAGGGAATTGGCAGCCAGTGGCCGTAAAGCCCCAGTCTGTTTCCTCCAAGTGGGAATTCATAGGCAGCCGTGGTGGCTGAGTGCACAGATGTGGAAGGAAGCAGGCAGTTGATGGAAAGCAGATGAGTGGGCGGGAGAAGAGCCTTGTGCGAGACTCAGCATCTGCAGGTAGAACAGCCAAGACCTCCCTTCAGCCTGAGGCTGCCTGGGGCCCCATGGGGAAGGTGCTTGTGCCACCCACCAGGCATTGGGCAGGCTGGAGACACTTCCAGGAACCCCGGGCTGGCTGCCTCTCCCAGGGGCCCTTCAGCAGACAGTGTGACACCCACCAGCTCATTGAGAAGATTTCTGTCACCTTCAGGCTTCTTGATTAAGGTCTCTTGGCTTGACTGAGACAGAGAGACGAGTACTGGGGGACAGCTCAGGCCAGGGCTGAATCCGGCCCTTTCTGTACTCCTCTCCCGTCCCCATCAGCACTTTCCTGGTGTTTGATGGGGAGTGTGAATTTAGAAGCTCCATCGTTTAGCAATGGCCAGTAGTGGAAGGAGAGAAGGCATCCACAGACTGCGACATTTCTGTGGTGGCATCACTGCCACTCACTCCAAGCTGAGGCTGCTCCCTGCACTCGCATCAGGGGGATGGAAACTCAGCCCCCTAAATCTGGGAGTGGTACCTCTTAGCCTCCTTGGGGACCCCAAATTGTAGCCATGCAGCGCCAAAGTTTTCCATCCATAAGACTCCATGCTCCTTGAAGACTAGGGCTGAATTTTGGCTTTCCAAAAATATGTTCATTCCTACAGCACATATCTGGCACTCAGGGATTGTGGAGTTTAATTCGGCCCGGCCCCTTTCTTTCAGAGACAAGGGAAGGTAGGTATATTCCCCAGGGGACCTATGTGAGGAAAGAGCCTGCACTGGAACCCGGACCCCCATTCCTTGTCTGCTGCCCTTTCTACTCTGCCAGCCTGGCTCTCCTCACTGCTCCGCTCAGGGACTTCCTGGGGGAGTGTTTCCGCCAGGTGAAGGGCATAGTATTTGGCCTCACGGGTTTCCCTACTGCTGGCTTTCCCACCAAACGCAGATGGGCTCTTCCTGGCGTAGAGCTGGGTGCCATGGAAAGCTCTGAACTCAATTTTTTTGGTAGGAAAATGCGTGCTGCCAAGTCGGGCTCCCCGGGGGACATTTTAGCTGCATGACTCATGGGGTATTCAGAGATCCTGCTCCATTTAAGGGTGATCTATTTACAAGCATGTGTAGGTTTTTAGAATTTTACAGTGGTTTGTGGGGAGGGTGGAGTACATATTCAGAATGTATGGGCTTTTCCTGGACTGTAAATAAAACTGTGTGTGAGTGAGTGTGTATGTCTGGGGGGCGGGGGGGAGCCACTGATAATGATTATGTAGGAGCTTTCTAGAAATAGATAGCTAACTCTTTTCAGAGCTGGAAGGATTTTCTGCAGATTAAACCTGCAGAGTATGTTGGTTGCCGCGGCGCCGGGCGGAGGGAGCAGACGAGGAAGAGATGCGGCGGCGGAGGAAGTGAGGGGAGAAGCCTCGGCCCCGCAGCGGTGGGCTGAGCCATGATCCTGTGTTCGTTTTTCAGGTGGAAGCGCCGCACTCTTTTGTCTCTTTATCCCAGTTTCTAAAACTGCACTGCAGGACCCTCTGCGGGAGGCAGGAGGAGCTAGAGCTCCCCTTCTATAAGGAGCCTTGGCCCTACATCTGGGAAGAGATGGATGTAATCCCAGCAACCCACCTGAGGAATCAGGGAGATGCCCAGAGATTTTGCTGGAAGGATGCAGGCTTGGCCTCAGGAAGTGGTGCCCCAAAGTGCCCCCCATCGCCCTGGATCCTCTAAAGGAGAGTGGGTCTGTCTTGACCTCTGGGGAGGGGAGCTTTGATGAGTAGCATGATGGAGGAGAGACCAGCAGGGCCGTCACAGCCACCCTAGCTCAGCCTGGGAAGGGGGTGTGCAGACAGAGGTACCACCAGCCAACCAATTCTTCCTTAAAAAAAACCCTTGGATCCTTTCTCAGTCTCCCCAACCCCACCTAATCCATCAACAAGTCCTGTCCTCCAGTGAAAATCCTAAACCTGTGCATCTCGTCCCATCCTCCCACTGAGCTACCCTGGCTCATTTCAGTGTTCTCCCCAAAGGGGCATGTTGATTGTTAAAGGGCTCTGAATTCCCTTCAAGCCACCCTCCGTCGCTCTCTTCTAAGTACCTCAGTTCCTGGGTCAGTCTACCTTCAAACACCCTGAAGGGAAAAACGCTTTTGCCCAAACCTCCCCCAAGGGATATTCACCACCCAGAATCCAACCTAAGTGGCTCCACCAAGAAGCTGGAGCAGCATTCACAGATTTGGCCCCAGGTTACAGAGGGCTCACGCTGGCAGCAGGGGCTAAGCTGAGATCACCAAACCCTGGGGCCTGGCTTGAGGTCAAATGTTCTATTGCCTGAGCTGAGAAGCAACAGCCCTCCCCCGTGGCTCCCTTGTCCTGAAACTACAGGGCCACATTCTGGAAGCCTGTTCCCACAGCTCACACCAGCCTGATAGGACCAGCAGAATCACTTCATTTCTAAGTCCCTTCTAAAAGGCAACCTGCCAGGGGTCAAACCATCCAATGTCCCGATGAAATATACACATTTGCACAAGACATGCTGCTTTGCTTATCACTGTTAACACAGCAGGGGAGCTGGAGGTGGGTATTTGGAGCTCCTCTGACTTGTTTTTAAAAGGCACCCAAAGAGATGTTAAAGTCCCTCTATTCTTCTTGTTAATTTTATACTTATAGTTCACGCCTATTGTGATGCTCACCTTGTGCCTGGCACTCTTCTAAGCACCTCATTCGCTAGTTTAATCCCCTTAAGAACCCTAGAGCCACTGTCCCTAGCACTGTGGACAGGAGGCAGGGCCACTCCCAATAAGCAGCATTTCAGCCCCCAAGGGTGTTGGCCATCTCTGCGCACTCATTAGAGTCAAACACCTAATCTCTGTGTCATCCACTCTGACTGAGAAGGGGGTGTTCAGTGTCATCTCCTCCTCTAGCTGTACGCATCCTGCAGATTTCTGAGTCTCCAGGAGTCTGACAATAGCAGGTTATCAGACTGATGAGATCAGGTGTTGAACTTATGATTTGATATTCTGCAGAGCTTGGGTCCTATAGATGTGGAGGGTGTGAGAGAGTGAATGGAACGTTTATTTTCATGACCCTCTGACACCCCTCAAAAATGTTTTAGCCATCCCTGATCTCTATTTGTTTACATGTCATTTTGCATAAAAGTAGACTTGAGAACATGTAATCACAAAACCTCAGCCCAACTGGCCTGTTAACAAAGCTTTCTAATTGCTGGAATGCCACAGGAACCACTAGCCTTGACTACTCTACTCTGGTGTTCGGTTAAACAGAGATTATGCCCTTATAGCCTGAAAAATAGCTGCACGATAAAATATTAAGTAATGGAAGTGCCTGCAGAGAGAGCTCTCGAGGAAGGAGGGATATTCCTTACTGCATAAACAGGGCAGCCACATCCATCTGTCAATAGATGTACTGTTCACAGGCCAAACTACGGCATCGTTAACAATAGCTCTTATTTGATCAGAAAAGACAAACAAACAAACAAAAAAACCCAACAGCCTCAAATGCCAAGGTAGTCTTTTGATCGTCTGGGGGAAAGGAATATTTTCATTCAGAAAAGATTATTTGAGCTCCTAAAGTATGATGGGCATTGGCCTAGATATGGGGACACAGCAGAGAAAATCTCCCATCTCTGTAGGGCTCACAGTCTTGAGGGGTCAATGGGCAGGTCAGCAGGGGGTTACTCACAGTGTGCCAAAGTGCAGCAGGGATATGCTCAGGGCGACAGGGGTGGGAGGTATCAGGGGTGTCCCCCCCAATCATGGTGAGTCAGGAACGACTTCTGTAATGAACGATGTCTAATTCAACATTCAAAAGATAAAACAGAAGTGGTGGGGGGGGGGGGTGGAGGTGAACAGAAAGCCCCAGGTATGTGCAAGGATCCAGAGGGAGAGTGACAGCTATCCAGAGGCAGAGCAAAGGGGGAGCAGGAAAGGGCATATGTCCTTGTCTATGGGAGTCCCTTAAAGATGTGGGTCTAGGCAACTTTTAGTAAATGTAAAGAGAAAGGATCCAAAGTACATCACGGTGCCCCCAGCACCACTTACCTTTCTTACGGCACTGAAATCATTTTCCGAATGACCAGAGCAGAAAGGGCAAGAGATGAGATTTGGAGATATCCTCAGAGACAAGAGTCTCGAGGGCCTTGTAACTTATATCAAAGCACTGGAGCTTTATCTTGAGAGCACTGGAGCCACTGAAGGATTCTGAGCCCATCAGATTTAGAAAGATCCTCCTGGCAGCACTGTGTAGGGTAAATGGGGGAGGGGATCAAGATCAGAGGTGGGAAAGCCATTGCAGTCCTCCAGGAAGGAGATGACAGTGGCCTAATTCTGGTATAAAGTATTCAAGAGAACACTCATTTCTCATTTTCATCACTTCCCCTTGGGTTCCCTCATCTTTTGGAACTCTCTAAAGTCAAGACATTTGCTTTTACTATCAATATTAAGTGGGACTAAAGGTGCCTAGTCCTTGCCCGCCGGAGCTCACATCTCTTCCAGAGAATATTGTGACTGTGTTCCCCAGCATAGGAAGGAAATACCATTTCCCCACTTCTTTTTTCAAAAAAGTCACTCTTCATTTGCTTCTATGAGATGTTTGTCTCTGGACAGTGTTTGGATTCCACGAGCATGTGCGTGTATGCACTGCGGTCCAGCTAATGCGTGGCTTTGCTTTTCTTGGTTTCCTGGATGCAGGCGAACTTCAAACAATGCAGTTTCCTCCTGATGCTTATCTCCACAACCCATTTCTCAGAATGTCTTGCCTATTAACTTTCAAACAACACCATCTTCAGTGCCAAGTTGCTTGCTTCAAGGTTTGGCACTCCACTGGAGCATAAAATGATAGTATTCCTGTCTCCACCTCCCTCCCGTTCCCCTAAACCATGCCTATCTTTCCTTTAGCCCCCAACAACAACAAAAAGCTATACACTCCCTGAGAAACACCCCTAATCTTGAACCTACCCTTGGTCCCTGAAAAGTATTTGGTTCATGGGTCATCACTGTAATGCATTTTAAGAGGAGATGAAAATGCACGGATCACCGTTCCCGAAAACAGCTTCCCCAAAGACATCAGAGACAAAGGGCAAAAAGACAGGATGATTCAGTACAACCCCACACATTTCTGAGAATCCTTCAGTGGCTCCCCATTGCCCTTAACATAAAGCACAAACCCACTGGGTATCTGCGATCTTTTGGACAGTGGGCTTCAGCCCTGACGTCTCACCTTTTAAGCTCTAGCATGTTTTTTACTGGGTGAAGAGTGGGTGACTTAGAGACCAGTGACGGCCACCTGAACCAGAGGAAGCGCTCCCCCTGCTGGCGGGCATCTCTGCTGCACCTTGGTCCCAATTGCTTGTGTATGTACCTTGCTCTTTGCAGCAGGGTGTGTTCCTGGAAATTTGTGTATTAAATTGAATCACATGGTGAGTATTCCTGGAGTGTGCACTTAGAAAAGGAAATCTGTGTCAAATCCTTTTTGCTAGGTGAGAAATCCTTTTGTGAAGGGGAATAATCACTGCCCTTCTCCAGCCCTTGATTTGTTGATGCTGTGGACTTGGGGGTTTATTGAAGGGGTTCTCTAGATGCTGGTGTTCCTGCTGAAGACTGTGAGCATGGTTCCCAGGGAAAGGCCAAGGTAGCTGAAGCTGAGTTCAGAATGCTTGCACATCTGACATCTCCATGGTTTGTTGAGGCTCCTTGTAACCCAAAGCTTGTCTCTGTGAAGTGGTTGGTGCTTCTCAGAGCCTGATGGGGGGATGTTGTCAGCAGCCTCAAGGGCCCTCCCCTGGCTGATCCAGCTGGACCAATGCACACTTGGAAATGGATCAACTCCTCCTGTGGGCCTTGGCTTTAGTATGATCAGGAGGGAGCACAGAGGAGAGGGCAAGAAGAAACACGCCCCTCCATCAGAAGGGTATCAACCCTTACCCAAAGGGATTGTGCCTGTCACAATTAGGGTTGTTTTTCCTCCCTCCAGATGTTGTGTGTTGCAGAATCCTTGGTGGGTAAGCACACACGTGGCAGCCTTCGTAGCAGCCAGTGCCAGCCCGAGGGCTTCAACAGCAGGGGCTGCAGTTGGGCATGAAGCACGACGTGCCACGCACAAGGGTATGAATGTGCGCTGACAGTACCGTGCTGCGGAGTTCCCACGAGCACAGACCCAGCTTTGTTTTGTGAACTCTTTGTCACCAGATATAATGAGGCCCCTCACTGAGCCTGGAGACTTGGTCTGAAGAAATGATTAATGGGATTAAGCTTCAAGGCTGGCTCAGTTTTGTGATTTGAATCCTTGCCATGAGAACCCACCTTCAAGGCCAGCCTCGTGGTTTCACCTGGAGGCCCAGGAAGGTGAGCCCTGAGTAGTTTCCAGATGAGACTCTGTGGAAGTCAGAGTCTAGAAAGGCCAGGCTGCTTCTCTGTAGTGGGTGGGTGTGCTGGAAATCACCAAGGAGACCATCTGTGGGATCCCTGCTAACTCAGCCATCAAAGGAGGTTAGAAACCACTGGACTTGAAAATTATGTTCACAGCACCTTGAGCTCAGAGCATGAAGGGAAACCCAGATTAAAAAGCACAAAGACTCTTTCCTTCTTCAACTGAGAGGGCAGACAGGCTATATACATTTGAAGGCAGTTATAAACACCAGACCCACCAGCTACAATTTAGGAGGTCTTATATGTAATCTGCCCGGTCCCAGATATTTTAATTCTATGTTGCAGGGAAGTAAGTGCCAGCTGGCTGCTGACCGACCATGCTCAGGGTTCAGTTCTAAACAGCACTGTTTGGGAAAAGCTCAATCTAAAACAGACAGCTCTGGATGTGTTTAGGTTTTGCTTTCTTTCCACTTTTAAATATTAAAAATTGACTCCAGCTGTGGGGTAGAAAGTAACGCCTAACCTATAAAAACATTGACAAATAAATCACAATGCAATTTGCTGCGCATTTTTGTGAGGTCTAAACACCAGTTCTTGAAAGGAATTTTCCATTATTGCATCTTGGGAAGATAACTTCTTCATGAAAAATTCATTTGACTTTTATATTTCATAAAATCATCACATCGCATTCCCTCATTTGGGATGTGCATGTGCGCTGGAGCACCCATAACTTTCAGCTTGTCTTTCCAGACTCCTAAGCCTCCCTTCATGACTTTTGCAGGGCGAGGGACAACATCAGAAGCCTTACCTGGTGGTTGAGGTTATGCTGCATCCCCTGCCCAGGACCCTCTTCTTCAGAAAACCAGGCAGAGTCTCAGCAAAGGGACAGCTCTCTTTGAGTCTAGATTGAGCACCAAACTCCCCTACCTAAACTCCGTTCCTGTAGGCACACCCCTGGGTACCACCCTTATCCAAGCGAGAAAGAAGCTTTTACCCGCGTTATCTTTTGGTGGCATTACTACTAGCATTAACACTTTTGTTTCTGAGGTAAGGATAAAAGATTCATGGGAAACAGAGCAGAGAGGAGAGGGGTCTGTGTGACAGACTTGGTGCTGTGAGTTGGAGTCTTCAAATGCCTTTTTTCATAAATGATGCTGATTCCAGCCTAGTTCATATGGTATCAGCCACAATGGGGGAGGCATGCTGCACTGATAAATGGCCCCAGATATCAATGACTTACTTCTGCTTATATTACACGTTCGTCACAGGTCCACTGTATTGTAATAGTTACTCCAAGATCCAATGGATGGAACGACCAGTATCTGAAGTGTTGTCATTGTTCGTGGCAGAGGAAAAGGACATCTTGGAAGGCCTTTCATGAGTAATTAAATGCTCACAGCTCATCAGCCAGAACTGGTCATATGGTGCCAGCCAGTGTCAGGGGATGCCAGGAAATGAAACCCTATTTGCCCAGAAGACAGAAAGCAAGAAAGACTTGGTGACTGGAATTGATGGATATTACTTGCAACATGTCTGCCTCATGGTGGAAGTCCTTCCGCAGTATCTGTTCTAGCCAGCAACCCTTCTGGGCTCTGGCCTCAACAAGGTCACAGCCCTGGGAGTACGGTCATAGGGAGCAGTCAGACTTGTAGTGAGTACCCTCTGAGGGTGTCTTCCCAGTCCCTGTACCTCTTCTCTGAGTGCTACGCCCAAACTACCTACTCACAGGGGTGGGCCCAGCAGTTGCTGTCATGTCAGTACTGCACAAGCCCTCTCTAGATGCAGTTGATTGGATCAGAGAAATTCACCTAACCAAAGCAGAGCTAATAGGATTCTATGTCCCAGAAATTTAGAATTGTGGTTCAGAAACAGCTAGTCTGAGTGATGCATGTAAATTTGGGCGCTCTGCTAAAGGCATTTTCTGCTTATGCATGGAAAAACTAAGAAAGTTGTACTGCAGAAGAACAAGTCAGGCATACGGAGAAAAGTAACCACAAGAAACCACATGGGGAGAGAGAGAGAATCCCAGTCTCACCCTAGCACATAGACACCTGATTGGCAAAGAAAAATGAATGTGTATGGGCTAATATAGGCATCCCCCACAGAAGGTAATTACCTTAGGCCAAGGGCATTGAGTATCTGGAAGATTCCTATTAAAACACTGTCCCTCATGGAAAAGATAATATCTGGCACCATTACCAGCCATGGCCACTTTACAGTAGATAAGTTTATCAGGTTAGGCAGCCATTTGGTGATATCTTTAGAGAAAAGAGCCCCAGGTTGATAGACTGGCATGTATGGGCTTATAATAATGAGGACATGTTTAATTGCAGATAACAGGAAGCTCCCCAAAAACAGTAGGTTATTTCTCTCACACACAAGGAGGAAGGCAGTCTGGGGCCAGCACAGCAACTCAACAAAATCATCACTGATACAGTTTTTCCCCTTCAGTTCTCTGCTCTGCCTGCCCTTAGAAATCTCATCTTCATGTTCTAAAATGATGGCTGTAGGAGCCCCTCCAAATTCTTGTTCCTGGCAGGTAGATAAAGAGGAGAAAGCTGTGTCCCCTTCTTTTAAGACTTCCCAGAAGTCTCAGTAGCCAGAGCTTAGTCACTTAGATGAGAAAGGTAGGAAAAATAGCTCCAAGAAGCTCTTCCTACATGGTGGTGCCTGGGCTCCAACAGGTGCTTGCAGTAAAATTAGTTCTGTTACAGTGGCTCCAACTAATTGGAATTGGAACCAGGGCCCAAATCAAGACAACCATAGGTACACCAGACATAAGGAAAGCCAGCCTTAATGGCGAGTTGGTTTGAAACTGCCTAGCTGGAACTTTCTGGCCAGTTGGAGCCCTATGTAATGAATGGTGACATAAAGACCAGATCAGATCCTCCCTGGGAGGGTGCACCCCACAGATGGAAGGGAGTTACACAGGCTCAGGCTATGTCCCAAATGGTGATGACCCTTTGTTTTGTATCTCCTTGAGCTCTGTTGTACATCCCTGACCTGGAAGTCCTGGGATCCTCAGGGGACATCATTTAGATGCCAATGCCTCTCTCATGTATCCTTGCTGTAAACCTCCTTACCAGATGTTATCTGGGAAGGTTTCTTTATCAAACCTTAAAGAGCCTGCTTAACACAGGAATAATTGTGACAATTATACTTATTGTAATTAATGTCAGAGAGTTTCCAGGAGAAGGAAGGGAAAGAGAATGACCTTGATGATTCACCACTTTGCCTCTAACTGATCTGGACTTGGAGAGGACTGTGACCACTCTCATTTCTGTCTGCCTACAGAACAACAAAGGTATGTCTTTCCCATACCTCTCCTCCTGGTTCCTATAGCCTCTATACCTACATTCACCTATATTTGTTAATCCATTAGGAGTTGCAAATTGATGATAATCTAATTCTAATAATTTGTTTTCATTTACCAGTTGGAATACTTTTATAAATAAACTCTTGCCCTCATCTACTATTTGGTTACTCAAAGGTACAGTTCAAATAGGAAAAGCAAGATAAAGAGACTGCCTCCTCTGTAGACAACTAATTCTTTTTTTTTTTTAATTTAAATACCATTATGAAATAGTGAATTTAAACATATGTAATGGATTTCAATATACTAAAATTATTATTATATTGTCCTATTGTTCATTGGTGGGATTCTCTTCAGGTTGGCTCCTGAGTCCTTTTGACATAACCCTAACAGTCTGCTTCCTGCTTCCTGCTAACCGACCTGATGAGTTGTTCACCTTGTTTATTTCCTGTCTTATATTTGGAGTCAGCCATTTCTCTAAGTAGCTCTGTTTCTTTTGAGCATTTGGAAAGCCATCTGAGTGCTAAGGATGTCCATTGCGACCGGGTTGATCATTGTTTCTAGACCTTTTCAGTGGACAGAGTGCTGGGGGTGAGGGAGGGAATATATATGAAGCATACATATATATGATTACAGAGCTTTTATTAACCTCTTAAAAATCTTTATCTCCTTTATTCATGTCAAGAGTCCTAGTTCTCAAACACACAGGGGGTGATAGAATTTAGAATATCCCACAATTACTTATTTGTTTTATCCCACATTGCATGCACAAACACTTCAAAATAACAATACCATTCCACCAGTCCTACCATCACTACAATGACCAAAAACATTTTAAAAAAATGTGTATATGATCACTTCATCCCCCCAATTAAAAAATAGTTTTACTGTATCTACATGATCAGAGCATGGAGCTATTATCTACTTACGGTACCTCTTACCCCGCACCTAGTCTTAGAGTGCCAAGTAGTTATATATTTAATGCTTCTCACGGTGTCCTCTAGACATTTTGATTGTTCAAAGTTTGTTCCCCAGTAGACTTCTTAGGGAAAGCTTAGGGGACCAGTTTCCCTCAATTGTCACATGTTGATAACAGTATGTCTGTACCCTTTACACTAGGAAGTCAGTTTTGCTGAATACAATCGTTGGCTCACATTTTCTTTCCTTGAGTAACTTAAGCATGTAACTCCATTTTCTTCTGGCATACAGGGTTACTATCAAAGTCTGATGATAATTTAACTTTTTCTCTTTAATGCCATGTGCTCTTTTTTACTAGATGCCCAAAGTATTTTTTCTGTTTCTTTAAAATCATATGATTTTGTTATGATATATTGTGGAATTGGTCATTTGAGTCAATGTTCCCAGGTACATGGTATGCTTTTTCCTCCTAATGAATTGGCCACTTTGTTATAAAATAGACTTGCTTATCCCTGGTAATGTTACTTTCCCTGAAATCTACTTGCCTGATATTAATATACCATCTCTAGCTTTATTTTTCAGATATTTTTATTTTTCATTGTGGTAAAATATATACAACACAAAATTTACTATTTTAATTATTTTTAAGTGTACAGTCCAGTCGTGTTAAGTACATGCACGTTGTTGTGCAACCAATCGCCAGAACTCTTTTTATCTTGCAAAACTGAGACTTTATTCCTATTAAACAACTTCCCATTCTCCTGTCCCCCTAACCCCTGGCAACTAGCATTCTACTTTCTGTCTCTATGAATTTGACTGCTCTAAGTACCTTGTAAAAGTGGAATCATATAGTACTGTAATTGTCTTTTTGTGACTGGCTTATTTCACTTATCATAACGTCCTCAAAGTTCATCCATACTGCAGCAGGTGTCAGAATTTCCTTTATTTTTTTTTAATGTATTTGTTTTATGTTATTTATTTATTTTTGGCTGGTTGAGTCTTCGTTGCTGCGAGC
Source organism: Hippopotamus amphibius kiboko (assembly GCF_030028045.1). Taxonomy (NCBI): domain Eukaryota; kingdom Metazoa; phylum Chordata; class Mammalia; order Artiodactyla; family Hippopotamidae; genus Hippopotamus; species Hippopotamus amphibius. The sequence goes on along the minus strand of NC_080190.1, from coordinate 136,096,482 downwards.
AGGCTTTCTCTAGTTGCGGTGAGTAGGGGCTACTCTTCGTTGGGGTGCATGGGCTTCTCATTGTGGTGACTTCTCTTGTTGCAGAGCACAGGCTCTAGGCACACAGGCTTCAGTAGCTGTGGCACATGGGCTCAGTAGTTGTGGCTCATGGGCTCTAGAGCACAGGCTCAGTAGTTGTGGCACAGTTGCTCTGCGGCATGTGGGTTCTTTCCAGCCCAGAGATCGAATCCATGTCTCCTGCATTGGCAAGTGGATTCTTTTTTTTAATTAATTAATTTATTTATTTATTTATTTATTGGCTGTGTTGGGTGTTCGTTGCTGTGTGCAGGCTTTCTCTAGTTGTGGCGAGCAGGGGCTACTCTTCCTTGTGGTGCTTGGGCTCCTCACTGCTGTGGCTTCTCTTGTTGTGGAGGCTTTAGGTGCATGGGCTTCAGTAGTTGCAGCACACGGGCTCAATAGTTGTGGTTCATGGGCTCTAAAGCACAGACTCAATAGTTGTGTTGCATGGGTTTAGTTGCTCCGAGGCATGTGGGATCTTCCTGGAGTAGGAATTGAACCCGTGTTCCCTGCATTGGCAGGCGGATTATTAACCACTGTGCCACCAAGGAAGTCCCTCCTTTATTTTTAAGGCTAAATAATATTCCATCGTATGTGTATACCAAGATTTTGTTTATCCATTTATCTTGTCAGTGAACACTTGCGTTGCTTTCATTCTTTGGCTATTGTTAATAATGCTACTATGAAAATGGATGTGCAAATATCTCTTTGAAATACTATTTTCAGGTTTTTTGGATATATACCCAGAAGTTGAATTGCTGGATCACATATTAATTCTATGCTTAAGTTTTTGAGGGACCACCATACTGTTTTCTATAGTGGCTGCACCATTTTATATTCCTACCAGCAGTGCACAAAGAAGGGTTCCAATTTCTCCACATCCTTACCAACACATATTTCCTGTGGTTTTGTTTTGTTTTATGGATAGTAGTCATTCTAATGTGGGTAAAGTGGTATCTCATGATTTTTTAAAAATTTTTAAAAAAGTTTTTGGCTGCATTGGGTCTTCATTGCTGCACGTGGGCTTTCTCTAGTTGCAGAGTGGGAGGCTGCTCTTCATTGCAGTGCAAGGGCTTCTCATTGCAGTCGCTTCTCTTGTTGCAGAGCACGGGCTCTAGGCTCAAAGGCTTCAGTAGTTGCAGCACACAGGCTCAATAGTTGTGGCACATGGACTTAGCTGCTCAGCGGCACGCGGGATCTTCCGGGACCAGGGATCAAATCCATGTTTCCTGCATTGGCAGGCAGATTCTTAATCACTGCGCCACCAGGGAAGTCCCACTCATTATGATTTTGATTTGCATTTCCCTAATGATTAGTCATGTTGAACATTTTTTAATATGCTTATTGACCATTCATTTATCTTCTTTGGAGAAACGTCTTTTCAAGTCCTTTCCTCATTTTTTAATCAGTTTTTGTTGTTGTTGTTGTTGTTGTTGTTGTTGTTATCAAGCTGTAGGAATTCTTTATATATTTTGGATATTAACCCCTTGTCAGGTATATGATTTGTGAATATTTTCTCCTACCCCATAGGTTGCCTTTCCACTCTGTTGGTTGTGTCCTTTGGTGCACAGAAGTCTAGCTTTCTTGTGATTTTGTGATTACTATTACTATATCTTCTTCCATCATTTAATTTTTAATATATTTGCTTTTTTATCCATTCTGACAATCTGCCTTTTAATTAAGGGTGCTTAGATCATTTACATTTAATGTGATTATGAATATAAGTAGGTTTAATTCTGAAATTTTATTTGTTTTGTATTTGTCCTGTATTTTATTCCATTTTTCTCTATTTTTACCTTGTCTTGGATTAAGTAGGTTTATGATTTTATCTCCCTTGTTGGCTTATTAACTATAATTCTGTTTTATTATTTAGTTGTTACTTTAGGGTTTATAGTGTATATCTTTAATATCTCGTAGTCATGCATATTATAAGTCACGCACTTTATTTCTTCTTTTCTGGCCTTTGTACCATTGTTGACATACATTTTACCTTTACATAAGTTAAAAATCCTAAAATACATTGCTATCATTTCTGTTTAAACAGATAATTATTCTTTAAAGAGGTTTAAATAGGGAAAATTTTATACATATACACATGTACTTATTTTCAGTCTGCTTTATTCCTTTGTGTAGAGCCACATTTTTATCTGGTATCATTTTCTTCTGCCTGAGATTTCCTATAACATTTGTTATAATGCGGGTCTGCTTGTTATTAATTCTATCAGCTTTTTATGTCAGAAAAAATAATCTTTATTTCACACTTTCTGGAAAAGATCTTTTTGGTGAATATAGAATTCTAGATTGATGTGACCTTCTCTCTTGCATTGCTCCCCAAAGGAAATCTACTAACATTCTTATCTTGTTCCTTCGTATGTTAAATGTCTTTTACCTTTTGCTGATTTTATGATTTTGTCAGTGTTTTTGAGCAATTTGATTTTGATATGCCTTCATGTAGTTTTCTCCTTGTTTCTTGTATTTGGGATTCATTAAGCTTCTTGGATCAGTGAGTTTAGAGTTTTCATCAAAGTTGGAAACAATTTGGACATTGTTTCTTCAAATTTTTTTTCGGGCCCCCACCCCCTCCTTTCCTGCAGGGACTGTAATTATATTTCTCTTAGGCTATTGAAGTTGTCCCAGAGCTCACTGATGATCTGTTAACTTTTTGAAGTTAATTGATTACTTTTTCTCTCTGTGTTTCATTTCAGATAGTCCATATAGTTATATCTTCAAGTTCAACTAATTTTTTTTTTTTTTTTGGCAATGCTTAGTCTGCAATGCCAGTCTTCTCATCCAGTGTATTTTTAATCTTAGACATTGTAGTTCTCTTCTTTGGAAGTTCAGTTTGGATCTCTTATATTTTCCATTTTCTACTTAATGTTTTGAACATGGTTATAAAAACTGTTTTATTGTTCTTGACTGTTAATTTTGACATCTACTTCAGTTCTGGGTTGGTTTCAAAACCAATTGATTATTCTCCTCATTATGGCTTGTGCTTTCCTGCCTCTTTGAATGCCTGGCCAGAGAGGCATTATTCCCAGCCCTGTGTAAGCATCAGGTACTCTTCCCTCCAATCTTTTCAGGCAGTTCTTTCTCCAGCTTTGAGTAGCACTGATCAGTACTCTGCTGAATACCCTCTTCAGATCTCTAGAGTTCTTTTTCTGTGCCACTCTCTTCTCAGTATTCTGTTCTGCTAACTCTAGCTCCTTTTGGTCTCCTAAACTTATAGGTCCTCAACTTGAGGAATCTGCTAGACTCCTCCTTTGTTTCCTGTCTCTGCAACAAAACCTGGAAACTCCCACAAGGCAGCAAGTTGGAGCAATCATAGGGCTCATTTTGATTATTTCCCATGTCTCAGGGGTCACTGTTCTTCTTTGCCTGACGTACAGTGTCTTAAAACCATTGTTTCATATATTTTGTCCAGTTTTTTTGGCTTTTTCATATTGGAGAGTAAATCCAGTCCCTGTTATTCCATCTTGGCCTGAAGCACAGGAGTGATGTGCTTTTCAACTATTTTTTCAGGAATATTTCCGGAATTATGCATATTAGTATTTTTTCTGTTCCCTTGTTTTAATTTTCATCTTCAGGAATTTCTGTTATTTGTATTTTGGGTTTTCTTTGCTTATCTTCAATATTTGTTCTTTTTTCTCAAATTCTTTTTATTTCATTCTTCACTTCTTTCTGATTTTTTATTTTTTCCTCTCTTTCACGTTTACCTTTTATAAGACATTATCTGTTGTGTTTTTTCGCTCTCAGCTTTATAGTTTAGACTTCATCTCTGAAATACTGTTTTTCTTTTTTAAAACATCTTTCATGAGTTCTGTCAGTTCATTTCTGAGTTTTTCTATTTCTGACTTTTGTTGCTCTTTCAAGTCAAATTATCTTTTTAATGTCTTTTGGTTCATTTTGAAGTAATAAATTATAATTTTGATATGTTTTGTGGACACGTCTTTCTGGTGTGTTTTTATTATTTGCAGGGATATTATTCTCAATGACTTCTATTTTTAAATAGTAACTTTGTATGGGCTTTGACTGATGCTCATTTTTATGTGACATTAGTTTTCATAGTCATATAGAATGAGGTAGGAAATGAGGTTTAGGGAAGATTTTCTAACCACTCAGAGTGCCCTCTTCTGTTGTTGTTGTTTAGAGTTAGTAAATACAGGAGCTTGTTTCCGGACACTCGCAGGCTTTGTTCTTTTCCTCCATGTCAGATCGGGCTTTTTCTTTCATCCTTTCTTTTCTTTTTAGTTAATTAATTTATTTATTGACTGCGTTGGGTCTTTGTTGCTGCACATAGGCTTTCTCTAGTTGCAGCGAGCAGGGGCTACACTTCATTGTGGTATGTGGGCTCCTCACTGCAGTGGCTTCTCTTGCTGCGGAGCACAGGCTCTAGGCGCGAAGGCTTCAGTAGCTGCGGCACACAGGCTCAATAGCTGTGGCTCACAGCCTCTAGAGCACAGGCTCAATAGTGGCACATGGGCTTAGTTGCTCCACAGCATGTGGGATCTTCCTGGAGCAGGGATCGAACCCGTGTCCCCTGCCTTGGCAGGTGGATTCTTAACCACTGTGCCACCTAGGAAGTCCTCTTTCATCCTTTCTTATTGCCCACGTCCTGATAAATTCCATTCCCATAAGTTTCTCCTAACTGTGTGGCCCTGTCCTAGAAGGGAGCTCTGGGTTCGTTTTGAGAGTTTAGAGGGTTAGATGGATCCAGCCTCTTCAGTCATTCTTACCAGGGACCCTTTTCATTCACTTGCCACTGGAAGAAGCAATGCCCTCCCAGTTTCAGCTGCCCTTCTCATATTGGCTCACTCTACTTTCCAGTGTGTACCTGCTGGCTATTTATTTGCTCTTGGGCCCATCAAACCCTGCCAAACTGCTTCTTCCCTCTTCCTTTTGTGCTGAGCCTTGATACTGTGCAGTTTTGTGGCTGCTGTTGGTTTGTCTTTATCTGCTTGTATTTTGGGTTGTCACCTAGTTTTGTTTAAATGTTGTCCATGCATTTTCAGTTTTGGTATCTATTTGTACTATATTTATGAGAGGATTCAGACAGATTGAAAAACTCTACTGCAACCACCACCATTTTCCAAAGATTTTGTATCTGATGTACGATATTTTGAAAGAGCTTCTTCCCTATTAGCAAAGCCCTAGACAGACAAAAACCAGGAAAGGGGAGTGAGAGATAGAATTCCTACTAAGATGAAATGGAGAAAAGCATTAGGAGGTTATCTGGTGCATCCAGTGTAGGTGCTGAGGGTAAAGACATGGTGTTGGTATTTGAAGAGCTGCTTTATTCTACTCAATAAATATGAGCTCATTTTTCCATTATGAGAGTCAAGAGGACCTGCAGTATTTTAGCTATGTATTGCTAGATCCAGTATATATAGATCTCTTACTTCAGGCTCAGTAACTTACAATATTTTTTTCTGGTTTAAATTAAAATGGCCTATTTCCACAATCTCACTGATACCTAGGACTTTCAGTTCTAACATTCTGTGCTTCTAAGGATCTCAAAATATTTGATAGATCTTTTATGGTATGCCTTTGGTAATGACCCCATATTTCACTAATATGAGTGATGGGATTAGCAGCACAGGGTCAGAAATTGATGAGTCCCAAACCTACTACTCACATTCTCCTACTCCGGCCATGTTGCCTTTCCTGACTGAGTTTGCCTATCCCACTTCTGAAAACAAACCCAGACCATTTGCCAAGGGGAGAAAAGGCACTGAGCAGTGAGGATGCCTAAACTATGCTGAGCATGTTGTCCAGTCTTTCTCCTTCTGGGCTCTTGGGCTTTCCTGGCAGCCTGAATATGTGGGGATTCTCAGAGTGTTTGCTACAGGTAACTGTCCATGTCTCATTTGAACCAGAGCTATAGGGAGCCAAGGAAGGAAATGGGATGGATTCCCAGATGAAGGGGATGTGGCATTAGAAAATATGGTGGAATTAGGGCAAACTTTATCTCCAGATGGAAACAGTGCCTTTCTAATGACTTGTCAGATGATTTGCAAAACAATTGTTGTGTTTTCTTCAGTGGCCTGAAACAATGTCCAAATGGGGTTTTTATGGTTCTAGGGTCCCACATGGCCCGCTCTCTTCTCAAAATCACATTCAAAGAAAATGCACTCCAGAAACTAAAAACAATTTTAAAAGCACACTAGTCTTTATTGTATCTCTCAAAGATGGGGATCTAATTTCAAATCCTAGCAACACAGTGCACCATAAAATTTTCACTCATTTCCAGTTCTCTCACTCCACAGCTACTCCATAGCCTCTAACTCCCTCAGTCTTTTCTAAAACTTTCCCTGACATCCATCCTGCGGGTCTTCATACGTGATTTTCTCCACTCTCCTTATTCTCTGCCCTGCTACCTCACCAGAAACTGCCACAAGGGTTCCCACACCTACCAGACTGCTCTAGGAAAGCTAGGAGGCCTGTGGCTCTTTATTCTCCTGTCTTCCCTTGCTGCCCGAGGGAAGCTGGCAGGACCTCTGGGATTTTATTCTTTGCTTGCTCTGAATGCTTTTCTTGCGAGTAAGTCCAGGGAAGAGTTACTAATGAATAAAGCTCTCCTCTTTTATGTATTTAATCAATAATGGAAAGTACACTTGAGAAAGCTTCCAAATGAGCCCCCGCGGTCAGTAATAGTGGTAAGAAAGGGACTAAGGCTGAGCAAAATCATTAATTGCCAACCCAGTGAATGGGCAGGTCTTCCAAAGACAGACCTCCAAGGGAATACTGGGGAGTGACCTTGCTTGTTGTAGAAGCTCAGTGTGTGGTCCAGGCTCCCTGGTACCCTGTTAGGAAAATCCAGTTTTGCTTGTAGTCCTCTTATAAATGCTTCAGTGTCATCTGGGGTGGTTTAAACCTAGGGGACAGATGGGAAAATTTGATGAGGTATTAGCAGTGATCAGAGACAGTCAAAAGCTTACAACTGGGCCTAGAACAGAAGAGGGTATGGAGGTCAGAGAGAGGCAGTGTGGTTCCACAACAGGATGGTCCACGAGGAGCAATGAGAAAGTGATAATTATCTACAAACCTGGAAGGGCAGTACTGGAAAGATCAAGACACATATTTTGTCCTAGAGAAATGGAAGTTCTGGCTATGACAGGCAGTCCATACAGGGGAATTAGAAAAGGATGCAGTGACCAGAAATGGGGCCTAAAACAAGGAGACTGGTCATAGGGAACAAGACAGAACCTATTTTTTAGAATCAAGGGACAAGATCAGAGCTGGGTCCTAGGAAAACTGAGTGAAGCTGAGCCACAAAGTACAAAGTGTAAGTGCCCAGGCGTCTGGTAGGAGATGCTGCCTGACATGGGCTGGGTTGGAACCCTGACTCTTTGACCTCCCACCTTTGCGACCTCAGGAAAGTTAAATAATCCCAGCCCAGTCTCCTTATCTCAAAAAGGGGGTTAGTAATTCCTACCTCACAGAATAGTCACAGACGCTACATGGCGTGATTGTTCTCAAGCACTGGTACTGCAGAGTAGGGCTGTAAAGCATGTCAGCTCTTCTTCTCCTCCCACAATCATCACCATCTTCACCATCATCGTATCTCACCCACCCACACAGAACAGAACTGGCCCCAGAGCCTGAGCTGCGGAGTCTGCAGATGAGTGCTAGGGAGAAGTAGGCACAAGATGCCTGCACATGCAAAAACAAGATAGCCCCATCTTACTCAGGTGTGTTTGCAAGTCAGTTGTTTGATGCTTGGAAACCCTGTCCATCAAAGCTATTCTATAAACAGTGTCAGTCCGGGTGTCAGGCTGGTCTGCCCATGCCTTTTTGTCCGGAGGAAAGAGGCTAAACATTGAGTTGCCGTGAGGTGGGGCCGTCATCTTCATTCCTGATCTTCAAAGGAGAGGACTTGAGAACAGAGAAGAGGTGGGAATCCGCCGTGAGATGAGACAAACTCTTCAAGGCCACATGAGGGCTCTCCCAGACCCCTGGGTCTCTTTGAGCCATGCTCTGACCCTGGTCCCGGAGAGCTATGCCAAGCCCCTTACCATGGAAGCCCAGACGTCCCAGGGCTGAGAGCCGGGGAGAAGAGGGGGAGACTGGACCTTCTTTGCGATGATCCATGACTCTCATTCTTCCCCCTGCTCCTGCTGAAGCTGCACGAGTCGAGTGGGCGCGTCTGTTCCTGCCATTCGCCAGCTGTTGTAAGAGAATTAAAAGTCCCCTCTGAGGCTGTGATGAGCGATTTAATGATGCGGCTGTGAATTAGGGCATAACAGCAGAATGGTCGCTTCATTTTCAGGCTTAGGTGAGTGGAGCTGACTTCATGCTGCCTGGCCAGGAAATGGGCCCTGCAGTGCAGCTCTGTGCAGAATTCTCCAGGAGGGAGAAGGGGAGGAAGAAGGGGAGGAAGAAGGGCAACGATAAGACTTGCTTAGGCCATTCTGAACCAGAAGAGAGGCCACAGAAGGTCTCAGATTAAATGGGGACTGTGGCAATACCCAACGTATCCTGAATTGTTGGAGAATAAGAGCTCAAAATTAATGCATTTTTTTAAACAACTGAAAGCAAATGCTTCTTCCCCAAAATGGAAACTTCTAAAAGCACATTCATCATTGTTCCATGCTGTAATGGAGTTGTGTCCCGAGGAGCTTTTGAGGCATGTAGGGCCATTTTCCCTGGCACTAAATGACCCCCAACTAATGTGTTTTTCTATTCAGGGACTCTTTTGTCTCTTTTTTATTGCCAGCTACCGCTTCTCAGCGTGTCATCTCCCAGCATCTCCCACTCTGCTTGCTTGGCTTTGAAATCTGCAGGAGCTAAAGGGTACCGGGGAAAATGAGAAAATCAATCTGCTGGAATAGTATCCTTATATTTCATTTGATTCTAAAGCAATAGAGTTGGATGAAGGGTAGTTTTTCTTCTTCACCCTCTATGTGTCATCACTGCCACCCACCTCCCCAAAATACACACAGAAACACTCAAGGAAGACCAAGGCCCTGAATCACAGCCTTTTTCTCCATCCCAGTCTCTGCCATTACTACTCTTAGAGCCAGCCCATCAAGGTTCCCACCCTAGACCTCCTCTTTTGGAGGACCCTGCTGTAACCCTCCTATAGCCATCTCCCTTCCCATGGGGCAAAGAATCCAAGGAGCCAAAGGAAGAATCCCATAGGGAGTTCATACTCCCTCTTTCAAGACCATGTTCTGGGGACCTAAGACCCCAGGAGTCCCTGCTCAAATGGCCTTGAACCCACTTTCAGGGTCTTTTCCCTCTAGAGGATGGACAGCACTGCTGTGGTTGGAGGGGTGTGGGTAGAGCTTGGATGCGCAGGCTGAGGTCACACAAGTATAAGAGTAACCCCCCCCCACTTCCCCATCCCAACTCCACCTGGGAAGAGAACAGGGCTGGGGTTGGGAAGAGAAGGGAGGCACCACTATTTGCACTCTTGCCAAAGCTGCGCAAATCTTAGGGGTGGGCTAAATTCCTGCTGAATTTTAAGTCATTTCAGTGCCTTTGTGGGTGTCCCATCCAACACGCTACTAGCCTTTTTGGGTTATTGGCCTCCTCGATTCCAAGTACCTTTACCTGCACTCCAGATTTTAGCATTGCCCTGAAATTCATTAGTCCTTCCAAATGTGTGGGCACTAAGCACATCAAATGTTATTTGCCCACTCGGGCCATTCCCCTCCTGCCCTCTGCCATCTAAGACACTGAGCCTAGGAAACCCAGGCATCCATTTCTTTCAAAATCTGAATCCGTTTTTCCTCTCATTGCTGTGATATCACCCTTTGGGGAAACCATCTGCTCCCTCTTTGACATCCAACTTTACTTTTTTGATGAATCTGGAGAATCTTAAAAACACAAAGGCCTCTATTAGGCATATCTGCAAAACAGCTGACCCTCTCTACCCTAAAAAGACACAAAAATCTGAACAGGAGTAGCAAAGAGGTGAGGGAGAAATACTTTTCTCAACAGATCTGGCACACCTCTCAAAGGCCACCCAACCACCTGTGGACTCTTCCCTTGCTCAGTGGGTTGCCACTTGTATTTCAGCCTATTCTGGGACATTCTGTTCCACTTCTTGACTTTGTGCCTTTCCTCCTTTCATTACCTAGAGCAGACCTTAGGGTGGTTAGCCACCTCTGCCCTTGAGTCATGTTATTCGCTCATGTGGCCTCTGTTTTTTAAATCCATGCGTCATGCTGAAGCAAAACACAAATCAGGTTGCCTTACCCTTTGCTTAAAACCCTTCACTGCGCCCCATGTGGAAGAAATCTCCTACTCACAGCCCGCCTCTCTGTCTCTTCAGACTCATCTCCCATCACCCCCAGTTTCAATAATATGAGATCACTTGCTTCCATGTGTTTGCTCACACTACCCCTCTGCCTGGGCACCCTTGTCACCACCCCACACCTGCACTGCCCACCCCTCTTCATGTAACCAACTCTGATTGTCCCTTGACACTCAGCTCAGGTGTCACACCTCCTGACCCTGCTCCTATCTCCCAGCAAAGGCTGGGTTGATGCCCCTCTACTGGGCACCCACAGTACTGGTTAAGCTCCTGTATCTTAGAATGTACAATATAGCATTAAAATTATCCACTGATATGTTTTCAAGTGTCTTTAACTTCCTTGAAAGTGGGCACTGCATTTTTTCACCTCTGTGTCCCAGCACCACTGCACCAAGCCTTCAATAAATATTTACTGAACAGATTCAAAATGAGAAGAGGATGATTTGGGGTATACTTATTTCCTCACTAGTGATTCACTCAAAGGTCTGCTTGTTTCTGGGTCTCCTATGACTGGGACTAGTAGAAGTCAAGTTACTAGTAGTTGAATCTTAATCAGTTAATTATTATCAATTTATTGAGCATCTACTATGTGTCAAGCATTCTGAACAATTGCACGATTATACTCAGAGGTTCCTGTCTTCAGGGAGATAAAAACCTTGATAATTTTTCTGTAAATTAAAAATAACATCACTTACAACACAGCATTTTCAATATAAAGGACATGAAAAAAATTCTTTTTTCCCTTTTCATGTCTGAAAATGTTTGACTATCAGCTTGCTTAAGGTTCCCAAGGCATGGGGTCCTGGATTTTGTTTCACAGTCACAGTTTGCCTGAGAGGACTGAGAAAATCAAATGAAGACAAAGTATTATAAAGGAATGTTATTTTCAGGAAATAAAAAGAGAGCAGGACTAGAAAAGCAACTACAGACCTAAGGGGGGGGAGGTGAAGGCCTTTTTCTTTTATTCTTTTGAGAAAGAAAAAAAAAAAAGAACAACCCACTTAGAGAGCTTTTGTGAACTATTTGCTTCCAGAGCAGTGATTTTGTGATCCTGTGCCAATGGGTCTCAAACCGGCAATTTTGCCCCCGAAAGGACATTTGGCAATGGTCTGGAGACATTTTTGGTTGTCACATCTTAGGGGAGGGATAGTCTACTGGCATCTGTCAGGTGGAGACCAGGGATGCTGCTAAACATCCTACAGTGCAAGGACAGGCTCCACAGCAGAGGATCATCCTGCGCCAAACGTCACTAGTGCTGAGACTGAGAAACCCTGCCCTGCATTGTGGAGCGGGATCGACACTAACTACATTCCAAAATTCCACAAAAACAATCAAATGCAGTAATGGTGTTTAGTAGTCACGAGCTTGACCCCTGGGCAGCTCTGACTCACACATAAGGATAAAGCTGGGACTTTGGGGCCGGAACAGACCTCTTGGATGATTTTTATGCTATAATTAGCTTTTAAATACTCTCACCCGCCTTTCCTTTCCCTGCCCCGCCAGCTTTCTTTTTTAAAAAAAGGAAATTAAATAAACAAGAACAATCCCAAAATACCCTTTGTTTATGTCATTGGCTTTTTTTTTTTTTTTTTTTTCTTTGCTGATGAAGTAAAACACAATATTATAGGGAAAGAAGATCACCAAAGGCTACTGCTGAAGTTGGCGGGGACTTGTGGAGCAGAGCAAAAGCCTTGCTTATGTGAACTATTCAGAGAGTCAGACACCTCAGACGGAGATGAAATGCACAGGGGAATGTGATCATGACGATTTGCTGATTGTGCTTTCCCCATGGTAGGTATTTCTGGGTTATTTATTTATTTAAACACAAGTGGTGTATATTTGAAGTAAGAATATCCCAGTCCATATTGTTCTATTTTCCCTCGAGAGGGTCATATTTCTTCTGTCAATAACCCAGGCTCAGTTCTACTTCAGCCCCAAATTACACTTCCTCATAAGAGATGAAAATGCCACATTTTCCTTGAGATCTTTATTCCACATGACTTTGCTAATGACTAGAGTAAAACTGAGAAGTTCAGAAACAGGAAATCTCTCCTTCCATCAAAATGAGTAAACAAACCAGAGGAAAACAAGACGCCAGAAGCTAAAATGTACTTGTAGAGGGTTTAAAATCTGTTCCACAAATCTGAAGGATATCCTCCATCTAGGCTGGGAACTTCTTGCCTGTCCACACAATTCTCCCTGCAACCTACAGCCACATCACATAGCCAACCCTGACAGAATCTTTTCACCATCCTGTTGTGGATTTTTGTCTTTTAGCATTGAAAAGATGTAATGCAGATGCTTATCCAGTCTCACCCATCTTACCTCGCCCCTGTATCTCCACCTCCACCCCCCAGCAACTCGTCTGTACCCAGATACCCCACGTGAGGGTGCCAATTCACATCTCCAGGCCCTCGAGCTCTCTTCCTGTTCTGAGACACTTTCCCTACTTGTTCACCTGGAGAACTTTTCACCTTCAAGATCTTGCTAAGACAGCACCCCTGTGAATATTCTCCTGACCTGCAATACCCTCTCCCACACATATGTATCATGGTGTCCATGTGGCAGGTGTCATTGTTACCTCGCTCATATTCCCTGGGACAACCCCAGAAGCCACCTGGAGATTCAGTAGATAATTCCTGTACAGGTCCATGGCTTCATTTCTCAGGACTCTCTGTCTCTTGCCTTGAGGACTTTCTTTGACCACCAGAGCATGTCATGTCCACACGTGACAGGCAAGAGTGGTGGGGGAGGTTGCCTCAGAAGCAACCCTTAACTGCGGAGGGGCAAAAATTCATTCATAAACACCCAGCTTCCTTCCTTGACAGAGAAACCATTTGGAAGGATGTTCTCCACCATGTCTCAGATGATTCCCAGTAGGTCTGAGCTCCCGTTACCTACAGGCTTTACCTGCTTATTAATACAATCTTGATTGGTTCTTCCTCCTTCTCTGCTTCGTTCTCTCATGCCTTTGTTGCGCTTCCTTGGATCATCTCTCAAACACATAAATAGCACCCAAATCCTTATCAAAAGTTCCACTTCTTCGGAGAATCCAAGCTAAGATAGTCCCATACAAACTTCCATTATCATGTGAGTGCTCTGTGTTGTAATTATTTGTTTCTGTGTGTTTCAGATAGCGCATCTGAGGACAAGCCCTGTGTGTTAGTTATTTATCCTCAGTGCGTCAGATAGCACATCTGAGGACAAGCCCTGTGTGTTAGTTATTTATCCTCAGTGTGTAACCAGTGATGGACCCTGTATATGCTGATTGAAGTAAACTGAGGGGGAAATGGATGGAGAGCCTTGAATGACCATCTGCAGAAGAGCTGGAAGGGTGTACCAGTGGGAACAGGAATAAAGAGGAGAAGGCAGTTACTTATAGAAACTGAGTTGTGAAGAAAAATCAAATTAACTAGTGAGGATGGAAGAACTCCCAGAAACTGCAATTAGAAAGTGCATCTACTGAGGGAAATTCTCAAGAGGACAGAAGCAGTTCTCTAAATGTGTGGAAGGGGGACCCTAGGGTGGGGCAGTTTCCATGTTGGCATTTGGGTGGCCAAGGAGAGGGGATTTCCTGCTGAATGGAAGGTGTAGATTAGACTGAACACAAGGTCAAGGTGAAGGGGTGATCTGGTTCTTTTTAAATAGAAACCTCCTTGAATGGTTAAGCCCCAGGCAAATGTGTCAGATAACATGAAGCTTTACCCTTTGGGCACTTGCCATCTGTGTGCACATAGTTTCTGCCTAACAATGAATGTTAATATGGTGGAAAAAACATGATTTGCTTTCTAAGTGGCTGAGCATATGCTGGGCTGCAGACCCATTGCGGAGGAGTCAATGGAGAGAAGGTAAAGGGGAAAGTCAAGGTCTCCCAGGTGCCCAGGTGGAGGGAACAGAAACCCTCAGGAAGAGAGTGCTGGGTGTTTATTCAGCAAGGGGTGTGCATTGTTTCATCACAATGCTATATCTTTCCTTAATTTTCCTTTTGTTTTAATTAATTAATTTATTTTTTTAGCTGTGTTGGGTGTTTGTTTCTCCACACATGCTTTCTCTAGTTGTGGTGAGCAGTGGCTACTCTTTGTTGAGGTGCATGCGCTTCTCAGTGTGATGGCTTCTCGTGTTGCAGAGCACGGGCTCTAGGTGCATGGGTTTCAGTAGTTGTGGCACACAGATTCAGTTGTTGTGGCTAGAGGGTTCTAGAGCACAGGCTCAGTAGTTGTGGTGCATGGGCTTAGTTGCTCTGCAGCAATGTGGGATCTTCCTGGACCAGGAATCGAACCCATGTCCCCTACTTTGGCAGGCAGATTCCCAACCACTGCACCAACCGGGGAAGTCCCATTCTTCCTTAATTTTCTTCTTTTGTATCCTCTTTTTTTTTTTTTTTTCATTTTTCATGATGCAACTCTCTCAACTGATGTGAATTGAGAGGCAATGAATGAATATGGGATTCATTCATCTGACAAAAATTTACTGACAGTCCACTAACTACCAGGCCCTGTGCCAGAGACTAAGCTTGAAGTGGGCAAAAATATAATCCCTGCCTTCACGGAGCTTACGATTTAGCAGGACCATATTTGTAGCACATTTTCAGGAGGGCACAGAGAAGGGCAAGCTAATTCCACAGAGGGGACAGAGCAGGGACAGCTTTAGAGAACTGAAGTTGGAGCCAAAGACAGAAAGCGGGGATTTCATCAGGGACTGAGGACAGGGCAGGAATCCAGACAGCCATTCATTTGTCTATTTCTCACCATCTTTGCTGGATGCTTATTGAGTTCCTATTAAGCGACAGGCCCTGGGGCAGTGATAGTGTATAAGATGATAGTCTTGCCCGTTAGGTAGAGTCCAGTGCTAGAAGCTGATGAGGACCAGGCGCAACCACACAGGGGGACAAGAACAGAAGTGAGTAATTAGCATAATTAGTAAGTAATAAGCATCGTGTGCTCTTGCACACTGACGGCTCAGTATGCTTCCAGCCTGGAGGGCGTTGGGTAGGGGCAAGATTTGAGGACGGTGGCCTCGAGGAGATGACATCACAGCAGAGACATGATGGTTGAGGCTTCGGCCAAGTGAGGCACTGGCCATGTGAGGACAAAGTAGAATATTTTAACAATGAGGTCTTTCTGTGCAAAGGTTTGGGGGCGAAAAGGTCCGTTTAGGAGGATAGGGATTGATAAGCCTGGAGAGATAAGCTGGGACAAGGTCTTGAAGGGCACTTTGAAGGAATTTGGACTTTATTCCCATGACAATGAGAAATTATTGAGAAGCCTTAAGCATGGGCGTGCCATATTTATCTTTGCATCTTAGAAGGATTAGTCTGGCCCCCAAGTAGAAAATGCATTGGAGGGGAGAAGGAGTAGAGACAGGAAGCCCAGTTGGGAGTCGGCTGCAGTAATTCAAATGAATGAGTAGCAAAGGCAGGTAGAGATGGGGAGAAGTGACCCAAGTAGCACATGCACACGCCCACAGGCACCAAAGAACACAGTGGAGCCGAGAGATGCCGCATAAGGTGGCTTCAGCCCAGAGTGAATGGTAGAAATTGATGGGAATCAAGGTTACCGAAATGTTTGTGGACTTGCAGTGCCATGCCAAGTCATTTGGAATTCATACTAAAGGCTTTGGTAAACCATCGAAGGATTGAAGGAAAAGAAGATTTTAACCCTGATATCTCTGAAGGATGGATTGGTAAGAGAGGAAACTGCCACCATTTTGGAAATTAATTTCACAGTCCAGGTGCAAAACTGGACCAAGTTGTTGAATCTATCTGAGCCGGGCAGATGGTATCCATACTCAACTATAATGTAAGTTTAATAGTCTTTCAATAAGGTAAAATGGAGAAAAATCTACCATATATAACTAAAGAGAATTAATGAGTTGATATATGTAAAATGGTTAGAAAAACGTTTGATATATAGTGGGTTAGCCAGGGTTCTTCAGAGAAACAGAACGGACCGCACAACAGAAGTAGAAAGAGATTTGAGCCAATGTTAAAGGTATTGGCTCATTCAATTATGGAGGCTGAGAAGTCCCACAATCTGCTGTAGGCAAGCTGGGGACCCAGGAAAAGCCAGTGATGTGGGTGGAAGGCCTGAGGCAGAGAGCAAATGGTGTAGATTCTAGTCTGGTCCTGAAGGTCTAAGAACCAGGACTGCTGAGGGCAGAAGAGAATAACGTTTAACTCAGTCAAACTGGGAACAAATTCAACTTTCCTCTGCCTTTTTGTTCTACTCAGGCCCTCAATGGATTGGATGATGCCCACCCACACGGGGAGGACAATGTGCATTACTCTTCCACCAACTCAAATGCTAATCTCTTGCAGAAGCATTCTCCCCGCTACACCGAGAAATAATGGTGAACCAGAGAGCTGGGCCTCGCATTGCCCAGTCAGGTTGGCATATGAGATTATCCATCACACACAGAACCTTCGATGTTAACCTTATTTGTGCACTTACTGTTGTAAGGATTACATTGCATAATGTATATGAGATTCTTAGCAGAGTAATGGCCCATGTAAATTAATCAATAAGTAATAACAATTGCTATTAGTTCTATTATTTTATGATTAACGTTGAGATCGTGAACTGGTGCTATGACAGTGGAGAGCCAG
This sequence comes from Hippopotamus amphibius kiboko, assembly GCF_030028045.1. Taxonomy (NCBI): domain Eukaryota; kingdom Metazoa; phylum Chordata; class Mammalia; order Artiodactyla; family Hippopotamidae; genus Hippopotamus; species Hippopotamus amphibius. The sequence goes on along the minus strand of NC_080190.1, from coordinate 136,079,563 downwards.
AGGAAGGAATCTTGTTGGCAATGTGATGGTGAAATACAAACTTGATCAAAACACTTTCCAAAAATAAAAAAAGAGAGAGGGAAACTCTTTTTTCATTGTATCAGAACAGTTGGAAGTAAGAAAGCTAGCCAGTTTACTTTGAAATATTATGATATCATTAAGAAAAACAGGCATATGGTGAGAATGATTTGATAGGTTTCAAACTCATTGAGGATCTTAAAAAAAATTTTTTTAAGTACATAGACTATGTTGTCAGTGCAAGTCTTTGCACAAGTCAGTCATTTCTCCATAGCCTAGATTCTTTTTGTTTCATGGAGGTTTCAGAGCTTGCCCTTTTTGGGTCGGCGAAATGTCAATTGGTTATTTTTTTCTTTCATCTGCACAGGGAAGTATGTTTACCTTAAAAGCAAAGCATAAGGTGTGTGCGGTATTTAAAATCTCTGGCTCTACGCAGGGTGCCTTCTGATAGCAGCTCTGCAGCCAGCCTTAGGAAGGTCCACTTTGCTGTGGAGAGGCCGTCCAGGGTGGCACAAGGACTATGACCAGGCTTTGGGACATTCATAACCAAAGGACCTGCAGAGGGATGAGCCAGAGTAAAGCCTCATCTCCTGCAAAGAATACACAAACACACAAGAGGAAGAGTTTCTCTTCCATTGTGTCAGAACAGCTGGAATTTTTATGAGATGCCTTTCAAGGTTATGGCTGGACAAAGTGCTGAGTACCACCCCTCTAGGACCAATTGGTGAGTGAACACCAAGAAAGATGGTTTCTTAAACTCCGTGAACTTCCCCGGTGGAAAGTTATAAGTAATACTTGCACAATCTTGTGAAATTATTTTCCTTTCTGCTCCCCCGCTTACACATGTTCTCCATGTACTCAAGAACAAAATGGCAGCCGTTAGGCCATGAGTGTTTACTCAGCAAGTGCTGGTGTCCTCAGGAGCCTCTCTGGCCCAGGAAGGATCTTATTACTTTTCCAAAACACTGCGGATCATCAGTTAGATACCAGAGTAGAAACTGCCTCAGTCATCCAATTAAAAACAAACAAAGCTGTCTGGTTAGAGAGGAGGTTTATTTCCCATTGAGCCCTTGGTATTGAGGTCTGTTTAAGAACTTTGTAGCACCTGAGCCTATTGAGACCCATGTTGAATAAACAAGGCTGAATTTTAAAATATATCAATTTTTGGATCCTAAACTTGTCCATGCAATTTCAACTTCACATCACTTGATAATAAAATAATCAGTGTATATCAACTGTTGTTTTTTGTCTTTCTCTTTCTTTTCTGTTTTGGAAATGATGTTTTAAATTAGAGGTGAGAAATGGGGGAAAGAGGAGCTACAGAGTGAGAACAGGACATTTGGAGCATTGAGCCAGTATGAGGGTTCTGGGTCCATGTTCCCTCTTCCTGCCCCATTTCAAATTCATGAGCACACAGGAGCCTGCTGACTGTACATATCTGCATTAAAACCACATTTGAACAGTATTCCTTGCTGGGATTTTTTACATTGTATTTCCTTGGTGATGTATGGACTGTCCTTCTCAGAGGGTTTACAGATTGCAAGAGAAAAGCAAACCTGTCATTTAGTTACGATATTGAGTATGTAGAATAAATCAGGACTAGTAATAAAAGAGAGAGAAAATTTTAGGATGTTGTTGGTTAGTGCTAAAGGTTGTGCTATTGGACTTTATTGTGAAGATCCTGTTCAAACATAATGCAGTGTATTGGCAGTGAGTTTTGTGTCCAATTCTATTATCCTTCATCATGTAATTTTGGAAAAGTAACTTAATTGGAAACATCTTGGACAGGACAGAGCATGGTTTCTGGAACCAGACAGATCTGGGTTTAAATCCTGGTTCTACTGTTTAAATAGATAGTGACCTTGGGCATGTTACTTAACTTCTCTGAACCAGTTTCCTTGTTTGTCACACGGAGAGGGTTACCTTACCTCATATGGTTTGGTGAAGAATAAAAGAGATGATGTGTGTAAAATGCCTTCTACTTCCTCTTGTTTTCTTTTTCCAGCTTGAAAAGATGAATTATACCTGCTATCTACTTGTCTAATGATCTATTAGGAAGATTAGTTAATGCCTAGAAACCAGTTTCAGTGAGTAAAATAAATTAGTTTACAATAAAACTATGATTATTAAGAAATAAGAGGGCTTCCCTGGTGGCGCAGTGGTTAAGAATCCCCCTGCCAATGCAGGGGACACCGGTTCGAGCCCTGGTGCAGGAAGATCCCACATGCCATGGAGCAACTAAGCCTGTGAGCCACAACTACTGAGCCCACACACCACAACAACTGACACCTGCGTGCCTAGAGCCTGTGCTCCACAACAAGAGATGCCCCTGCAACAAGAAGCCCGAGCACTGCAAAGAAGAGTAGCCCCTGCTTGCAGCAACTAGAGAAAGCCTGTGCACAGCAACCAAAAATAAAACAAATAAATAATAAAATAAAATCTTTAAAAAAAACAAAAGAAAGAAAGAAGAAGAATGCCGTTTGCAGCAACATGGCTGAACCTAGAGATTATCATACGAAATAAAGTCAGACAGAGAAAAACAGATATCGTATGATATCACTTATATGTGGAATCTGAAAAAATGATACATATTACTTACTTACAAAGCAGAAATGGACTCACAGACACAGAAAACAAACTTATGGTTTCCAAAGGGGAAAGGGAAGGGGAGGGATAAAGTAGGAGTTTGGGATAAACATATAAGCACTACTATATTTAAAATAGATAAACAACAGGGACCCACTGTACAGCACAGGGAACTTTACTCAATATCTTGTAATAACCTATAAGGGAAAAGAATCTGAAAAAGAATACATATATGTGTGTGTGTGTGTGTGTGTGTGTGTGTATAACTGAATCACTTTGCAATACACCTGAAACTAACACAACGTTGTAAATCAACTATATTTCAATTAAAAAGAATTAAATAGTGTAAATGCCCAGGGCCTGAGAGTGGCTGGGATTCACATGCCACTGCTGACCTATGAGCCCTAAGCAAGTTACTCCTCTGAGCATGTGTCCCCTAAACAAAAGTGGGGCTGGGGGAAGCAGTGGGTTTGACTATCACTGTATGAAGACTGAAGTCTTCCCCAGCTGGCATGATGTTGATTCAACCAATGACCAATTCTGTAGTTTGTGAAAAGTATTTTTATAAAAAATCATTCTAGGACAAGTAAGGTTTGTCTAAGAGTGGCTTTTATAGCACCTTCTTTTAGCTACTAGGTAAAATGTTCTGACTTCTAAGGCTTTATGATGGTATATGAGAGCAGATATTGAAATACAATGACTTCTGCGGTCTATTTCATGAAACATGTATGTTACTAAGTTAAAACTCCCGATTTGACATCATCCAGTAGAGAGTCTTAACTATCTGGTTCAGCAATCTCTACGTGCCAAAGAAATCATACGTGTGCATGTGCGTTTGGGGACGGGGAGTTCTGTTTGCAGTGAATTCAAAGTTATCTTTTCAAAAGTACAATTGCAGGTGTCTCAATGTTTTTGTAAGTAGGGTCCAAGGAATTTTGCTGAGCTTTTCTTCCTCCTGTCCTAAAGGAACAAGACTATAACAATTTTTCACACAATAAAGATTAATATTTCAAAGGATTTTCTCTTCAAGGACAAAGCCTACAGCAATATCAACTTTCAAAATAAATGAGGACCCTTTTATTTCTAACTAAAACATGCATTCTTCATTATGCAGCAAGAAGCCTGGAGCTGCCTTGCAATGCTGTCCCCAGAGACCACGCCCAGGACGCTCCCACACTGAGACTTCATAATGTGAAGTTCCAACATGGACTTTGTTTATACAAAGTTCTTTTTTTACCCTCTGAAAACATAGCAAAGTGCCAGGGTCTTTGAATACTTCTAAAGCTCACAGTTATCAAAATGCACACATATCTCACAATTTAAGGCATACTATTAAATAGTATTTAAAATTTTATCCTTACTAGTTCTTTAAATGCCTTCCAGATTTATCCTGTTAAAGAATGGACCAGTTTTTGCTTAATCATAACCTTAAAATGCAAGATTTTGCCAGTTTTACTAAAACCCTTAATTTTTTGACCATGACAGCACTTTTGCTAACTGAAATGAAAACTCTGAAAGACTTGAGAACTCAGGTTAAGTCTTTCATATTGTCAAAAAGAGACACACAATAAGCTTTCAGGCATTTTAAACTTTACTTCTCAGTTTTTTCTTGTTTCAATAAGATAACACAGGTAAAAGTTCTAGTACATACCTAGGAATTCAGCAACAATTATTTTCTGTTAATAAAATGCCCCTTATCTAGCAGATAACCCCTTTGGTTTAAACACCAAAGCCAATAAGACATTGTCCAAATGGAAAAGTCAGGTCAATAAGCTAGAAAAAAACACAGAAGTAGAGGTCTAGACTTGGTCCAGCTGAAGTTGTGTTTAAGTTTATATTCTTCAACATGCTGTTTGAGCTTGGAAAGCATGTATCACTTTCAGAGAATGGCATTCTTACTTTCAAGAACCTCAGTGCCAGGGTTTATTGGAAAGTTGGGAATTTGTATCTAAACTGAGGGGCCTCTACCATAACATAACCAATGTTGAGGAATAGGATTTATAATCCTCGAGAGAGTCTTAATTATTTGGCCACTACACTATTTTCATTAACTGCAATGAAAACTCTGGCTGGTTTTGAGAACTCAGTGCTGATCATGCAGAATATACTGACATCTGGTGGCATTGATTAAACAAATGCTTATGAATTAATCAGTAGCGTTGTAATTAAAATTATTGACTGAATTCTTCTTAAATATTCAGCATTCCTTTGGAGATTTTCTAAACTCTATTTCAAAAAGTCTCACCAATAGTATTTATTATCTGGCTTAATCCATTCATTTAAGCCGCTCAGTAAAACGTTATGTTTTAACTCAAGGTTAATCAAACCTAGATTAATAATGATAGGTGTGAACTGTTGACTAATTTAGGACTCCAATTTCAATAATCAGAACTAAAGAGTAATCAATTTTTATGGGGGGTTTTTGGTTTCAAGGAATGCTTTAACATGGGATAAATGTGATTCTTCTAGTTTCCTGCTTAGAAGCCAAGAGTGGAGAGCTGCCCACAGTAAAAATGGGGTGTGGTGTGTACAATTTTATGCTACTAAATCATTTGACCTTTAAATAATACATCTAATCAAATCTAGGAGAGAATTACCACTGTCTCCTTATTAGCATGACTCTCTGCAGAGTTGTCCATGAAGAAAAATAAAACAATAGTTTCTACCCTAGTTTTCACAGTGAAAAATGAAGACAGATTTTGACTTGTCCAAAGTCAATGTCAAGTCCATGAATAGAATCCGGGAGTTACTAAGTCTTGGTTCTTGCCACCCTTTGATGTGTGTTTCCATTTAAGATGAGTGACATGTAGTCAGTTGTCATGGTTTTTAAAAGCTCGCTGTAAGGTCTGGCTTTTGCATCAGAATCTGGACTAAAATCATGTTTAAATTTTGTTTCCTCTCATCGTTTCCTGGTTTTGATTATTTTTTAAGAGTAGTTGATGGTCTCATGACATGAGCCTTCTATTTTGTGTTTTGCGTCTCGTGTTTTGAATTTTATGTGAAATTGTGGGTTTGATCTTTGACCTCTGTTTACTGTAATACTGACTTGCCACTAATTTGATAGCAAGCCATAAAGATACAGTGTAAACATGCTGCTCACTTTACACAGTGCTGTTTTACTCTTAAGTGAAGAAATATGTGTGTAGAATATAATTGAGAGGCTCTTGCAGAAGTAATAAAAACCACATAAATTTTCAACTTCCAAGGTAGCACTCAGATTAATACAATCACTTTCTGTGGCAGAACGCTCTAGTAAATCAAGAGGACGTCATCAATGTAAAGAGGTATAACCTCAAATTTCGTTGTGATTTGGTCAGTGTACTCATCCAGAAATAGGGGAAATGGTATAGACCACACAGCCCTGCTGACCTGGCCAGGGCTCTGAACTCAGAGAATGCTGATCACAGGTGTGGTCAGCACAGGAGGTGAGATTAGCCCTGATTCATTTCATGCACTAATCCTGGGAGTGGGGATGGGATTAGCGCAACTGGGCAGGAACTGCACAAGATGGGGGTGGGGCGGGAAGCACTGTCCATGAGTGAGAGGGGTAGGAAGCGGGCATCTTGAAAGCTTAGCCAAGCCTGCTCTGGAGCAAGCACCACACCTGTGAGGTGTCACACCATGACCTGTATTTCCCACTTCCCACACGTGCCAAAGGGACTCTGTTCAGTTCGTAATCCCACAACCAAAGAGAGATAAGAAGACCTTGGCAAAGCTCCAGAGAAGGTTTGCTTGTTGCAGCTGCGCCTGTGGTTTCTGGCCAGGAGAGCACAGAGCTGCACGAACCTCAGGAAGGTGGGGAAATGGCAAAGCCAGCCTTTTGGGGGGAAAACTCTTCCTGTTTCTTTCTGTTATGCCAGCTGCCTGTGAGCTGCTGGCCTCGAGTGAAAGCTGTGGAAGTGTTGTCTTACCAGTGTGTATTCCAAGACTTCGTTTCCCGTGGGCTGGTTTCTGTGATGCCCGGTTTAGGATTACTCACCTCCTATGACTCCAGACCTCAGCTAAGCACGGAGCATCAGTGGCTGTCCTTGGAATACTCTGATTCGTTGGGAAAGAATTTGCTGTTAAAAAGACAACCTAGTCTCCGTTTTTCAGTTTCATCTAATTTCTCTTAATCATGTTCAGAGACGGCATGAGAATGAAATCATTCATCTGTCCAACAAATATTTATTAGGCCCCTGCCTTCTTGATGCACTACAGAAGGCATTGTGGGGCAGAAAAGAAATATATGCTACCGAGATGCTCCCTCAAAGAGCATGCGGTACCATCGGAGACATGGGGCGTACACATGGGCAAAGGCGAAGAGCAATTCGAGAGTCTCGGGGCACAAGACAGACACCCAACAAGGTAGAGGTGCCACACAGTGTGGTAGGATTCCGAGGAAAAGGAAATGGTGTCAGCAAAAAGTGTGTGAGCGCAGAGGAGGAGAAAGAGAGCATGGAATACTGGAGCTCAGGAAACGTTTGTTAGCAGAAAGTGAACTGGAACTCAAAAGGTGACATTGCACACGGAAAAGGGGGAGGCATTCCATGGTGCAAGCCAAGACCAAGTAGGCAAGCATCGGGCACGTTTCAGGAACAAAAGCCTAGAGAAAAAGATTCATGAACATGTCTCGTGGTGTAGGAGACAAGAGTTCTAGCCCTGACTCAGCCCCTTACTGCTATGTGGCCTTTAGCCAGCCTATGGAACCAGCTATACCTGAGCTTATTTATCTGTAAAATGGGAATGCAAACTCCTTCTCTGACTTGCATGAGGGTATTGTGAAGATCAAATGAGGTAATAGGCATGAAAATGCTTTGTGATACCACATAAGGGACAGATTAGAGAACGCCAGAAATGCCAGCCGGGATTTGCCTTTAATCCTTTAAGTAATAAGAAGTCGTTAAAGATCTTTGAAGAAGGGAGTGAATGACATGATGAACAAGGTGTAAGGAACCTAATTCCCTTCTCCAACTCTCTCCTACAGCAGAGCAATCAGTCTCTCTTTTCTGCTGACAATTTTCTGTGATGTCAATTCAACATCTCCTGCAGGCGCTGGGAGGAAAATCCATCCCAGCTCTTGGGAAGGGCTGTGTGCGCCTTGAAACAATCATACTATGTAAATCAAAAGCCTTGTTGCAGCTCAGTCCTCCCATTCACTTGAGCATATCTATTGTTTTTGGAACTTCATCCAATTTATTCACATTTCAAGATGCTTCATACTGTGTACAGAGCATTCTTGTACTGTATCACCAGAAAGCATCTTTGTTTTATGATGGCTGTCTTTTGGCTAGGCAGTTCTAAAGATCATTAGCCCTTTCCCCCATTTCACTGCCTTGCTGAATCCAAACGCATTTCTAAGCCTCTTTAATCTTTTAACATTATCCACCTTTTGAGATGAAAAGGTTTATTTTTTTCTTATATTTGAATTTTATTTGAATTGCTGCTAAAATTCATGATATTACAGAGTTTAACTTAGGGATGAGTCATTTTGCAATAAGTTGGAAAATCATTAAATATCCAAAATCTTAATCAAATACAGCTAATTTTAAAAAGCATATTACTCAGCTTAGTTTTTCCTTTCTTTGTCTGAAACAACTGAAAGTTTTGAAGAAAATTAAAGGGTAATATCTAAAGACATTTTTAACCCCCTGAGTGATTCTATGAATTTTAGTTCCTATTTGTCTAGGCAAAAGAATGAATGAATGGGTGAACTGAAATAACTAGATCTGGAAAAACGTATTTCTTTTTATATCATTCATCTTGTTCAGGAGTTGGCAAACTTTTTCTGTAAAGGGACAGATAGTGAATATTTTCAGGTTTGTGAGCCATATGGTTTATGTCACAACTACCCAACTCTGCCATTGCATCGGGAAAGCAGCCATAGACGATCCAAAAATGATGGCTGCAGCCATATTCCAATAAAATGTTATTTACAAAGACAGGTAGTGGGTGGATTTGGCCTTTGGGCTGATCTTGTTCTCGAGCTCCCTTGTTCTCAAATTTTGGTGTGCATCAGAATGACCGGAGTGACTTGTGACAACAAAAGCTGTCCAGACCCCACATTCTGATTCCATGTGTTTGGGCTGGGACAGGGGCTCCCACCGTTATTCTGACGCACCAAAGTTAGAGAAACTCTGCTCTTTTTCCTGAAGAAGTGCAGCTCCAAAGTGTTATATTAACCACCACAGTTTTAATGAGAGACTCATAAAAGGGAGATTTACACAAGAGAATCAAATTTGGCCCAACGAAGATTAGCACATTTTAAACTGTCAAAATAAGACAATTTTTGCATCTCTGAAAATTTTAGGAACTGATCATTTTGATCCATAATTCTAGCTAGCATCAGTTTCTATATATCATCTAAGTGGTGACATTCAAATAAATTATAGAACTATAGCTATAGCCAAATTATACTTAAGATTTAGTTCTTAAGGCATAAACTGAATTTAGACAATCTCAACTGATTTTAAAAGGTTCATCAGCCTTCCAGCCTCTAAAATAGCTTACACTATTATTGTCAAAATTACCGCAACCAAAAATTACCTAATAATAAGAGCTTTACAACCCATAAAATACCCCATTGTTTTAGCATAGCATCAGTTGATACTTTATAAATCTGGATCCAGACTTTTTCCAAAAGCTTGTTGAAAGCTACTCAGCAAAGCAATGAAAAGACAGAAAATTTTTTTTTCCATATAGAAATTGAGAGGCGCATGGGTCCCACCCTGTACAAAAGCATTTCTCATACAAAGGGAAGACACTCAAATTATAAACAGATGGCCAATCACATGGCAATCAATTAAAATATATCAGGTGAGATCTAGTTCCAAATTTGAATTCCATTTTTGTTGGCTAACCCCAAGAGTTTCCTTAACAGTGGGATGTACTGCTACGTGGAACTGTAGGCTCCAGCCACTCCCTGCTCTCCCTCCCTGGATGGCAAGGACAAAGACTGCTGCATAAGCAGGGAACTTGGCATCTAAGGAGGACTGTGTTACTCTTGAGCCCATCTGCCAGCTGGTGGTGATGGATGGGGGAGTGAACTATAGCCCTTCTTGGCTAGTGGATGGGTTTCCACTTGGTGCTCCTTTGTTATTCAACTCAAAGCTAATCATTTTTTTTAATTTTATTATTTTCCTTCTTTTCTCATAACAGTATGCTTCCTGCCTGGCATACCAGACAAATACAGACCAGGTTAAAAACCAATCGGAGTCTGATTCTTGAATTTGAACACTGGAGTGATGAATACATATGCACAAATTGCTTCATTTCCCCGCACTTCAATTTTTGATCAATGAGAGAATAACACTTTTTAATGTACTTAATTATGAGACAATAAACAAAACCCTGGCTGTAGGGCTGTGGTCATTAGAACAGAGAAAATTCAATAATTTGATATTTTAAATTGTATTTATAGGTGACACGAAGCTGTTTTAAATATGTGGTTAATGATGCAAGACTTTAATGCCTGTATAATTAAGAAATGATTTTTATATTTGCATTTGGCAAATATAAACTAACTTATAAATGCTTAATCACATAGTAATGATCTCTGTATGTGTCCAAATCCTCTTAAACCCAGAGCACCCCTCCAATGATGACACATTTAGTACACTCTGCTTTTTATTTTGAAAAGCTGCTAATCCTCAGCTTGTCCTCAACTAAAGTGAGTACTGGTGATCTCACCAGTTTCGTTCAAAGCAAGGTGAACCACACCGAGACGTTTCTGAAGGCTCTGGTAATGCCTAGCGCACAATTCTCAGCCACAAGCAGAGTGTCTGCCACACAACCTAACTGCTGATGCTGTCCCAGTGCATGGTCCGTAAAGCCCATCAGATTCTGGAACAGATTCTAAGAGGTCAAATGTGTAACTGTATTTTCCCCAAAGATAGTGGAATAAAATGCCTTTAAGTTTGCTTGATTTGATTTTTTTTCCCCCAATGAACCAGCATCATGGCCCAAGAATGTTGGTTTACTACCAAACTGATATTTTATCTGAAAGTCACAATACTCAAACAATGTATTCCTCCGAATTTTATTCCCTCTGTGTCTCTCTTTGATTTGAAATCAACTCCTGTTTTTCTCTATTATTGTGATCCAAGAAGATGCACTTTCATATCACATCTCATATACATCTCCCAGACCTCCACTGTATGACTTTCACTTCTGATCTCAAGGTTAAACAATGAGTTGTTTATTTGTACCTCCATCTTGTAAAATGGAGAGATCTTTAATCGTTTGCTGAACTTTCTACGTAAAGTGCTACTAATCTCTTTAAAGATAACATAAGAAGCATTTTGTTGAAACCGTTTCAGGATACATTTCTAAAAGGAAAGTAAATAAAGTAAAATAAAGATTAACCCATTCATCCTAAAGGAAGATTTTTCATGTAAGTGTATACTTTTTCTTTTCTTTTTCTTCTTCCATCAAGCATCAAACTATAGCATATCAATATCTCAAATAAACAAGACTCCTGAATTCCAAAACAAGGAGAAGGAAAGCACAAAGATTCTCTTCGGGGGGAATTTATGTTTTCTATCCCCTCTTCTCCAGATGATGAACCTTCATTTCTCTAAGTAATGTATTCTCCCTTCATTGTTGTATCTGCTGAAATCCTGTTCGTCTTCTGACACTTTACTCAAGGTCTACACTCAGTGATGGTCCCTGCCTTCCTCCAACCAGAAAGCTACACTCCTGATTTGATCTAGTTCTGACAATATATTGCAGGCAGATTATCCTGCAGCTGTTCTCCAGTGGCTTCACGTCTGTGTTTTGTGGCTTGCCCAAAGTCACATAGCTAGTAAGCACTTATGAGGAAATGAAAACCCATGGCTGCCGGCTCCAAATTCTAGGATCTTTCTCTCCACATCATGTATCTCCTTGAACAGTGTTCTGTTACTCTTTCTCAGAAAAAAGAAAGAAGCTGTCCTTTTCCCCAAAGGACTGTAACTTAGCATTTCATGTGTTGTCAAAATACTTTGTCTCTATAAGTTTCATTCTTCTAACTGGTTCTTTACTCCTTGAATGTCTCCTTCCAGGGCTCCTCCTCTCTCACTGCTCTTTCCAGTTTCAAAATGCCCTAAAGTTCATCTTCAGTCATCTTCTTCTCTTGTGTTCTTCCATTATTGACTTCACTTTTGCCCATGAGTTCAACGGCTGCTCCTGTGTAGATAATTTAGCTCAGGTCTCTAGGCCTGCACTCTCTCTACTTCTACTATTATATTTTCTGGTGCCTGTTTAACATTTGCAATATGTTTTTTAAAATGACCTACACAGGGACTTCCCTGGTGGCCCAGTGGTTAAGAATCCACCTGTCAATGCAGGGGACACAGGTTTGATCCCTGGTTCGGGAAGATCCCACATGCTGCAGAGCAGCTAAGCCCGCGAGCCACAACTACTGAGCCAGCGAGCTCTAGGGCCTGTGTGCCACAACTATTGAGCCCATGTGCTGCAACTACTGAAGCCTGCACGCCCTAGATCCCGTGCTCTGCAACAAGAGAAGCCACTGCACTGAGAAGCTCAAGCATCGCAATGAAGAGTAGCCCCTGCTTGCTAGAATTAGAGAAAGCCCATGCACAGTAACGAAAACCCAAATGCAGCCAAAAATAAAATTAAAAAAATAATGACCTAATCATTTTCCTGTATCAGCTCCTCCTCCTACTATAACAGGTTCTTCCAAGTGAGAATCTCAAAGTAATCTTTTCTCTCTCCTGCATCCCCACTCTAATCACCAGACAAATCTTCTGGGTCTGTTCTTTCTTTTCCATTCCCAGAAGCACCTCCCTAAATCAGGGCCTCTTCATCTCTCTTCTGAACAATTGCAATAGATAACTAACTCTTTTTCTCACTTCCTGTCTCCCTGCCCAAACGTTCCTATACATCACTTGAAACCAGGGAGTAAATGATGCCAAAGCGGAGGAGGCAAGGCTAAGTAAGTACCTTGACCTTGAACAGAGAGAAAACTGGGACCTAATTAAACTTAAAAGCTTTTGCACAGGAAAGGAAACCATAAATAAAATGAAAAGACAACCCTCAGAATGGGAGAAAGTATTTGTCAATGAAGCAACCGACAAGGGATTAATCTCCAAAATATACAAACAGCTCATGCAGCTCAATATCAAAAAAAAAAAAAAAAAAAACCAACCCAATCAAAAAATGGGTGGAAGATCTAAATAGACATTTCTCCAAAGAAGACATACAGATGGCTAATAAGCACTTGAAAAGATGCTCAACATCACTAATTACTAGAGAAATGCAAATGAAAACTGCAATGAGGTATCACCTCACACCGGTCAGAATGGCCATCATCAAAAATTCTACAAACAATAAATGCTGGAGAGGGTGTGGAGTAAAGGGAACCCTCCTACACTGTTGGTGGGAATGTAAACTGGTACAGCCACTATGGAGAACAATATGGAGGTTTCTTAAAAAACTAAAAATAGAGCTACCATGATGCAGCAATCCCACTCCTGGGCATATATCCAGAGAACACCATAATTCGCAACTACACATGCACCTGAATGTTCATTGCAGCACTATTTATAATAGCCAGCACATGGAAGCAACCTAAATGTCCATCAAGAGATGAATGGATGTATGAATGGTACATATATACAATGGAATCTTAGCCATAAAAAAAAGAACAAAATAATGCCATTTGCAGCAACACGGATGGACCTAGAGATTGTCATATCGAGTGAAGTAAGTCAGAGAAAGACAGCCATCATATGATATCGCTTATATGTGGAATCTGAAAAAAGGGTACAAAAGAATTTATCTACAAAACAGAAATAGAGTTACAGATGTAGAAAACAAACTTAAGGTTACCAGGGGTTGAGAGGGGAAGGGATAAATTGGAAGATTGGGATTGACATATACACAGTACTATATATATAATAGATAACTGGTAAGGACCTACTGCATAGCACAGGGAACTCTACTCAATACTCTGTAATGGCCTATGTGGGAAAAGAATCTTAAAAAGAGTGGATAGATGACATTACTAATAAGAAAAAAAATATCGAATTGTACACTTTAAATATATGCAGTTTATTATATGTCAATTATATCTCAATAAAAGTTCTTTTTAAAAAAGAGTGGATATATGTATATATATAACTGATTCACTTTGCTGTACACCTGAAACTAACACAACATTGTAAATCAACTATACTCCAATACATTTTTTTTTTTAAAAAATTGACATTTAAAGATTGAGGCAGAATAGATCAATAGATCAATATTTAAAGACTATTGAAAAATATAGGGAGAATGAGAGAGAAAGAGAGAGGTCGACTGATTGATTGATTCTGAAGGATATCCTGAAAACCAAGGAGGAGAAGCAGGGAGGGGCCAAATACTGAAGATGTCAAAGAAGCAACTTCTTTATCTCTGATACATTCTGCTTTCTTACCATCTATATTCTTATATCACCAACAAGAAATAATTCTGTTAAAGCAAAAAACCCAAAATTGATAGTCACTTCGTTTTGGCATTTACAATTAGTTGCACCCGTCAAAGTAATGATTCTTAAAAAATTGGCAGAGCAGTATTAAATAGGATAGAAACCTAGATCCTATCCTAGATCCTGGTAATGTACTAAAGTGTTCTCTTTATGAAGGTAACAATTACTACTGTACCAGTCTCAACACAATATCTTTTATAAGATTGTACCGTATATATTTATCCACCAGTGCTGGAGGCAAGGTGTTATTGATCAACCTCAGGTAAACATCTAAACTTTATCAGAGGAAACAAAATCAAACAGGTATTTAATGTAATAATATACATACTGCATCCTTAAAACAAAGTGTTTCTCATTTGACTACACATTAAAATCACTTGCAACTGAATCAAGAAATGACAGAATAAGCAACCATTAAAAACTCCTGGATACATTTAGTCTCCAATAAAAGGTAATCAAACCTTCAGAGGATTTATACATTATGAAATGAAAGCATTTTTATTTAAAGCAGATTTTTGCCAACTGTGGTTTCCCATTAGTGAGTTGCAGGTTCAATTTAGTAGGTCATAACCAACATTTTTTAAAAAAATGAAATAGAATAAAATGAAAATGTTAGAGTTCATCACAAATTGTAAGGATATCTCATGAAACTATCTCAGTAAATATAACATATCTCTATGTATTGTGCACTGTGTTACAATGTAGGAAATATATCTTTTGTGTATTATAGTTTAAAAAGTTTGAAAAACTGATTTCCTGCAGTATATTACACTTCCTGCTGCTTAAAAAACAAACAGTAACAGCAGCAAATTCCATCAAATTATATTGCCCTGCATCATCATATATATTTGTGAAGTAGCTACGTTAAAAAAAGTACCCTGCCTTTCTCTTCTGATCCCCTTTCAGTGCATTTCTTGTACCAGTGATTTTTCAAAGTGTTGCCCATGGACTCTGGAGGTCTCTGACGAGTCTACAAGTTCATTTTAAGATGAGGGCATTATTTGTATTTTCGCTCTGCTGACATTTACATTGGTGGGGCAAAGGCAAAATGGATAAAAGAGCTGGGGCGCCAGCACCAGCTGAGGCAGTGGCACCAAATTGTAACAGCCAGTGTGCACAGCACGGCCATGTACTCCTGGATTTTTCTTAAAGTGCCAATTTCACTTAACAATGATCTTGACAAGGTAGTAAAAAGTATTCACTTTATTAAATGTCAGCCCTTGAGCACATATCATTTTAATATTCTGTGAGGAATGGGACGTTCTAACAAGACCTCGATGCATACCAGTTATGATTGTTGTGAGCTAAGCTAGCTGCTTTTTAATGGAATATCATTTCTGAAAACAAGCTATGCTTATTCAGATGTGGGTATTTGGCAGACATTTTCTTCTAAAATGAACAAAATGAGGCTATCACTTCAAGGAAAACAACTGAAAGTATTTATTGCCAATAATAAAATTCTAGTTTTATAGCAAAAATGAAAATTTTAGAAAACTTGGCAGTATACCAGTACTTAAAGAATTTTAGGATGAAATCAGTGGTGATATTGACCAAAGGGATTGTTTGATATTGTATAATGAAATGTATCAACATTTGGAAGATCTGCATAGCTCAGTGAATCAATATTTTCCTAATGACCATTGCATGACACAAGTACAAGATAAACCAATGGTTTTTAAAGCAATGTGGTATAAAAAGTCATTGATATGGTTTCAGAATCCACCAACTTTTAATATCCCAGCCTTTAAAAACTATCACTTATATGTATAACTGAATCCGTTTGCTGTACACCTGAAACTGTCACAACACTGTTAATCAACTATATTCCAATATAAAACAAAAAGTTAAAACAAAACAAAACCTATCACTTGCTGCATTAGAGTGTCAAGTCAAAAAGCAATATCCACAATTATCTAAGAAGGCCGTTAAAATACTCCTTCCTTTCCAGTTACACATTTGTGTGAGGCCAAATTTTCTTCATCTTTTGCAACCAAACAATGTATCACATAAGATTGGATGCAGAAGCAGATATGGAACTACAGTTGTTTTCTATTAAGGGAGAGACTTAAAAGATGTGTTAAAAATGTAAAACAATGCCACTCTTTTCACCTTTTCTCTTTTTTTTTTTTTTTTCTTCACCTTTTCTCTTTAAAAGTCTCATGTTTTTATAGTGGGCTTATTATTTTCAATGAATATATAAATTAAAAAATTTTTTTCTTAGCTTTAATTTCCAAATATTGATAGATAGAACACACATAAACAAAAGCTCTTTTGGGTCCTCAATGATTTTTTTAAATTAATATATTTATTTTTTAAAGAACTTTTATTGAGATACAGTTAACAGACAATAAACAGCATATATTTAGAGTGTACAATTTCGTATCCCAATCTCCCAGTTCATCCCCCCCAAACCCTCCCCGCTTTCCCCACTTGGTGTCCATATGTTTGTTCTCTACATCTGTGTCTCTATTTCTGCCTTGCATTTCCTCTTTCATAGTTGTTAGCATTTGCCTTATGTATTGAGGTGCTCCTATACTGGATGCATACATATTTATAATTGTTATCTCCTCTGCTTGGATTGATCCCTTGATCTTTATGTAGTGTCCTTTCTTGTCTCTTGTAACATTTTTTATTTTAAAGTCTATTTTATCTGAGTGTTGCTACTCCAGCTTTCTTTTGATTTGCATTTGCATGGAATATCTTTTTCCATCCCCTCACTTTCAGTCTGTATGTGTCCCTAGATCTGAAGTGGGTCTCTTGTAGACAGCATATATATGGGTCTTGTTTTTGTATCCATTCAGCCAGTCTGTGTCTTTTGGTTGGGGCATTTAGTCCATTTACATTCAAGGTCATTATCGATATGTATGTTCCTATTACCATTTTCTTAATTGTTTTGTTTTTGTTTCTGTAGGTCCTTTTCTTCTCTTAAGTTTCCCGCTTAGAGAAGTTCCTTTAGCATCTGCTGTAGGGCTGGTTTGGTGGTGCTGAATTCTCTTAGCTGTTGCTTGTCTGGAAAGCTTTTGATTTCTCCATCAAATCTCAATGAGATCCTTGCTGGGCAGAGTATTCTTGGTTGTAGTTTCTTCCCTTTCATCACTTGAAATATATCATGCCACTCCCTTCTGTCTTGCAGAGTTTCTGCTGAGACATCAGCTGTTAACCTGATGGGATTTCCCTTGTATGTTATTTGTCATTTTTCCCTTGTTGCTTTTAATAACTTTTCTCTGTCTTTGATTTTTGTCAATTTGACTACTATATGTCTTGGTGTGTTTCTCCTTCGGTTTATCCTGCCTAGGACTCTCTGTGCTTCCTGGCCTTGGGTAGCTATTTCCGTTCCCATGTTAGGGAAGTTTTCAACTATAATCTCTTCCAATATTTTCTTTGGTCATTTCTCTCTCTTGTCTCCTTCTGGGATCCCTATAATGCGAATGTTGGTGCGTTTAACATTGTCCCGTAGGTCTCTTAGGCTGTCTTCAGTTCTTTTCATTCTTTTTTCTTTATTCTTTTCTGCATCAGTAATTGTCACCATTCTGTCTTCCAGGTCACTTATTCACCCTTCTGCCTCAGTTAATCTGCTATTGGGTCCTTCTAGTGTATTTTTTCATTTCAGTTATTGTGTTGCATATCTCTGTTTGTTTGTTCTTTAATTCTTCTAGGCCTTTGTTAAACTTTTCTTGCATCTTTTTGATCTTTGCATCCAGTCTTTTTTCAAAGTCCTGGATCATCTTCACCATCATTATTCTGAATTCTTTTTCTGGAAGGGTGCCTATCTCCACTTCATTTAGTTGTTTCTCTGGGGTTTTATCTTGTCCCTTCATCTGGTCCTCTGCCTTTTCATTTTCTCTGTCTTTCTGTGGCTGTGGTTTTCAGTTCCACAAGATGAAATACTGCTGATACTGCTTGATACTGCTGTCTGCCCTCTTGTGGAGGAAACTATCTAGGAGGCTCGTGTGTGCCTTCAATTTTTTTTTAAGAACTTTTATTGAGATATAATTGACATACAATAAACTGCATATATTTAAAGTGTACAATTTGATTTTTTTTTCTTTTTGGTAATGTATGTATGACAATCTTAATCTCCCAGTTCATTCCACCATCCCACCCCAACCCTCCCCCCACCCCTGCTTTCCCCCCTTGGTGTCCATATGTTTGTTCTCTACATCTGTGTCTCTACTTCTGCCTTGCAAACCAGTTGATCTGTACCATTTTTCTAGATTCTGCATATATGTGTTACTATACGATATTTATTTTTCTCTTTCTGACTTACTTCACTCTGTATGACAGTCTCTAGGTCCATCCATGTCTCTACAAATGTCCCAATTTCATTCCTTTTTATGGCTGAGTAATATTCCACTGTATATATGTACCACATCTTCTTTATCCATTCATCTGTTGGTGGACATTTAGGTTGCTTTCATGACCTGGCTATTGTAAATAGTACCACACTGAACATTGGGACGCATATGTCTTTTTTAATTATGATATTCTCTGGGTATATGCCCAGTAGTGGGATTGCTGGGTCATATGGTAATTCTATTTTTAGCTTTTAAGGAACCTCCATCTCTTCTCCGTAGTGGCTGTATCAATTTACATTCCCATCAACAGTGCAACCTCAATGATTTTTAAGAGTATAAAGAACCCTGAGACAAAAATGTTTGAAAAACACTGTCGTAGACCTTATTTGACTCCTCTCTCAAATCCAAAAATATGAATACACATTTGAGCTTCTGAGTCAACAATCGATTATACTGTTTAAGAAGAGTTTACTAACACGTATGGATGAGGGAATGCTTAAAGCCATTTCTGGGTTTAAAAAATGAATTTCCTAACTGAACAATATTTAATGTACATATCATATAATAGGCAAGGATGACACAGGGCCCCAACTAAGACCTTTAGTGTTTTCTTTCCTGCTCATTTTGATATTAAAATGTTTGCTTTTATTCACTATGCTGTCAAGCTGAATATCATTACAAACACAACCTTTATTCATCAGTAGAAGCCACAATTCTCATCTGACATTTTTTAAATGCCTCATCTTGCCTGAGATGTGTATCATGCATGATGCAAAATGCCTGCCGCAGTGCTTCCAATGTCAGAGCCCTTCTTGATGAAATGACAGTACGAGAACCCATGCACCCATCCCCCCAGAATGCTCCAGAACAGATGTTAACCTGCAATGAAAGTTCATATGAAATCAGCGTGACTTAATTACATTCATCACAGTGAAAATCAAATTCTATGCCAATGATACATGGCACTTAGAGTTTATTTTACAAACATTAACTAATAAATCTGCAAAACATCCTTGAGAGGCAAGACATAATCATATATGAGCTGACAACCTAATTATGCCTAATTATTTATAAGATTTCCCCCTTCCAAGTGGTTTCTATCGCCGGCTCAGAGAAGTAGGCTCACTACGTGCTCAAATCAGATGTGGAAATCAACTATCACTTATTCCATCCAAAATTCTCTTGCTACGAATTGCTCACATTTCCTTTTAGAACAGATCAACCTGTACCATGTTCCAATGGAATGGCTCATAGAAACTGCAAAGCCCCCAGTCGTTAATCTAGTGTTGAACTCATAGTTCTATATCTTAAATGACATTCTTTGCTCTTTTTTTTTTTTTACCTGCAAGCAATTTTGATTACTATCCCAATTGCTTTGACCAGTTTCGCTCTATGGTCCTCTTTTTTTTTTTTCCTTATAGTATCTTTTTCCACTGTAAGATACTCACAGACACAGGCCCTATTATCTGGGCAGTTTCTTGCCTCCAAATTCTGTCATCAGAAAGCTGCCTTCTCTGTACTTTTATTCCTGTTGCCTCTCTGACTTGAACGCTCTCAGGTTTCCTCAAGTTCTCTGCATTCCCTCATTTCCATTCCACTTGAAATTAGGCAACTTTGTTCCATCAGATAATTACACACCAGCTTCTAAATTTTCTCTTGAGCAGCAAGCTGGGACTTGAAAGTGAATGCCATATGTTTAAAAACATTGCTAGAAGACATATTGTGAAGGGGAATGTTACTGTTTGGGGGGGGGGGGTGGATTATACAAGTATGCTTAAAAATACACCTCAGGAATGGGAAATAAATAACAATTCTTATGAGGGTTGTATTAGAATTCTCCAGAGAGAGAAAGAGAGGTTTATTTTTAAGGAATTGGCTCACACCACTGTGGGGAATGGTAAATCCAAACTCACAGGGCAGGCTGGCAGGCTGGCAATTCCCCCAGGAGTCGATTTTGTAGTCTTGAGTCTGCAGCCAAATTCCCTCTCCTTGTGGGGAACCTCAGTCTCTGCTCTTAAGGCCTTCAAATGATTCAATGAGGTCCATCCACATTATGGAGGGTAATCTGCTTTACTCAAGTCTGCTTATTTAAATGGTAATCACATCTAAGAAAATACCTTCATGGCAACATCTAGAACAGTGTTTGTCCAAACAACTGGGCACCATAGCCCAGCCAAGTTGATACATGAAATTAGCCTCACAAAGGCCTACCTTGTTTAAGAAAGCGTTTAAAGCAACTGTATTTTTCATCTTTGTAATCTTACTGGCTAACAAAGTACCTCCTATACTAGGTGTTCACTAACTCTTTATTCAGTGGTGAAGTAAATGAATGTGTGTTAGACTTGTGTTTTCAATAAAACTGTAAACTGGAGGGACAATATTTCTCTTGCATTTCCTGTAACTATGGCAATCATAGAACCCAAATTTTCCAGGGAAGTATTGATTTCAAAGGCTCTGTGCCATGGTCACACCATGTGTCCTGATTTTAAATTGTAAAAGATATGGTGACCATACCTCTAACAAGTAGTTCCATGCAGAACACAGTACTTAAACCTCACCAGATATCTAATTGATTGAAATGTAATTTCCAGCCAGTGGACATTTTGTTTAAAATATGACAAAATACAACTGGGGGAAATTATCATTTCTCTTCTCATTTATTCCTGAGACACAAAATCCAATCTGGTTCTTGTGTTTTAAATTTTCCATGTCCAGTTCTCAGGGTGTGGTTATAATGAATCGCTGAGCCAGTATGAAGTAAGATACTTGGTAATCAGGGCAAGTTTAAACAGTGTTGAACTTTTTTTTAGGGTGAGTGAGCATTCAGGTAATGCATCCAGGAAAGGGCTTGAATAGAAAGGGAGGGACACAACTTAGACACATAAAAATCCCTGTTTCTGGATTCTCTATGCAGGTAGAAAAACCTTAATATTCCAAGAGGAAGGATGATTAATTTTTTAAGATAGAAGGCAGTAGAATCAAAAATAAATAAAGTATTAAGAATTGTCTTTTTTCCAGTAAAAATTACTTGAGGCTTTTCTGGACTGCAGAAATTATTTTCCTACTTTATAATCTGATGTGATCTTCAAAACTGCTGGTTTGTTCCAAAATGATATCTCAAAGGAGTACAAGTTATACCACTTGGAGTTTAGATAGCATTGGTGAAAATTTAAAGCTATTATAGAAAGATGAATGATGAATTCAAGGAAGCCAGAAAATGTTTGAACCAAAAACTTCAGCTATTCAATCAAAACATTAGTGAGATTTAGTGACAGCTTGGGTATAGGGAGTGAAGATACAGAAGAGATGAAAGATGTCTTAGCTGTGGTAGGAGACTAGAATTATGCTGATTTCATTATGAGAGAGAAATTAGGACAGAGAACTAGTTTGGAATATTTAGTAGAGGAGTGAAGGTGATGAGTGATTTTGAGCATGTTAATTTTAAATGAAACACAGAGATATCCTGTAAACAGCTAGAAATACAGATAAGGAAGGTAGGTGAGAAATCAGAACCAAAGCAGAAGTTTCCAGGATCTTTACCATAGAATTTAAATAAAGTCCAAACTATTGACTATGCCTTCCGTATATCTACCCAGGCCAAAGATGTACTTTTCCTCGACTGGAGCTGGATGGGGTAATCTACAGACCCCCTACATCTTTGCACCTTCTGGGACATGTGACTAGTCTTTTCTCACCTATCTAGAATGCTCTCCTCCTTTCCCCAGCCCCACACACCCTAACAACTCACACTCCAACTTCAACTCAACCACTAGGTCTTACTTTATTTTTATGGATATATGCCCTGGAATGGAATTGCTGGATCATATGGTAACTCTATTTTTAGTTTTTAAAGGAACTTCCATACTGTTTTCTATAGTGGTTGCACCAATTTACATTCCCACCAATGGTGTAGGAGGGTACCCTTTTCTCCACACTTCAGGTCCTACTTTAGATGTTGTTTCCCTGTCTGCCCCCTTACACACACACACACACACACACACACACACACACACACACTCCTGTGTTAGGTTTGTTGCCCTCCTATGAACTTTCAGAGTACTGTGTTTACTTCCCCCACTACTCTGTGTTATAAAATCCTGCTTACAGGTCTGCCCATACAACTCAAGTTTAAGGTTCCGAAGGGCAGGCTTTGAATCCTTCATGCTCATGATTACAGTTCTAATTCCATTATATGTAGTAGGCCCTCAATAAATTGAAAGAACAAATAAATTAGAGAGGTTTGAATGTGGGCAAGATCATAGTAGATAAAACTATCCAAAAGCATGTCTGAAAAAGATGATAGTTGATATTTGATGGTAGTTGGTACTTCAAACAACAAGCTTGAAGTGCCTTGAAAAATTAATTCCTGTGGTATACGTGTATCTCGGGGAATGGATGTTGAGGTTATGGTGTTGTATTCTGATGCGATTTTTCTGGTAAGACACATAAGCCTGAAGCACACGCATGTGGGTGGTAGGGATGTCTTCTAAGAAGCCCAAAGCCTTTCTCCAGGGCAGCCACCTGTGAAAGAACTGGGTCCTCGAACAGAAAGTAGGACTGAGAGGTGGGCTTGAGGGTGGGTGGGAGGAGAGGCTTCACCCTGCTTAACCTGGAGCTACGCCTTCCAGCACAGCAGCCATTAGACATAGGTGGCCATTGAGCCCTTGAACTGTGCTATCTGAATTGAGATGTGCAAATGTAAAATCCATACCAGATTTCAAACATAATACGAAGAAATTAAATATTTAATTAATATTGACTATGTGTTAAAATGATAACGTTTTGGATATAGTGGATTAAATAAAACAGCTGTCCCCAACCGTTTGGACCCCAGGGACTAGTTTCATGGAAGACAATTTTCCCATGGACGGTGGCAGGGGGCTGCGGGATGGTTTCAGGATGATTCAAAGGCATTACATTTATTGTGCACTTTATTTCTATTATGATTACATTGTAATATACAATGAAATAATTATACAACTCGCCATAATGCTGACAGGAGGTGGAGCTCAGGCAGTAAAGCGAGCCATGGGGAGCGGCTGTTAATACAGATGAAGCTTCACTTGTTCAGTAGCCGCTCACCTCCTGCTGTGCCACCTGGTTCCTAACAGGCCACAAACTGCTACCAGTCAGCGGCCGGCCCGGGGTTGGGGACCCTGAAATAAAACACATTGTTAAAATTAATTTCACCTGTTTCTTTTTATCTTTTGGCTACAAAGATTTTTAAAATTCCATGTGTGGCCCATCTTACAGTTCTTTGGGACAGTGCTGGTCTAGACTTAAGAGATATTTACATCTCTGAACGTCCTCCTGGGTGAAGCCATTAAGGCATCAGATGGAAGAGGCCTGAGAGCTTGGCAGCTAAGCCACGTGTTATAAAAGTAGGATGATTTATGAGCCTCTCTGTCTTGTTTTCACCGTAAGTAAAGGCTTTCTCTCTGGTGACTGCTACATGCCAGGCACTGTGCTAGGTACTGGAGCTTCAGAATCAACCAGATGGACATGGCCCTACACTCATGAAACGTGCTGTCCGGCCACATGATTCAGTTCCCTCCCCAGTCAGGATATTTTTCTTCCACTGCTGCCATCCTTGGAGGAAAGCCAGTGGAGGAGAGAAGCACAGCATTTGTCAATATTATTTTTATTATTGTGATTAAATTTGTTGAATGTTTCCTCTGTAAGTGGGCTAAGTACTTTTGATGCCTTGTCTCACTGACTCTTCCTACAAATCAGGAACAGATGAGAAAATGAGGCCCAAGGAGGTAAAATGACTTGCCCAAGATCATGCAGCTGGTGAGTGGCAGAGCAGAACTGGAACGCAAGTGGTTTCTCACAGAATATGTCTCTCTCCACAACCCACACTGCCTCCCGAGATCCAAAGAAAGCATGGGGGAAATTCAGGGGCAGCAGGGGGCTGCCCTATTGGCTGCAGGAGGCAAAGTTTACACTGTCTCCTGGCCCACATGGTTTCTTTCATGTCCCCAAAGCGCTCACAAAGAGCCCACAGTGCTGTGGACCCAGATACACAGGACCAACGGTATAAAATTAGCACTAACTGTGCACACGAAAACAAGCTGAGGCTTTTGCTTTAATTGCTTTTCTTTCTTTTGATCATGTGCAAATCCAGGAGAAGTGTTTTTCAGAGGACATGTGTGTAACTCAGTGGGCAGCAGTGATGCTTGACCATCTGGGCAGGTTTAGGAAGGTGTGTTTGGAAGGAGACGTGTCCAGGAGTTACAGATGATGCTCCATGCTAATCCTGGGAAACGTCACACACAGAGTCAAAAAATTGTAATGAGCAAGCTGGGCCTGAAGCTGTTCCTAGGCGCTGCACTCCAGGCATCAAGCTGTTCAGCGGCGCAGGTGCCGCCAAGCCACTGCGCACCGTCTGCCCCCGCACACACCTGCACTCTCCACTTGTGTCCAGTATTCTGTATTCCTGCCATCATCTTTCTCCTTCCCAACACTTGTTTCGGGTTACACTCTTCCCTCAGGCCCTGCCCAAGGACCACGACCTCCTTGAAGCTACTCCAGACCATGGTCAGCATGCTAATCACTCCTTTTTCTGGAATCTAAGATGAATATCCTCCTACATTTAGCACTTATCTAGTTTATACATGATTTATACTTGATTTGTACTTCTTTGTGTACATAGTCTGTCTCCTAAACTGGAATTTAACCACTGAAAACAAGGGACAGATCTAGTTTTCCCCGTGAATTCCGAATTCCTTCCTGGTACAGAGCCATAGTAGCAGCAGACACTCAAGAAAACCTGGACGTTGATGACAATGGCACCTGTGATGATGATAATGATGCTGGAGGACAAGGAGAGGAGGACCAAGATAGAAAAGAAACTCTATTCCGCTAGAAAGTTACGGAAACCTACAAAACAAATTGGATTACTATAAAGATCAAGCTCTAGGCCAAAGGAAAATGGTAGAAATAATCAAATTTATGTCTATGAAACTTCTGTCTGCCACATTAGTCACGTCTAGCTTCATAGGCCATTTTATTAGTATTAAGAACAACACAGGACTGGGGCTTCCCTGGTGGTGCAGTGGTTAAGAATCCACCTGCCAATGAAGGGGACACAGGTTCGAGCCCTGGTCCAGGAGGATTCCACATGCCACAGAGCAAATAAGCCCACGAGCCACAACTACTGAGCCCACGCACTGCAACTACTGAAGCCCTTGCCTAGAGCCTGTGCTCCGCAAAAGGAGAAGCCACAGCAATAAGAAGCCTGCTCACTGCAATGAAGAGTAGCCCCCACTTTCCACAACTACAGAAAGCCCACGTGCAGTAACAAAGACCTAACGCAGCCAATAAATAAAATAAAAATAAATAAATAAATAAAAATTAAAAAACAACAGCAACAACAGCACAGCACTGTCTCTCTCATTCCCTTCCTTGAGGAGCCCGCTATGATGGTTAACTTCATGTGTCAACTTGACTGGGCCATGGATGCCCAGGCATTTGGTCAAACATTATTTTGAGTGTTTCTGGGTGAGGTGAGCATTTGAATCGGTAAACTGAGTAAAGCAGATTGTCCTCCCTAATGTGGGTGGGCCTCATCCAATCAGGAGAACAAAAGGCTGAATACAAGGGAATTCCTACCCCTCCCCACCCCTGACTGCTAAGCTGGGACATAGGTTTTTTTCCTGTCTTCAAACTTGAACTGCAAAATCAACTCTTCTTGTGGTAAGATTTGAGGGACAATTTTGCATGCCTGACCTCCATTGGCCGCAATTCTTATTCTTTAACAGAAATACTCCTTTGGGTTAAGACAGCATGTTACCAAGAGTTACTTATTTATTTATTTGTTTGTTTGTTTGTTTGTTTTACCAGGAGTCTATTTAGAAAGCAAATAACCACAAAAGAAGATCTATTACTTTAATATCTTGGCATGGATTAATTCCCAGATGAAAGTAGAGAGCAAAGCACTGAGACATGAGATGCTACAATTTAAGATGAGGCAGAGGGAGAGATACTGGGGGACTGCCTGGGGAGGACCAGCCTGGGGGGTACATAGCCTTGGGAAGTTATACACAATCAGAAGTCAGTAAAAGCAGGAGGGACAGGGTGCAGAAGGAGGACAGGGGATTGGGAGGGGCCAGGAAAGAGGTCTTGAAAGAAGTCAAGAAAAGGTCAGACTCCTCCAAAGGGGTGGGCACTGGATGAACGTTCTGTTAATTGGATACTCGTGTTACAGCGGCTGGCTCTGTTCCTGTTTCTCCAGGCCTGAGACCAGAGACTCTTATCAGTTCTCTCCTCCCTTGGCCTCTCCCACCTCCTCGAAATTTCTCACTAAACTCTGCTGTTTTAAATTTCATGTTGTTTGGATCCTGTCTTCACGTCTGGTTTCCAAAGATGCAATTCTGCCACAGGCCCTGGGGGTCACACCAGGACTGTGCTCCACCTTTCAACCTGGTTCCATCCTCGACGGACCTCTCGCACTATGGGAGCTGTGTCCCTCTAGTGTGGATGATTTCAACTTTCACTCTTCTAAGCCTCCTGCAGCTTCAAAGTGATGCACAGCTAAGGAAAACCCTTGGCTCTCCCTTCACAGACTTCTAACCTACTCCTATCGAAGGCCCTTTTTAGTTACAACTAACATTCCTATAGTGGATTAGAGTTTACTGAAATACTGTTGTTAACTAAAATGTGGCTATCATCCCAATACTCACTGAAACTGCTCAGGCAAAGACCACCAGTGACTTCTATTGGTCGTTATTGCCAAAACCAAGAAATGAGTTTCATTTATTGCCCTGGTGTCCTCTTTGTTGCTGATGGCATTATTCAACATACCCTTATTTTTGTTACTCTCTCCTGCCTATGTTTCCATGGCACTCATCTCTGCTGGTTCCCTACAATATGCTTTTATCTGCTCAGCATACCTTCTCCTCACCTTGGGAAGTGCCCCACCTCCCTGAATAGAGTGGGCACATGACCCAGGTGGGCCAATCATAATACCAGATCTCTCTGACCAACATCCAGAGATGGGTCACATGTCCCACATCAAGCCAATCAGAGTTTTTCACCAGGATTCTCTAAATGAAGCTTGGTCGGGAGTACCCTTAATCAATCAGTTTTGCTGTGTAACAAATACTCTCAAAATCTCAGTGGCTTATAACAACCAGTATTTATTTTCTTGCTCTTGAGTCTACAGGTCAGATGTGGCAAGGACTGGCTTCAGGTATGTTTCACAGGTTTCCTTATTCTTTCTGGATCAGTGGCTACTTGGGACATACTGTTCTCAGGATAGAACACAGGAGCACAGAGCAAGCAGAAACATGTGATACCTCTTAAAGTCTTGGCCCAGACTTATCACATTGTACCTTTGTCCACATTTCCAAAGCGAGTCATGTGGCCACACCCATCATCACTGGGAAGATGCCTCTGATGGGAGGAATTGCAGTCACTCAGCAATGGGAGGGATTGGGTAATGTAAATATCCCTGCATGTCACGGCATGAAGAACTGGGAACAATAACCCATCTGTCACATTCCCTTTACCTTTCTGAACCCAGGCTCTAAAGACGGACACTGAGAGCTGCTGTGGCCTTGCTCCCACCATGTGAAACTGATCTGAGGACGAAGCCCTTACCCAAAAAGTCAAGTTCCTAGATCCAGTGGTCTGGCTCCATCCCTGCCTTCCCAGATTTTAGTTATGAGTTATTGAATCTCCCTCTGAATTCAGATTCTATCATTCACATGCCAAGAGGCCTAGAAAATATAGTCTCTTCCTTCTCAAGTGGTCCTTTTTGGCCTTGTGTTCTGTACTCAGCTCTTCTCTCTCTAGAACAGGGGTCAACGAACTATGGCTCATGGGCAAAATCTGGCCGGCCAGCTGTTTTTGTAAATAGTTTTATTGGAGCACATCCACATGCATGTATTTATGTATTGTCTGTGGCTGCTTTCACACTACGATATCAGAGTTGAATAGCTGGGATAGTGACCATACCGTCCACAAAGCCTAAAATATTTACTACCTGGCCCTTGACAGAAAAATTGTGCTGAGCGCTACCCCAAAAGATGGAGGTCATGTGCTCTCCCAGCCAGACTCATCCACCTGCAAGCTGGTGACTTCCAAATCTATTTCCCTGGCCCTGACCTCACCCTGCATCTGGGGATAATTCTGCACACCTTTTTCTGCTTGGATGCCCCACGAGCACCTCAAATTCAATGTTTCAAACTTATAGGACTTTGCTGGTGGTCCAGTGATTAAGACTCAGCGCTCCCAATGCAGGGGGCCAGGTTCGATCCCTGGTCAGGGAACTAGATCCTGCATGCCATAACTAAGAGCCAGCATGCCGCAACTAAATGATCCCACACGCTGCAACTAAAGATGCTGTGTGCCACAACTAAAGATCCTGCATGTCGCAACTAAGACCTAGTGCAGCCACATAAATAAATAAATAAGTTTCAAACTTAAACTGAACTCATCCTTTCCCCCCAAACCAGCTCCTTTTTCCAATTCCCATTGGTAACAGTGCTGGCTTTGCACCCAGCAGCCCAAGCTAGATTCTTTCTTCTGCCTTCCTCCCCTGCCCCATCAACAGGTTTCACTGGTTTTACTTCTAAATTTTTCTTAAACTCTCTCCTTCTCTCCAGCCTTTCTCAAATACCCTCAGTTGAGCCACTGCAGTCTTCCCACTTGTCTCTTTATCTCTAGTGTTTCCCGTCTGTCCTTCCAGCAGGGGATCTTTTACACACCAGTGTTGTCCTGCAGCTCCCTTATCTAAAGTTACTCAGTGGCTCCCATTAAGAGTCAAGTCCAACTTTGATAACCCAATGTGCAAAATCCTCAATTTCCTGACCCTGCCGGTCTCTCTATCCTTAGTCTAGAGTATATCTCATCTCACCCAAAACTAATGCGAAAACATACAAACTTCTGTTTCTTGCCCCTGGCCTTTGCTTATGCTGTTCCAGCCCTGTTCACCCCTACCTCTCCCTTTCATTTGCCTAACTCATCCTTCAGAATTCGCAACATCACCCATCACCCACCTCTAGGTAGCTGTCTCAGGCTTGCATCTGCCTTCCCGACCTGAGCTGAATGCATCTTCTTTTTCTCTCTCCTAGCTCTCAGTCAGAAGTTAACTTGAGTTTACCAGATTACCTGCCTATCTGCTCACTACAGTGGCTCCCAGGGACAAGGCCCATGGTTCATTCATTCTTGTGTCTTTGGCTCTTGCACAAAGTAAGTGTTTGGTGAACTGAACTGAACTGTAAGATATTTTTCACTCACCTTACCTATCACTGAAAGTTTGCAACAGTCTCTGAGATAAATATTATTTTCACTTTATGAATTAGGAAGCTGAATCTCAGAGAATTTGTCCAAAGCCATGCAGCTGATAAGGAGCAGAAGACTGAACTTAAATACAGGTCTGTGGACCTTGAAATTTTGGAAACTTTGACCACAAAGCCGTGTGTTTTTTCCTGAATTAATCTTTTTTATTGGTTATAAAATATGTAATAGTACAAAAGTTATGTCATATTACGCATAAACTTATATCTGTAAGAATAATAATAAAATGAATGCTTATGTAGTTACTTGCCCAGTTTAGGAAATAGAACATTGCTGGTACCTTTGAACCACTATCCAAATTTTGCGTTTATAATTCCCTTGCTTTTCTTTAGCGTTTCCCACATTGTACTCAAACAATGTATTGTTTTCCATCATATAAATGTATCAAAGTTCATTCGCCCACTACTCCTGTTGATGGACACTTGAGCTGTTTCCAGGTTTGTTTGTTTGTTTGTTTGTTATTACAAAGAGTGATGTTATCTTTGTACACTTCTGTATCCACATACAGAAGTTTCTCTGGGATATATTCATAAGAGTGAAATTCATATGTGCACCTTCATCTTTACCAATGTCAAATGTCTATAGCAAATGTCTATAGCGTGTCTATTTCCAATGTCTACAGCATCAGCAACGAATAGGAGTTTCTGAAGTTCCACATCTTTACCAACATTTGGTCTGAATGTTTGTGTTCTCCCAAAATTCATATTTAAAATCCAACCCCCCCCAAAGGTGCTGGTATTAGTAAGTGAGGCCTTCAGGAGGGGGAACCCTCATGAATGGGATTAATGTCCGATAAAAGAGGCTCCAGAGAGATCCCTAGTCCCTTCCACTATGTGAGGACACAGCAAAAAGGTGCTGGCCATGAATCAGAAAGAGGGCCTCCCTGAATATGACCATGCTGGCGACTTGATCTTGAACTTCCAGCCTCCAAAACTGTGAGCGATAAATGTCCATTTTTTATAAACTCCCCAATCAGTGGTATTCCCAAACATACTAAGACAATTTGTAAATGAAAAAAAAACTTTTTTTTGCCAGACAGGCAGGTGTAAAATTGTTCTCACTGGGGTTTTCACTTGCTTTTTTCTGACTATTGGTGAAATGGAAGCATTTTCTGTGTCTATGAGCCATTTATATTTTCTTATGAAAAATCCCCATTTTTTGCCCATTTCTCCACTGTGTTGTCTGACTTTTTATTGCTTATTTGTGATTTATATATTCTGGATGTGAATCCTTTGTCAATCACATGTGAGACAAATAAATGTTCTTAGTTTGTGACTTATCTTTTTATACTTCATGTTCTGTTGATGTATAAAAGTCTTAATTTTGTTGTAATTCTATGTGTAAATCTTTCCCTCTGTGGTTTGCATTTTTTTCTGTTTGTTTAAGGAATCCTTCCCTGTCTTAAGGTCATAAATAGTAAACACCAGCACTTACTGAGTACTTTTTATGTTACTGTACTCTTAACTCCTTTTCATGGATGATGAATGTAAGTCACAGAGAAATTAAGCAACTTGATCAATGTCACACAGTAAATAAGCAGCAGAGTCTGGATTTGAACACAGACCATCTGCCTTCAGCATTTGCACTTTAAAGACTGTTTATACTGCCAGTTGTAGAGCTCATCTGGTTAGTCTAACAGATTTTTAAAAATATTTATTTATTTATTTATTCATTTGGTTGTGCTGGATCTTAGTTGCAGCAGGCAGGCTCCCCAGTTGTGGCATGTGAACTCCTAGTTGTGGCATACATGTGGGATCTAGTTCCCTGACCAAGGATTGAACCTGGGTCCCCTGCATTGGAAGCTCAGCATCCCAACCACTGAGCCATCAGGGAAGTCCCAGTCTAAAAGATTTAAAGTTTTACCTCTCTCATTACAGCATTTAATCTGAAGTTGGCTTTTGTATATGATGTAAGATACCTGAATGAATCTTTACCCTAATAACTACCTTATCTTCTTAGACATTCATCATTAGTAAAACTAGCATTGACTGATTCATGGTAAAGATGAATTTAAAAAAAAAACAAAACAATTTTTTGGAGGCTGCAAGCGAGTGATCCCAGGCAAGGTGGGCAAAGTGTAACCCTGCTCTCAAAGTTCACAGTGAAGCCCAGCTTCAAGTGATGTGGCCCCAGAACAGAATTCTTTGAATTAACTGAGGAAGGCCTCCACTGCTTCAGCGTTGAGGACAGGAGGTTGATCAAAGGCTTTTGGAGTCTTGTAAAGTGAACAGAATACCCCCTGAAGAAACCCTGCAAGAGGCAGAGGCCATCACAATGCCCGGAACAGCCTCCAGCTCTGCCTACACTGCTGGGACTAAAATAGCTCACACGGCATTCCTGCCGCCTCCTGTGAACTGTGTGGGAAGGAACACTGGTCACGAATTCTTTGTTTCAACCACCCCCACACACTAGGACAGTCACAGCAACTGCAGTGACATCTTGGAATCTGGAGAATAGCACATCACAGGCTACACATCACACATATTCTGCACCAAGTGCCATCTTCCTCCCAAATTAAAGGTTTTTAAACAAATGCCAAGAAACTGAAAATGATTTTTTAAATAAAAAATAAAATGGGAATGAGCTAAATGTAGCAGAGTGTGAGGGCTGGATCATAGAGGGTCTCATATTGACAGACTCAAGAAGTGTGAACTGTATTGTGTCAGTGAGCAGGTTTGGAAGTCTTTTAAACAGGAAAGTAGTTTATTATTTTGCTTGTACAGACTGTATGACTAGTTACAATCTGGCTGATAGAACACACTAAAGAACGGTTGTGCCAAGCTCTGCTGGTGGTGCCCTCCCACCCCATCCCGGTTCCTCCCTGCCAGCAGAGCTCGCCTCCCACTCTGAAGGCTGGAAATGCCTAAGAATCACTTTCCCAGGCTCCCAGGCAGGTCGAATATGGGCATGTGAACCCAAGTCTTGGCTAATGGGACTCGAGGGGGGAGGTTGCTAAGGGGATTTTGGAAAAGGTTTCCCTCTTTAATAAAAAGATGCATAAGAAGAAAAGTCCTACTTCTTTTCTAAATGTGATCATGACTGCATGTAATAGCTGGAGCTGCCACCATGAATAAGGACAAGGCCAACACCTCAGGGATGGCAGACCAGAAAGATGGAGGTGACAACATCACAGAACCAACACAGAGCCACCTTCCCTCTGGAGATAACCGACGCTTATTGTTTAAGCCACTTTTACTTGGATATTCTGTTATTTGTACCCTAAACCACCTCAACCGAAAGAAGCATTAATAAAGTCACCAACGCAAATCAATGTAATGTTATAGAAAACATTAAAAACACTTTTTCCTTTAGATATTTACTTGAAATAAATGAGCCTCAAAATTGAAAGTAGTTAGGTACCATATTAACTGTTCACTGAACATTTTGGTGCTCAAGCAAGAAAATATACAACTTCATTGATATCTTGTTTTTTCTCCATCTAAAATATTTTTTTCTCATTTTTTTCTCTCATTTGCACATTTTCCTAAGAAACACCGAAAACTTTCTCCCTGTTCCCTGCTAGGCAGCAATTCTCTCTTCTTGAAGGTCTATGTTTCATGAAGTCATGGCAATGAAAGCACATTGTATAAGAAGAATCTCAGCATTGGGCAAACAAAAGAACTGCAAGTTCCAGGGCTTTGGGAAACAATACAGAATCATGGAGTTCCCAAGGTGAGAGATACCTAACATCATTTGTAGTAACGCAGTAGAATCTGAATACAGATAAAACCAGAACATCTGGTTAGAGCTCCTTTAGACCATTAACAATTATCTCCCAACCTCAATTCCTATATGCAGTGGCTGGCAACTTTCAGCAAGTCCTTCTGGTTCCATCTGAAGGAAACCCCGTCCACTCCCAAATACACACCAGGGTCCTCCGGCTACCACTGGAGAGTCCTTCTTTCGTTCTAGGAATATTTGCTAAGGCCCCATCAAGTGTTGGCAGTGAGATGTAATCTCTCCGATCTTTATTCTCGTGTCGCTTACAATATTTTCCGGGGACTCGTGAGTTTTTCATATACAAACAATTTTAAAAATACAAGTAAGAGACACTGCATCTGAGATAGAGGGCTGGATTGCCAGGTACAGACGGAGTGACGGTGGCTGCCTTGGCTTCGCCAATGCCTCTTTTCACTCGTATTCACTTCAGTCCTTGTTGACTCCGCGCCGCAGGGGCTGGAAGGGCTTTGGCCGTGAGCGCGTCCTGGCCCGGACAGGTGCGGACCCCGCGCGCGGAGGGGCGCGGCGCTTCGTCCCCCTCGGGCCCGCGAGGCCTCTGCGCGCCGCGGCCCGGCGGCGGGCCCCTGCGGAGCGAGCCGAGCCGCCCCTGGAGGCCGCAGAGCGCGGGGCTCCGCCGGGCACCTGGCGCGGCGCGGCGCGGCGCGGGGGCGGGAGCCAGGTGGCCCCGCCGCGCCCGGGCACCGAGCAGGAAGTGGCCGGGGCGCGGCCTCCGCGGGGCGCGACTCCTCCGCGGCGCCTGGCGGTGCGGCCGGGCCGGGAGGCGGCCGGATCCCGAGCCCCAGCGCGCGGAGCGAGAGCTAATGGCGGCGCCTGCGCCCGGGGGCCCCGGGGCCGCCGCCTCGGCCGCCCTGGACGAGCTGTCCCGGAACTTCACGTACTGGGCGCTGGGCGCCGGCAACGGCTCCCTGTCGGGCGCTTGGTACCGCCGGAACCAGGTAAGGGCCGGCCGCCCCGCCGCCCGGTGGGGACCGCGCTGGGGCCGCGGCGCCTCCTGCCCCTCGCGCAGCCTCTCAGGAGGACACCGGGCTGGCCAAGGGGGCACAGCTGACGCGATGTGTCCACACGTCGACTTGACCGCCCCTCGTTGGGGAGAAGCGGGGAAGCCCTGGTCTGCCTCTCCCGGGCATCGGTGCCAGGGAGTGGGGCGCACAGATCTGCGATTGTGGGCCTCTGGGTCCCCAACCATCCCGCCACTCCGGCCTGAATCCGCCTTCTTCTCCCGGAACGTGGAGCGTGGCGTGAAACTCCTTCACCCATAATCCCCCCAGGATCATTTTACAGTTAAAAAAAACAAGTGACACTGTTCTCAGAATCAGCGAACTCGTTAAGGGCCACCAAACGTCACCTCTGAGCAGATGCTCAGAGTGTGTGTGTGTCCCTAGTGTGTCAGCACAGCTCTTCCATTTCCGCGCAAGGAGCACTGATATTCTCGGGTTGCAGTTGCCTGACTCGCTGGTTTCTCACCGGCCCTTTGGGAAAAGGTCCACAGGCTCAAAAACGCCCATGTACTCTGGAAATACACATTTAACAAGATCAAAGGGGATTGGAGCTGCCCATTCATTTTGGGCTTGGTTTAAGATCAGAAAAAAAGGCCTTCCTCTAGCCACATTTATGTTCTTTCAAGTGGGGGCAAGTAATCTTGATATGGTGGATTCCAGGCTGTTTTCATATGTGTGTTGCTTTGTTCTTGTTCTTTAACAAATCAGCGGGTCTTTTTATTTTACAACAATATAATTATAAAATATTGGTTGCCGTTGGTCTAAATCAGTGGCTTTAACCAATAATCAAAGGCCTAGAAGGCTTTTATGTTTGAAAAGTGTTTAGAATGTTAGTTTCTGAAATGTTAAAATTTTGTTTTCAAAAACGTAACGCGGAAGATAGTTTACTTATAGAAAGACAAAATAAGCACGTTTACCTTATTAGTTTTCAGCAGAGGGGAGAGTATCACTGAGTCTGTTTTACCACAAAACATACTAAAATAGGAAAAATGAGGGGACATAGAGCCTATTGGATTCCATTTCTCCTTCCTTTCACCCACAGGAGTTACAAAGACAAGAATTGCTTTTTATGGGAAGTTCTTTGAGCATATCTGTCATACTATGCCTATCCTAGCTTATGTTATAAAGCATATTATAATATGCTTACGCTAGAAGCATTCCCAATAAAAGTTTAAGAATGATTTTTTTGTCTTTTGGTAAAGGAATTAAAGAGTTAGTAAATGTGACCTGCCATGGCTTCGTTCAGAACAGGAGAAAACATTGTTTGCAGAGAGGAAACCTCTGCAGTCATTAGTTTTCTTTAATGTTTCCTGGAATTCAAGATTGTCTTGGCTCTCTGACACCAGTTTATCATGTGACATAAAGGTGAGAACTTTGTTTGCCAGGCTTAACTTGCCTGTGACAGTATAGATTTGTACAGGTTAGAAAGTGTGTATCCAGAATATGCTAATAGAAACTACTCAGCTGACACCTGAACCATAGCTAGTTTGAGGTAAGACTGTATCAACTTTTTCTATTATGCAAATTTAGACTCTTATAAGACTGGTATTTTATGCTTTTAGAGATTGCATTTGTTGTTTTTTTTTTACAGGGTAGTTCCATTTTTTTTTTTTTTTGATTTTTTGGGCGGGGGGTACACCAAGTTCAATCATCTTTTTTTTTTGTTTATTTTTATTTTTATTTTTTTGGGGGGGTACACCAGGTTCAATCATCTGTTTTTATACACATATCCCCATATTCCCTCCCTCCCTCAACTCCCCACCCACCCTCCCTCGAGTCCCCCCCAACCTCCCCATCTCAGTCCTCTAAGGCATCTTCCATCCTCGAGTTGGACTCCCTTTGTTATACAACAACTTCCCACTGGCTATCTATTTAATAGTGGGTACTATACATATGTCTGTGCTACTCTCTTGCTTTGTCTCAGCTTCCCTGTATTAACTTTTCCTATTATTATGCAAATTTAGACTCTTATAAGACTCTGGTATTTTACACTTTTAGAGATTGCATTTGTTTTTAAGCAAAAGTAAAAATTGATTTTTAAAAATTCATTCAGCAAACATTTTGTTGAGTGCCTCTAGTGCTGGGCAGGCCAGTAGAAATAAAATGGAATCAATTTTTCTTTTCTTTTTGGACACTGAATTTAGATGGCTGAAAATGGGAGTGACTTCAGGAAAACAAAATAAGAGATATGTTTAGGACTCCCACACTCGAAATTGACCTTGATTGCTGGATAGCCAGGGTTTAATAAGTTTTATCACTACTGAAATATTTGGACAGTGTTCACTGATAGCCCAGCTCTTTGTGTCTTTCCAAGAGATAACCATCAGATCTGATAAATTAACCTCACTCACAGAAAAAGATCAACCGCCCTGAAACACATTCAGGTGACAGATGAATATTTAACAGTGCCTTTTAGAATCAGTATTGTCTAAGGCAAAGATTGTGAGTGCTTCTAGAGGAAGAAATCCCGAAACAAGTAGGAAGTAGGAGTTCAATGGGGAACATGTTTTAGGGAATGAGGGAAGCGAGGCCTTTGCCCCATCTGCATCACTTAGGAGTCTGCCTATACAAGTATAGATGCAATAAAGTTCTGCAAAGGTATTTTCTATGTGTTTGATCCACAGGTTTTCAGTATAAAAAGATAATGTTTCTAAGATGGTTTTTGAGCTCCCTGCTTTGTACAAAGCACTGTGGGATATTCAACATAGTCTTTAGACTCAATCCCTTCCTTGCTTCCTAATGTTATTAGATGCTTGGGGAAATGAGCTCTGCAGGTAACTCTAAAACAAGGCAGTACATTTTGAATGTTGTATGAGGGATATAAAGTCCTTTGGGAATTCAGAGCAAGGTGGCTTTTAGCAGGGGCCATCAGGGATGTTTTGTGGAGAGGTGGTATTTGAGCTGGACACTTGAAGACAGAGTTTCATTGATGGCAGTACACAGGTGCAAGGCATTTCAAGAAGGGGAAAAGTCTGGAGACCAAGGAGCAGGCCATGTGGTCTGGGCAGTTGCCCTTCTGAACATTTGTGTACCTAGAGTAGAAGTCAGTGGCCATTCTGGTTGCAATGGAACACTGATACTGACTGGAGGGTGGAAATATGGTTTGGGGTCTTAGAGGTCATCATGGATTGCCTTAAAGGACAAGAGGTTAAGAAGTTTGGACTATATCTGGTAGACAGTGGGGAGCCATTGAAGGTTTTTCTAACAGGGAGTGAAAGAATCAAAGCAAATTAAAGACATTTAAGGACTTCCCTGGTGGTCCAGTGGTAAAGAATCTGTCCTGCAATGCAGGGGATGCGAGTTTGATCCCTGGTTGGGGAACTAAGATCCCACATGCCATGGGGCAACTAAGCCCACGCACCATAACTACTGAGCCCATGTGCCACAATTAGAGAGAGAGGAGCCCACGCACCGCGGGGAAGAGCCCGTGGGCCACAACTAAGACCTGGAGCAGCCAAAAATAAAAATAAATAAATAATTTATTTTAATTAAAAAAAATAAGACATTTAAATTTGGGTTAGCAGGATGCAGAGGCCTCTAACTGGCCACCTATGGACTGAATCCAGCCCATAGATGTGTCTTGTGTCAAACTGCAGAGATGTTTAGAAAATGTTTAATACCTTGCCAACATTTAAAAATGAGTAGATTACACATAAGGTTTCAAGTTTCCATGATCTGTTTAAATATTAGAAGTGCTAGCAACTTGGCCCTCTTTCGCACATGATCACTGTGAGGAGGAGCTCACAGTTGAGAGTAGCTGTGCTCCCCACTTAGGCCCCTCTCTTTGCTCACATCTCTTCCACTGGCACCTGTAGGTACTTAAAAATTTGCAACCAGCATTAAGGGCTGTGGTCTAGTTTCTGCTGTCAACTAGCTGAGCGCACATGGGCAAGTCACACTGGGCTTCAGCTTTCCTTACTGGTAAAAATAGGCTTAGAAGAGGAGAGCCCCAGGCCCTTCCATGCTGTCTGGTTGAATAAATAAGTGCCAGTCCAGCAAGGCTATAGAGGGAATGGACAGGAAAGGATGAACATAGGCGATATTGTGAAGGAAGGGTTTTGTGGCTGGTTCTTTAAGGTTATGTGTGTTGCTAAGTATCTAAATTCACAAAGACTGTCAGAAAGGTTTATTCTGCATAGGGTGAAATGAAAAATTCAGGTTTTTTATGTCCTTTATTTGAACTTTTGATTTTCAATGGCTTGAATTTTTAAAGGCAACATATTTAAAGGAAAATTGATACATCTTGGCAGCAAAGAGGCAATCGAAGAGACTGACATTTGTTATGCATTTACTGTGTGACACTTTATAGCTATTATCTCATTGGAGCCCCCTGACAACTTCGTAAGGTACACGTTATCCTCACTGTTCATGTAAGGAAACTTGTGTTAAATAACTTGCCCCCAGATCTTACAGCAAGTAGGTTTAACTGCAAAGCTATTTTTATTCCATGCCTGAAGGCCATTGCTTAGAAACTAAGGCTTGAAAAGAATGTGGTGGGGGAAAATGAATACGGCTTGTCTCACTGTACTAAAGAAAAATTGCACTGAGTTTTATATTGCCCTTTTATTGATTTTGCTTTGCTACCATTTATCTCTTTTTCTGCTGGTCACTACATCTGATTGCCTCTAGGAGAAAGAAAAGTGCCCAAACTTACAAATAGCCAAAGAATCTTGTAGAGGCTGCTGGTCCTTTCCATTTCCTCCCCAAGAAAAATCCCTTTTTTTTTTGTTTTGTTTACACTTATTGACTTTTTTTTTTGCCTTCCTTATATATCCAACATGGCATTTTCCTATTACCAGATTTTCTCCAAGATGCATGTATCAGGCAGCAAAAAAGAAGGAAGGAAGAAACCACTTACCTCAAAGCAGCCGTATCAGACCTTTCGTAACCACCATCACCATCATCCCATGGTCCTCTTTGGAGGAACAGACTCTTAATGCGGTTGTGAATTTGTCATACCATGTATTTGCCTTTAAATCTACCTGCTATCCTCCTTATGGCTTGATTTATACTAACTAGTTATAATATTTGCATTAATACAGTCAGCTAAGTTCAGACTGTGGGAAACTTCAGTTTACAGGTTTATGCAGCTCCGTTTCTTTAATAATCATTTTTACAAGAAAAAAATAAAAATAAAAAGGAAGAGCAAGGACAGAGGGAGAACCTGTAGATTAAGATACACCTAAGAGACCTAATAGGAAAAAAGACAGCCTTTGTTCACAGTTTTTAGGGATGCACACTTGGGTGATAAAACTATAAGGAAAAGCACAGAAGTGATTGCCGTGAAGGCAGGCCAGCGTTTCCCTGGGAAAGGGAGAGGCTGTGATGAGATGAGGAAAGGGAGGGCTTTGGGCAGGTGCCCGATTTCTGTTTCTTGACCTGGATGCTGTTATGAGGGTGTTTGCCTTATAATAAATAATTCATTTTAGTAATTTGTTCATTTGTATCATTTTCTTTGCCGTTGCCTGTATGCAATTTTAAAATGTTAAAAAATATTAGCATTGCTATGACTGTTCAACTTGCATGTTTTACCAAGATAGTGTGGGAAATGGTATGCTGTATTCATTTTTTTTTTTTTTTGCCTAGGAGAATTATTTAAACAATTTCTTTTTAAAATGTTGGTGATTGTTCAAATTGGCATTGGAGAGTTTACCATGGAAAGGATGACATTCCCCTAAGCTATCCTTTTTGTACTAGCATAGTGTGGTTTAAAAAGCTCAGCCTCTTTACTAGATGTGTTGGCGAGTTTCTTAATTTCTCCAAATCTTGGCTTTCTCTATCAAAATGTTAATAATAATAATAACACTACATACCTTATAGGGTTGATGTAGGAATAAAATAAGATAATGTATATCAAATAGTCAGCAGTGCCAGACACATAGAAAGCACTCAATAAACACTAGCTATTATTAGAAGTATTACAGTCAACCTATATTATAGGAAATGTCATAAAATATATGTTTCTAATAATTAGTAATTGTTGGACTTAACTCATTACAAATGGAAATAAGAGAAATCATGTCAGTTATTTGATGCAACTGTTTTCTTTAATCTAAAACCATTGATTTCTCTACATGCAGGGCCTTCCACATTCCCTTTGATGTTTGCCTCCCCTTCACTCTCCATACATATTCATGTTACAGAACACTTCCTGATTGCAGTAATTTCCTAATTGGAACACTTGTGATCTTGAGGTACTAAGGCAAATGTCTTCTGCCACTTTCCAGACTTCAGGGTTGGGGAGGATGGGTGTGTAGCCCTGGGAATAGCTGATAGGTTTTGGTGGCAGTAGTGTGATGCTGTCTCCAGACATTGACTGTAGTTTAACCAACCGGCAGGACCAGCACCCCAGCTTGGGAAGGCTCATGCAGCGTTAGCATTAAGACTATTTATTTTAGCTTGAGTTTTTTTGGTTTTTGGGTTTTTTTCTTCTGAAGGTCCAACATCCCTCTATTCAGTTTATACCTTTCATAACCTGCCCCGTGTGTTGCGTCCAACAGAATTACACTTTACATAAAGTCAGAGCTCTTCACCAGTCTGTTTTGGTCCACCAGAGCATCCTAATTGCCTGGAGGCTGGCAGATAATACTCTGCTTCCCCTCCACCTAGTTCTCAGCATGTACACACCTGTACATTTTGTTTCACCTTATCACTCTCACTCGCCCAGCCCTTGGGCACTCCCAGCGTGGTCTCCTGTCATCTTTGGCACACGTCAGGAGATTTGGAGTAAATACAGGCTTGTGTAAACACAGGCTAACATATGTTTGGTCATGAGCTCCACACCTCACCAAGTATTGTGTTTGTCTTGGCATATCTCCTTCAGAGACCCGCCCTGGCCATGGCAGGTCCTTTCGAGGTCTGCCAACAGCCCCAGCACTGGTTTCCTAAGCCATGCCCTCACTTTCTCCAATCGTTTTCTCCTTTCAGTAACTTGGACCACTGGCCTGACTTCTTTAGCTTGCAACAAGAGTCCGTCTCTCTTCTGGCTTTTGAACTTGGTTTCCCTACCAAGAACGCTTTGTAAGTTAAGAGGATTTGGTTTGCGAGTTGCAGGAAACCTAACATTAACTGGCTTAAATAATAGAGGAAATTAATAAGTCTGGATGACGTGGAAGACCGGAAGAACTCTGGGCCCACACCAGCCTTGATCCACAGGCTCCGACAACGTGGCAAACACTCGGGTTATCACTCTTCTCTTCAACTTCTGTCCCTCAGGGCTGTTGGTTCCACTTTTTGCAGGCTCACCCCTCCAGCCTACATTCTGCGTTTCACTTCCAGGAAAGCTTGACTTTCTCAGTCACTGAAAATACACTGACTTTAGTCTGACTAGATGAGGTTAGGTCCATGTCCTTTCCTGTACCAGTCGCCAGACCCAAAGAACATGAGCCCTTGGGGAGGGCTGAATAAAAGAGGACCTGTAGCCAGGAGGAGGGGCACCACGTGGCCCTAACAGCGGTGCCCATGGGGTAGGCTTGAGTCCTCCTCCTGTGGATTACTGTCTTCTTCGGCAACCATCCCTCCCAGCTCATCAGGGACCTTCACTTTCTGCATCCTACCTCATAGGAACAGCCCCCGAAAAGTCGCCTGTATGTAGCCAGCCTTGTCTTTGTGGGTGGACCTGAACAGCGATGTCCTTAAAAGTTTCTGAAGTATTTTTATATCATCAGCTCGAAGCAGTGACTTATTTCTAAATTCTAGCCTTATCCACCTCCCTACTCCCTCCCCCAAAAGGGAATTCTAGAAAG
Source organism: Hippopotamus amphibius kiboko (assembly GCF_030028045.1). Taxonomy (NCBI): domain Eukaryota; kingdom Metazoa; phylum Chordata; class Mammalia; order Artiodactyla; family Hippopotamidae; genus Hippopotamus; species Hippopotamus amphibius. Next base: position 136,037,430 of record NC_080190.1, on the reverse strand, counting down.
GCCTCTTGTCTTTCCTACTGATGGAAAAGTCAAAGGGTATCTGCTGGCAAAGGCAGTGAGTGTCCCTTGCTTAGTTTCAATCTTGCCTCTACCTGCTTAGCGATTTCTGTACTATCAGCAACCTTCTCTTCAGTCGACAGGGATCTCCTAAAAGCTTAGTGGGTTTAGGTGAGATAGGTGTGGTATGTGCGTGCAATGCTGTTTGAAGTCCTATAAGCCATGTCAGCATTGCAAATACGTCATTCAAGCTTGAGGTGAATACTGTGAATTCTGGGGGGGGGTCTTTATTTCTTCTTCAACCATTGGACTTGCAGGGCTCTGGTTATTTTGGGGCTGTTCAGGAGACAGCAGCACTCTGTTCCCTCTCATCACAGCCCACATTAAGCTTGATCAGCTAGTCAGCAGTGAGGGCCCAAAATGCAACCAACATTCCACTCAATAAAAACCACAAGCAGAGAGCCCTTCTCAGTGGAACAGTGTTGGGTAGTGATATCAAAGAAATCTGTGTCCTCAGACTGTAGTCATATATATGTGTGTGACAGACATAAATTATATCACGTATACATTATACAATGTATAGTGTGTGTGTGTGAAAGAGAGATACAGACGGAGAGTCAGAGAGACTGCTTTAGAAATACTTGGAAAACAACGTTTGAAGGGCTGATGTGAAGCTACCCCTGCTTATATAATCTGATGGACTGCTTCCATTGCACTTCCGGGACTAACATAGTGCAGTTACGTAATTGTAAATACAGAGAGCCAAAGCAGAGGAGGAAATAGCGTGATGTGCCTTTGGATATGGCTGCCTGAGCCACAGCCGTGGAGAAATGAGTGATTGTGAACAAGGTACGAGTGGACCTCATGTTACAGGCAGCTGCCACAGCCGTAAAGTACAGAATAATTCTGAGTTACATGTACAGCGTTTTATTAGTCTTTTGAACTATACTTGCAGACCCAAATTACAGTCACCATCAATGAGTCCTATGGGTATCATATGTGGGTTGATCATAAAGTATGTTGGAACCTGGCAGCTGGACCAATGGGATGTGAGAATTTTGCCAGGAATGGGGGAAATTATCTTTGCTATGAGGGAGGTATGGGAAATTATCTTGGCTGTGAGGACTAGCCCTTCAGAGGCAATGAAGGGTCCAAGTCACAGGGTCCCAGAGTAGAAACTTTGAACTTGATTCCTGCCTTGATGTCAGAAGGATCTGGTCTGGTGGGTGGCCTGGCAGATGTGTGTCAGTGAGTGGCAGTGTCATGATCCCTGCCCCCATATTGAGGCAGGAACTCACTTAGTGGCTGGGACCTGACATAGACCATAGAGTTTGGTCTCCAGGAGGATGGAGCTGGCAAAATACAGCCAGAGTTCAAGACAGGCATTGCTCTCAAAAGGCACATGTACTCCTGAAACCCAAGCAGGTGTTGGGGAAAGAGCTGTAATTCAGCGAGCTCCCAAGTTTCCCTCTTTAGGGTAGGAAGCCTCTCACAAACCCTGGGCTGGCCCTGCAAAAGGCAGCCCACAATCATGCTTCTTTGGAAACAAAGGGAAACAGATTTTTTAAATTATTGTTATGAATATGTTCTTGCAAAATTTGAAAGTTATGGGACCTCATATTGATCTAGATCTATTGTTTAATAGCATTCTCTCTGTTCAGTGTGTCCCTCCTTGTTTCAGAGATCCCCTTTCCAATGTTAAATGGGGTTGATTTGTTTTGTAATAGAACCAAGTTTAAGATTTCCTTAAGTGATATCTCACCTTCGGTTAACTATTGCTGCTCTCCTTTTAACAAAGTGTTAAAAGCCCCCAAAGGGTATCGTATTACATTTTTCCCATAAATTTGTTCTGCTGCAACTTAACTTTCTCAAAACCAAAAAAACAAAAAACAAAAAAAAAAACCATGGTGACATCTTAGTAAGCTTAGTAAGGCTTATCCTTAATGGAGTTCAGTTTTTTAAAATAATGACTGTACAATTATGTAAGTAAATGTGTTCCCGAGGAAAAGACAAAGTGTAATAGTGCTTAATTGTATAGGAAGGCAATATGCTGGGCTTTTCTGCCTAGGTTTTAAGGTTGATTAAAAATTGGCATGGGACAGCTTGTAGAATAGCAATGATATACTGTGTTACGTAACCCTGACCTTTTCTCTTGGCTTTAAATCACCAGATTTGGATCCAATGTCATGAAATTTTCTCAGGATAGAAAGGCAATAACCTTATAGCATACAAAAACCAAGATAACAACTTAAAAATCTGTTCCTGACTGAAAATTTTTCTTCTTTTTCATGTATGGGATTATAGTTTTAACTTTGGGTTAGTATTGTAGACAACACAATTATCTACAAGGGCAAAGGAGATTAGTGGTAAGAATAGTTAAACCCATTAGGTAATCTCAAAAAGCATTACATATTTCAGGTTTTCTCCAATGTTTGCTGCAATGAATACGAATATTGTTTCTCTATGGCCCTGTTGTGATTAACTCTCCACATTCCCCCTACTTCTTCTCTGAGATCCCGAGTGTCTCCTAATTGGTTTTCCTGTTCCCCGGTCTGGCTTCTCCTAGTCCATCCTTCACACTGCAGCCAGGATGAGTCTTCTAAAAGTCACACCCAGACCTATGCTTCTCTGGTTTAGAGTCCTTCGTGTTGTAGCACCACCTACAGATTCATGGTATAAAAAGCCTCCTGCCTGCCTCTCCAGTCCAGCTATACTGGAGTCATGCAGATGCGATTAAGTTAAAGATCTTGAGATAGGAAGATGATCCTGGCTTATCTGGATGGACCCTAAATGCCATTACATGTATCTTTTTATTAGAGGGAGACTCAGGGAGATTTCACAGGGAAGAAGAAGGCATTGTGGCCACAGAGACAGAGATTAGAGTGACCTAACCATAAACCAAGGATATGTTAGCAGCTCTTCCAGAACCTGGGGGAGACAAGGAGTGATTCTCCTCTAGAGCCTCTAGAGGGAATGTGGCCCTGCCATCTTGATTTCAGCCCAATGAAATTGATTTGGGGCTTCTGGGCTCCAGAACTGTGAGAGAATAAATTTCTGTTGTTTTTAAGCCACCGGGTTTGTGCTAATTTGTTACAGCAGCCACAGGAAGCTAATATACTCTCCAACCTAGGCAGATTTGTACTCTGTCCTATCTGTTCCTATGGGTTCTGTAGAGTATACCTCTATTATAGGTTTCACAGGTGATAGTCTGTTATTGGTCCCTTTTGCGACCTCTTCTGAGCTTCTCAAGGATATTTTGCATCCTTAGTTCCTGAAATAGGACCTAGTATGTAGCAGTTGCTGAACAAATACCAAATGGATGCATGACTGAGTGAATAGCATCCGATGTGGGCGTCAAGTTGTCTGTCTCCCATATCTATCATCTTCTCTCTGATCACTTCCATTTCGTGTCCTTTTCCTCCATCTTGTATGTTTTTTCCCAAGCAGTGTCTACATGTGGTTTTAAGGCATGCAGTGGTTTTATGTTTCTCCTTAATCTCTTTCCTTGGTTCAGCCAGCTTCCTTGTTATTTCTTTCTTTTATTTATTTCCTGTTATCTCCTCTTTTAACTCTTTTTCAATGAATCCATATTATCTTTAATTTCATTGGGTCTATAAGACAGATTTTTTTAACTTCTTAGTTTGAAAATTTTCCAGACTGTAGAAAATTAAGAAGAATAATACAATAAACACCATATGTCCTTCACCTGGAGACTCACCATATGTTAACATTGTGAAACATTTGTGTTCTCTCTCTCTCTCCCTCCCTCTCTCTCTCTCCCTCTCTCTCTCCCTCTCTCTCCCTCTTTCCCTCTCTGTTTTTTGTTTTATATTGTCATGTATCATTTGAAAGTAAGTTGTACACAGTATGAGTCTTCACTCCTAGATACTTAAGGATGTATTGCTAAGACTTTGGGTGTCCTCCTATCCCCTCCCAACTTCCTGGAAGTGAAATTTGTGTCTACCTGCTTACTAGGTGCAAATGCAAAACACCCCAGCTCATTCCTAAGAGTTTCCTGTGAGACGAGGTGAACTGAATGTTCATTTCTCAGGCATATCATCCCCTTTCAGGTGCAGGCTCTTAAGATCATCCCTACAGTGATTAGTTGACCTAAATCACTTAACCTGTGGTATTTCCAGTACTAGAACCTGGCTCTCTCATTTCTATGTTCAGGGATATTTCCCTGCCTGGAACAGGAGATAGCATTATTCTAGCTATGAGTTGAATATGACTATAACAGTGTTCAAAACTAGCCCTGAATCTGTGGTTCTTTTGAACCATATACAAGATCCACTGGGGTCTGATTCCAAATTTATGTTTTGAAGGCAGTGCCAGAAATATGGTTGAGTTCAAAGCCCAAACTGGGACAGACTATGACCAATTCCACACATCCCTGTTATCATATCCCGTCACCATCTGGTCATACTGCCCCATTCATGGATTATAGGTCAATAACTTTATGTGAAATATCTAAAGAACATTCTGGCACCAAAAAGTAGGATAGAAGATTATTATTCCAAATAAAAGAAAAACATCGTTAGTGCTCATTCGTGCTGATATTTGGAGCCTCGTTCTCCATAAATTGCTGTGGCTCTCACTATCTATTTGCTGAGACATCCTGGAAAAGCCAGAAATTAAGCTGCAGTAGTGACAGGAGTGAACACTGCAAAAATGAAGTGCATCTTTCTGTGGTCTGCCCTTCTAACTGCATTGTTGAGATGTGGAGCAACCTTTCCTTCTATTATCTTTACTTTATAGTATTTGCACTGAGAAAAAGAAACAGATTCTGCTAATTTTAAAATTGGGGTAAACTAGCATTGACTAGCTAGACAGTTACTTACTGCAGCCTATGAAGAAATGGTGATTCAGACACAGCTGGGTCCCGTGGGGCCAAAATTTACCTGGTATCTATCTAGCTGTGTGACTTTGCACAAGTCACTTTCCTTCTCTGGCCCTCTGTTCTCTCATCCTGACCACCAGTCTCCAGATCAGTAGAGAGAGGAGAAAAGGGGATGAGGGGAGGAGAGGAGCTCTAAGCTTCCACTAATTCTAATACGCTAGAAAGCAGGTAACACTCTGAATAAAGTAATGACGTAAACTGGACGTCTTTAAATAGCAAGTTTATAAGAGCTGCTTGCTGTATGCAAATGACACCTCTGATGGTACATGTGGATTTTGTAGTCATTAAAGCACATTTACCAGAGCCTCGAACTGGAAATGGCATTTAGCAGTGCTTACCTCAAGTTACTCTGTGTCCTTGAAGATAATTAAACCACCTTTTTTAGAAACATCACAAATTTGAACCTTCCCTTCCCAAACAATTAGGGGCATTAGTGAGGATTTACTGAATTACTACCATTTAGAGGTATGTGTAAAATGAATTTAATGAGCATGCAATTAACCTTGAATAATTAGGTAAATTTTCAGAAAAACAGAGACGAAGATAGACTAGTTTATACTGTGACAGGCATACCTCTGAGATACTGCAGGTTCAATTCCAGACCACTGCAATAAAGCAAGTATCACAGCAAAGGGAGTCACATGAATTTTTTGGTTTCCTGGTGCATGTAAAAGTTATATTTACACTTACTGTAGTCTATTAAATGTGCAATTATATTGCACATTGCATTATGTCCAAAAAACAATGTTAGTTAAGTTTTTTGTTAAGTTTATTGCTAAGAAATGCTAACCATCATCTGAGCCTTCAATGAGTCATAATGTTTTTGCAATAGTAGCATCAAAGATCACTGTTCACAACCTAAATGGGAAAAGAATTTGAAAAAGAGTAAATACATGTATGTGTATAACTGAGTGACTTGGCTGTACACCTGAAACTAACACAACATTGTTAATCAGCTATCCTCCAATATAAAATAAAAGGTTAAAAAAAAATCACTGATCATAGATCACCAACAAATACTATGATAATGAAAAAATTTGAAATATTGTGAGAATTACCAAAATGTGATGGAGACACGAAATGAGCAGATGCTGTTGGAAAAATGGCGCTGTCTCGCTTAATGCAGGGTTGTCACAAACCTTCAATTTGTATAAATTGCAGTATCTGTAAGGTGCAGTAAAGTGAAACACAGTAAGTGAGGTATGTCCCTTTTATCAGGAAACAGTTTCTGACATCTGGTTTATACCTATATATTTCTTGTTCTTTTAGTAGATATGAATTAACTAGATTTTAAAAGTCAGCAGGCAGCTTTCTGTTGCACACTAGTGGATACTTAATTGTTGAAATCTGAATTCGGGGACAAGCTCGTTCTCTCATGAAACTGAGTGTTTGCTGTATTCAAACCCCAGCTGATTATAAAATACTCCGTTTGAGATCTTCCTAGGGCCAAAAGTCAAAATTTACTGTTTCTAGACAGTTTATAATCAATATGAGAGTAGTTCAGTTCAAATAGCATTTAATAAACAACTTTTCTATGCCAAAGAGCTGTGCTAGTCATTAGGGTTACAAAGATGAGTTGATAAGTCACAGCTCTGCCCTCAAGGAGCTTATAGTCTAGAGGGGAAATGCACTTGTAAAAAGTAATTATAGTACAGTTTAATATATGTACTGATAGGCATGTATAAAGACTTAATTCAGGGCTTCTCTGGTGCTGCAGTGGTTAAGAATCCACCTGCCAGTGCAGGGGACGCTGGTTGGACCCCTGGGCCGGGAAGATCCCACGTGCCGCAGAGCAACTAAGCCCGTGTGCCACAACTACTGAGCCTACACTCTAGAGTCTGTGAGCCATAACTACTGAACCCACACGCTGCAACTACTAAAGCCCGTGTGCCTAGAGCCCGTGCTTTGCAACAAGAGAAGCCACCACAATGAGAGACGCGCACACCACAATGAAGAGTAGCCCCCGCTTGCCACAACTAGAGAAAGTCCGCACACAGCAACGAAGACCCAATGGAGCCAAAAAAATAAATAAATAATAGAATAAATCTTAAAAAAAAAAAGACAATTCAAAAGAAGGTCAGAAAGGCTAAACTTGAAGATAGATCTGAATGAGGAAATTATGCATAACTCAGTACAAAGAGGGTTGGAAAATATGAGTGCTATTTTAGGAAACAAGAATTAAAAGTCCAACATATTTGTAAGAGGAGCTCCACGTAGAGAGGCTAGAGAGAACCATAGATACTGGACTGTAGTTGTGTAGGATGTTAACATCAAGGGGAGGGCTGGGGGAAGAGTGCGTGGACCTACCTGGACATTTGTTTGCAACCTACTATGAGTCCATAATTATTTCAAAATTAAAAGTTAAAAACATTTAACAGTAATTACTAAAAGAATATGAATAAGATGTGTAACTTTCTAGCCAGAAGAGTAGGGGAAAGAGAAGAATAAAGAAAACTCAACCATTTCAACAGGATTCATAAAAAGAGAAATTAGAAAGCAAAGTAAAAGCAAGAGAACGACAAACACAAAAAAGATGGTAGAAATAAATGAAAATATATTAATAATCAAAAAGCATAATGGACTAACCTCCCCATTTGAAAGAAAGTCTCAGGGTTGTTTTTTTTTAATCCAGTTTTTTTCTGTGTATAAGAGACCTGACTAAAATATGACACAGAAATGTTAAAATGATGTAGAAAGTGGCAAATACCAAAAGAAAGCAGCTATGTTATATTAATATCAGATAAAATATATTTTAAAGCAAAACATTATTGAGATGAAAAGAATCAATATGCAATTATAAGAGGAAAAATTAGCTGGGAAGATAAAAAAATCTTGAACCTGTATATACCTAGCACTATAGTCTTAAAACATACAAAGCAAAACTCAATATATTTAAAAGGAAAAATAGATAAATCCATGTTTGAGTAGTTTTTAACATACCTCCCTAGGCAATTGATAGACAAAGCAATCCAAAATTTAGTAAGAGTATCAAAAATTTGAGCAATGAATTAATGGAGATGGATGGATGGATGGATAGATAGAATATATAAAATATATTAACCCAACTTTATTTTCAAACATTAAATTAAATTAAATACTTTTATTAAATACTTTATTTTCAAACATACATGGAACACTGATAAAACTTGACCCTACACTACCAGGTTACAAAACAAATTTCAATTTACACTGTATACTAGGTCAAAAGCAAATGTTAATCTACACACAGCATTTTTTCTATCCACAACTCAATAAAATTAGAATTAGTAATAAAGTGATAATCAACACCCCATTCATTTAGAAATATTAAAAACACACCTCTGAAATGTTATAAGGCTCAGATAAAAGTAATAAGATTATCAGAATATTTAGAGGTGAATGCCAGAGAAAACTGTACATGCCAAAACTATGTAAGCAGCTAAAACAGAGGGTCTACTTAGAGGGAAGTGTATAGCCCTATGTGCATATATCGTTAGATAGAAAGAAACAGAAAAGCTAATGAGTTGAGTCCAAATGAAAAAGATAAAAAAGAAAAATTGAGTTAACAAAATAATGATAATAAAGATAAATCGAGGATGGAAAGAAATATATCTATATTAACTTCAGAAAAGAAAGTTACTTACCCCTGGGAGGGAGAAGAGACTGAAACAGAGCTAGTTACGTTTGTAGCATTTTATTTCTTTGGGCAAAAAGAAAAAATGTAAATACTTTGTGTTTTTAAAATTAGTTTTTATAACAACTTTATTGAAATATAATTCACATATCATATAATCCACTCATTTAAAGTATGTAACCCACTGAGTTGTACAGTCATCACCACAATCAATTTTAGAACATTTTCATCACCTCAAAAAGAAACCGCCAGCCTTTAGGCCTTTAGCTGTCATCCCCAAGCCCATCAGCCTTCCCAGCCCTAAGCAATCACCAATCTGCTTTCTGTCTCTATAGATTTGCCTTATCTGGACCTTTCATATAAATGGAATCACATAATATGTGGCCTTTTGTGACTAGGTTCTTTCACCTAGCATACATTTTTCAAGGCTCATTCAGGTTACAGCATATATCAGTGCTTCATTTATTTTTATGGCTAAATAGTATTCCATTGTATGAGTTTGCCATATTTTGTTTATCTGTTCATTCATTGATGGACATTTGAGTCACTTCCACTTTTGGCTGTTATGAAAAACACTGGTATGGACATTTGTGTACGTTTTTGTGTGGACATATGTTTTCATTTCTCTTGGATATATACCTAGGAACGGAATTGCTGAGTCAAATAGAAATTCCATGCTTAACTTTTTGAGGAACTGCCAGACTGTTTTCCAGAGTGGTTGCACCATTTTATATTTCCATGAGCAGGGTGTGAGAATTCTGATTTATCTACATCCTTGCTAATGCTTGCTATTATCTAACTTTTTTATTATAGTTCTCTTGTTTGGTATGAAGTGCTATATCACTGTGGTTTTGATTTGCAATCGCTGATGACTAGTGACATTGAACATCTTCTCAATGTGTTTATTAGCCATTTGTCTTCTTTAGAGAAATGTCTGTTCAGATCCTTTGCCCATTTTTAATTGGGTCGTTTGTCTTATTATCACGTTGTAAGATTTGTTTATATTTTCTAGGTGTAAGTCCCTTGTCAGGTACATGATTTCCAAATATTTTCTCCCATTTTGTGGATCATCTTCTCACTTTCTTGATAGTGTCCTTTGAGACACAAAATTTTTTAATATTGATGAGGTCCGATTATTTTTTTCTTTGTTGCTTATGTTTTTGATGTGTTATATGTAGGAATCCATGGCCAAATCCAAGGTCACAGAGATTTTCCCCTGTTTTTTCTTCTGAGAATTTTATACTTTTAGCTCTTACATTTAGGTCTTTGGTTGATTTTGAATTAATTTTTTTATATAGTACAAGATCAGCAGCCATACCATTTTACATCCCTGCCAGCAATGAACAAGGGTTTCAGTTTCTCCATGTTCTTACCAACACTTGTTATTTTCTGTTCTGTTTTGTTTTGTTTTTTTTTAATTGTAGCTTTCCTAATGGAGGTGAAGTGGTAGCTTACTGTGGTTTTGATTTGCATTTTCCTAATGATTAGTGCTGTTGAGTATCTTTTCATGTGCCTATTGGCCATTTATATATCTTCTCTGGAGAAAAGTCTGTTCAAGTTCTCTGGCCATTTTTCAGTTGCATTGTTTACTTTTTTGTTATTTATCAGATAAACGATTTGCAAATATTTTCTCCCATTGTGTGGGTTGCCTTTCACTCTGCTATAGTGTCCTTTGATGCACAAAAGATTTTAATCTTAATGAAGTCCAACTTATCTATTTTTTTCTTCTGTTGCCTGTGCTTTTTCATGTCATATCCAAGAAATCATTGCCAAATCCTGCTAATCAATTTCTAAGCACTTGGCCTGGTCGTGTTTAAGCTACTCAGTGAATCATTTAAAGAATTTTGACGTAAATTATTTCTATAAATTTACTTTTATAATTATAGAAGATTTTCATAATTATCCATTCAATCCCAAACTTCTTCTGATTTTTATTTTCCTGATTACTGCCAAATGCATTCAATTGTAAATCGAAAGCATGGAAATAGCACATTATATTATGATATAGTTGTTCCCCATGAGGAATAGTGATCAAAATTTTTGCCAACTGCCTTTATTAGGAAAAGAAAATTCTTAACTGATTAAAGACTCTGGATATTATATGTCAACTATTAAATGGGTTTTCAACTTTTCTGCTTCGTTTTTTAAAAATACTGAATTTCACTTCAGCACATATAATAAAGTTCTAAAACTTCGAAGACATTTTGCATTCTAAAAAGGGTTCCTTGTGGTTGTAATGTTCATTTGAAATTCAAATAATTCCTTGGAATTTGAAGCTAGCTAGAGGTTATGTACTATAGAAGAAGGGGGACTATTCCTTCTATCATTGTTAATTTTTACTGCTAGAAGACATCACATCTTTTTACCTAGATAGGAGCAGCAAATGCATCTTTTGAAGTCATCAAATAATACATATGCTATCTATAGTAAACATCTTGGGCAATATGTCAAAACTTATTTTTTAACCCCAGTAGTTTTTGTTTTAAACCATTATATACTTTTTTCAAGTGAGTATTTATTAAGCCCCTCATTTTGTATAGTAGATGATGTAGAAGACCCAATGGACGTCTAAGACATGATTCTCTTCCTTCAGAGAATTTGTCATCTATTTATACAGCCTAATGATACATGTGACATGTCTGAGAAAGTAAAGATGCGCTGTGGTGTCTAAGAAGGATGTAAGGAGGTGGAGCTCAGATGGCCAGAAGGATGAGGTCTGATTGGAACGGGCTGAGGGAAGGAGATGCTTTGTCTAGGTGAGAGGAACAACGTGAGCAAAGTATGACATCTGACTGGAGAAGTCGGGAGCCAGGTGTGCTGTGGACAATGGTTGGTCAGGATGAGGATCGATTATGGGGGGCTGGGACAGTAGTTTTATATTTGAGGTAGTTGACTGTAGAGAGACATTGTGGGTTCTTGACCAAGGGAGTTTTAGTGGGAAAATTTAGCCTGTCTCCAATGGAGTTCATAACACTTTAGAGATGAAGGGATTTTTGGAAACGTCTCATCCAAAAACCCCTGTCTACTGGGTCCAGGGAGCTGAAATAGCTTGCGCAGATAGCCTATTAGAAAATAGCAGATCTGAATCTCAGATTCATCCTTTAATCCCAAAGCCAATGATCTTTCTTTCATACCACAGTCTTCCAGGATATCTTAAGAGAAAGAGAAGAGGGAGAACAGAAAAAATTAAAAATTACATAGTCCATACTTGAGGCAATGAACACCCCAAACAGAGGGGTTGCCAAGGAAAATTGACAGACAGGATAAATAGAAGCATCTTGTTGGGAAAAAGTCAGAACCTGATAACTGTTTATTTTAATGAATGAAGCAGATATCTAGAGAATTCAGTGAAGGACTGAACTAGTTCTAAAAAATAAATTTGACTAAAGTGAAAAATTAATCCTAATAAAACCATTATTCACATTCCAAATGACCCTGGCAAATGGGTACTGAGTAAATATTTGCTGAATGAATGAACAAATGAAAGAATGTATCAACTTAAATTTTCATAGTTCTTTTGGTAAATATCTTACAAGTGCCAATTAATGTACCACTTAAAGAAAACATTTTCTCTTATAGATTCACCTTTTTGGAGTTTTGCTGGCCATTTTAGGAAACTTGGTAATCAGCATTTCCCTAAATATTCAGGTAAGAAGAAGCTTATTTTTCTAACTCTGTAGTTTGATCCAGGGACACATTATGACTTTAACAAGCCTCAGGCACTTTTCCCTTTTTGGGCTTTTTCTTCCATTAAAGAAAGTATATTTTATGACCTCATTGATATAAAGACTGCCTGGATTGTATGTAATATAATATATAATCCAGGCTGGATTGTATCCATTTTTTTCTTATTATTATTTTAAAAGAAATTAAATGTTTTTGTGGGCCTCTTAATATTAATAGTATTGTGTATCCCAGACAAGATGCCTATGAATTTGTACCACACTTAGAAAGATGTTCATAACCTTGGCATAAGTCAAGATTTATTTTAATGTTCTACATTTTCTTATAGTACTTTTATTATTTTCTAAATAACTTCTGAAATTTTAAAAAAAATTTAAAGAAAAAAATGTAAAGTAATCTAGAATTGTACACACTTCTTAAGGAAGTAAGTTCAGTTATCAGAAAATCAATAGGGAAGAGTGACAGGCACACGATTCTCTCAGTTTTGTGTATGTTGGAAATTTTTTCATAATAAAACTTAAAAAAAATCAACAGGGGAATAGGACTTTATTTAAGGGCCAGTGCTTCAGGAATTCATATGTTTCCAATACAAAGAAATACTCAGACCAGATATAAATAACTTCCCCCATCCCAACCCTCTGCTACCAGAGCTTTTGGCCTTGTTACATTGATTGTGGTAGCTACTTTGACTCATAGATTTGAATCCCTTTTCCAAAGGTGCTTCTCTAGTAATTTATTATCTTTATTTCAGTAATGTTTATTTTGGCATCTGAATTTTTTTGACAATCTAAAAGAAGCATTTTGGTGTGGTGGACTAAAAAGTCACTTAACTCCTCAACACACACTCCATCTTTGGATAATAATAATGATATTTATTTCACAGCGTTATTATGAAAATTAAGCAATATGTAAGAAGACCCTTTAAACTATAAAATGCTATATTAGTATGAGTCACTTCTGTTAATATGTCTGGAACAAACAGAAAACCATAATAATTGCTCTATAATAATCTGCAAATAAATTTAAAAGCCATGAAGTTATTTTATAGGACCAAAAATTCCAAGGCAAGTTTTAGTTGGGTGGAAATATTTTCTCATTTACCTTCTGATATACTTGCAGAAATATTCGCATCTTCAGCTGGCACACCAAGAACGCCCACGGCCCTACTTCAAGAGCGTGTTGTGGTGGGGCGGGGCCATACTGATGGCCGTGGGGGAGACAGGAAACTTTGCAGCCTACGGATTTGCCCCCATTACTCTCATCGCTCCGTTAGGCTGTATATCTGTTACAGGTGAGCCATTTTTCTGTGTTTTGACAAATAGAAATTTTAAGAGATCAGAAAAGTGGGCAAAACACATACAACTTAAACAACACATGCACAAAAGAAAAAAAATCTGTTTCCTGTTTTCTGAGCACATTTACTTGGAACAATTACACTACCAGTTTCAGTTATTCACTGTCTTGGTGCCCCATTAACCATGAAGAAACTTGTAGCTATAACATTTATGCTCAAAAGCCGGGTTCCCAGTGTCTGCATCTCAGTGAATTAACAGTAACAGCAAATGTGATACCAGGCTATTTAATCGTTAATGAATTATCTTAAAGCATTTGTAACAGAATGTTATATTTAATTCATATGTTAAACTGACATTACATGTAGTTAGAGTCCTAGATGTCTGATGCATATAGTTTAGCATCTCTTTTACATTAAGAATTAAATATTTGTTATTCATTACTATAAGAATGTGTAATTTTACAGTAATGTCACAATTATACTACTTTCAAAATTTATATGACTTACTAGATATACTTAGAAAAGAGAGTATGAGATGTTGCTAAAGACTAAAAAAAAAGAAGCAAAAATTACTGCTGAAAAAGAGAACAAATTTTCTAAGCCGTGTTGAAATCAATAAACTCTTTTGAGTTTCACCCTTTATCTGCTGCTATGGAAACAGCATGTGTCTAAGTTTCTGTGAATATGGAATCTTCATTGAAATAGAAACAAGTTGATGGTTGTTGTCTGGTAGCAACTAAATCAGGCATAATGTGTGCTTGCATATCCCAATTTTAATATTTCTCCTAAAAATTGTGATATTCTTTTAAAAAGCATAGTTTAAACTGAAATAATGTATACTAAAAGAGAATCATTTCGTGTTGAAAGTAGTTTCCCCTTCTTAATCATTTAAAATATCTTATTTAAAATTCTTTCATGATGTACAATAGTAGAATAGTTAGCAAAGAACACTTTTTTGGCTTTCTAGAAATTTTTCAGTTAAAATCACCCTACTGTGAATAGGCACACAATTTATGTAATCATTTGACATTTTTAATATTCAGATAAAGTCAGTAATTTGAGTGTATCTTATCTTCTATTTACTACGGCACATACGGCATACACAGACATTCTGGATATTTTTTTCTTCTCAAAATCTGAGTAATAATAGATAAAAGATATAGTTATATTGTCACCTTGGGACCTGTATAGGCCCCAATTGTTCTGAAAATGTTGTGTTATTTTTCATAGTGACTGTCTACTTAGAGCTGATCTTTAGTTTCGTTTCTTATTCTGCTTCCTGCTCAATTTCCATGCAATAGCCAAAGACAAACGTGTCCGTGCAGATCAAACAGATGCCTGGGGGAGGGTTGCGTGCCCCACATTGTACTAAAATTCTCCGTTTATTTCGAGTCCCCCAGTCCTGGGAAACATTTTTTCTGGGAACGAGGAAAACACAAACCATTCCAACTAGCACAAAGAAGGGGGGATGTGCTGGTTTTATTATAAAGACCAGAGATTTCACAGAAATGAAATATTAACCAGGCCTCTTGGGACCTGAAGTGAGAATTCAGAAATTGCCAGAGATGAAGGGCCAGCCCTGATACTCCTCACAGACCTTCAGTGAAGATGCCTGTGAAGCTGCCTCTCTTGGCGTGACTTGCTCAGAGCTCTCATTAATAACAGGAAGTTTTAAATTTAACCACCTTCCCCTTGGACGGTGTCCTCTCCTCCCCAGGTTCCCTGTGGGGAGGGGGCAGTTTGCCCACCTTGAAACGTGGAGATGGACCTTTCTCAAGGCTACAGATCATTTTCCTCTGTCTGCTCCTAGCCTGGATTAATGTTTCAACTTTAGAACATTTTTAGCAA
The DNA here is from genome assembly GCF_030028045.1 of Hippopotamus amphibius kiboko. NCBI lineage: Eukaryota > Metazoa > Chordata > Mammalia > Artiodactyla > Hippopotamidae > Hippopotamus > Hippopotamus amphibius. The sequence goes on along the minus strand of NC_080190.1, from coordinate 136,022,094 downwards.
CCTCCCTCTTTGCCCATTTAAAATGATTCCAAGAAGTAACCTTATAACCTCAAACACAAATCTTTTCCTGCTTTACAGTTTTTGCGAACAGTGATATATACTCATAAATGATATTCCCACAGTACTCCCGAGCTGAATTTAGGTCACTGAATTTAGGTCCAGTTTTGGAGAAAGCGGGTCAGAGAGCTCGTGAAGTGTTGTGGGTAGGTAAGGGATGGTGATAATTGAGGATTTTCTCCAGAACAATCCCCTACCACTTTTATGATTCTTTATAAAGATTCTAGAAACTCTAGAAAACTTGAAGCAAAGAGGGAAGTATCTTTTTAATAAATACATCATCTTACAGCTGTGTCTACAGATGAGGGAGAAGAGTGTCTACATTTTACTATTCCCTGTTATTTCTTCGGAGCTTCAAGAAAGAAATCAAACCTCTCTTTGAATTAAAAAAAAAAAAAAGATAATATCTGTTGCATGAGAGATTGCATATCCTTTTCTGGCTTTTCTGCTGTCTTTTGTGGCTTTCGAAATTTGAAAAGGAAAGGAAAAAAAAAAACGAAGAAAGAAAATTGAAGTCCAGAACAGTTTTTTAAAAGTTTTAGCTCAAGTCTGAGTGAAGGAACTTTCTTCCATCTTCCTCATTCTCTTGAGCAGCCTGGTTCATACCAACACACTGTGTTCCTTTTCTCTTCTCCAGAAGTAAGGAGATGCTGTGCGGGTCATCATCTCACTACACCCAGGTTGTTAATATGTCAGCCTGGTTGTTTTGTCTTACATAATCAAAATCCCTGCTCCCTTTGTATACTTCAATGGAACAGATTTTTTTTTTTTTCTTTTTTAGGACTAGCATGTAAGAAGCACTACAGTAAGCACCATGGATATTTCAGTTTACACTCTACCCACATTCCTGCCTCAAACCATCTTCCTTTCTATTCTTTTTTTCCCTCTCTGTGTGTGTCCTGTTGCTCTACACTGACATGCTTATCTGGAGGCAGCATTTCTCAAGCACTAGTTTTACTGATGGTTTCACAGGTGTTCTAAGAAACAAAGAATTCTGTAATCAAACAGGTTTCCACAATATTGGATTTAAAATGTTACACAGATTTCGTTGGTGGAGGACTTCTTGAGGCCCTGGGATGGGCCAGACACGTTGTCAGTCTTTCAGAGGCAGATGCATGCAGTACGCCAGCTTTCCCAAACCTATTGTCTACAAGATGCCTTTATAAGAAGCATCTCAAGGAAGAACAGTTCTGTAGAAAACCCTTTAGGGAGTTCTTAAAACTGCTCACAAGCAGTCACAGCATCCTAGAGACTCAAACAGGGTCAATAACTAGCTGGTGCCTGCAGTAGGGGGTGGATAATGGAGAGTGATCCTGGTATACAGGCAAATCTGAATGCCCAGGCCTGGGCCCAGCTTTTGGAGAAAGAGAGTCAGAGCCCTTGTATCCTTGTATCGCTTTATTCTTTTACCCTCCTTTTCTCACTGAAGGGCTTCCTCAGTGAGTAATAGTTGCAAAAGCTTATTCTGATTAAAATGCTGGTTCTATACTGGCAGTATGGTTAATTCTACATGTTGACGTGTGTTTGTTTTTCCATTAATTAAGAAAGCTTAAGGGATGGTTCTTCAATTTCGTCTAAAGCCTTGGCTGGATATTCTTCCCAATAAGACCTGGCAGTGCAATGGTGAAGAGCACAAGCTCTAAGACCACACTGCCAGCATTCAGATCTCAGTTCTGCCCCTGAAAAGCTCTGTGACCTTGGGCAAGTTATTTCGATGGGTTTATGCCTCAGCTCCCTAATCTATAAAATAGGGATAAAAATAGTTCTTACCTCAGAAGTTGTCATGGGGAAGAATTGAGTAAACACAAACATTTAAGAACAGTGTTGGATACATAGTGCAGTGACAATTAGGCATTGTCACTGTGATTTATAATCATTATTAAATAGAAACAAAGTGCATTATTCTTTATAAGGGAGTTTACTTCCATGCGCCTGAAGATGGCTGGTGGTTAGAGTATCTAAAATGGATGAACCACTTCAAGAAATGCTTTTTATTGTTCCTTTCCATGCAGTAATTAATTCTCAGGGAGCAGAAAGGTAGGCTGTTCACAGCTCATTTGTTCAGCCATTAAGCAGTAATTACTCCTTGACTCCTCCACATACCACCCCCCCCCCACCCCGCCAAAACGTGTTGGAAAATACCAAAATTTCCAAATAACGTACCAACACAAATACATTTAAAAAACAGATACAGAAATTTGTCCAAGGAAAAACATAGCAGTCTGAGACGTGCGTGCAGCGTCTTCTTGTTCTGGCTTCGTAGCACTTTTGTTCACTTGCTAATTAACTTCAGAGAGGCTTTCAGGTCTAACTGCAATCTGAGAAAGTGTTTTCTGAGAAACTATTTATTATACCAGAAATCCAGTAAAAAGAAATAAGTTGGATATTCTGTGGAGTTTGTAATAAAATTTTAAACTACTGCTAATCTTTCCTGTTCCTCTTCCCCAGGAGGCCTTTCTTGGCTTCTATACTAAATTAAACAGGCTTTCTCTTCCCCCTAAGCACCCTACATGGGCCCTCCTCTTATCTATTTGGTGCCTTTTTGTGAATTAGAAAAAGGCAGCCTTTCTCATGATACTTTATTTCTGTCTGTCTGCAAATTATTGTAATACAATGATTTGATTAGAGCAGGACACTCTGGTGCCATCTGCCAGAAAATTGTCCTAAGAAGTATACGAGTCACCAGGATCTGAGATGTGGGTGGTGCTCCCTCAGATGTCGTGTGTTTGTGCAGTGCACAGCCTGCTCAACTGTATGTAGTAGCCTTGACCTTATACTTCCCCTTTGGCAATTCTCATGCTCGCAATGCCCTGTTTAATGTTCATCCTGGTCATTCAACTGAGACCCAGGAGACTGGTGACTGTGTGTTGCCTGCTGTCTGCTCTTTCCAGGAGAGCATGGCATAGGAAATCACACAATACAGCCTCACAGAATTGCTTTGAATTTGAATTTTAATAAAATGAGGACTGGATATTCTAGGGTGTTCTGTTCTAGGGTATTGGAAGAGAAGTGTTCTGTTCTGTTCTGGGGTGTTGTTTAAAAGATTTCAGTTCCTGATGAAACACAATGGTTAAATATTTCATTGCAAAAAACTCATGAATACTCACTCCTGTAAATATGTAAAGGTTTATAAGCTTGTCCTTTGGGAGACTGAGTTAGATTACATGTGCATCTACAAAGTGTGACCTTACATTTAATGTTTTCTTTTTTCTGCTCATCCCCATGGCTATGATCTATGCTTTGCATAAGCATTAAGAGCTGATTAAAAATTAAGTTATCAATAATCCAAAGAATTGAAGCCACAAAAAATTAAGGAGGTTATACTTTCTCAATATAAAATTGACTTGTCTAGGGGTGGCAAAGGAGTTGGATATGAAGGGAGATTGTTGCAGGGGCAGGGAGAAATAAAATGTGATGGGCATTTTTCAGTTCTATACCTCTGAGTATATTGATTTAAAGTAATTAGAAAAGAGTTCAGAGAATATATCACCTTTTTCCAAGTTAAATTCAGGCAACAGTTTAGAAATAGTTAAAGGTAAGAAACTAATATTGAATGAGCATCCACTATGCCAGGTACTGTATGAGAGACACAACCTTGTTATTTTACTTAATTACTGCCAAGATGAATAGAAGTGAGTAATAAGTGGATTAAATTTGAGATGAATTATATGAGATCAAACACTTGGAATTTTGTATGGAATGATAAAATTAATAGCAGTGAGGTCTCCTTGGCCCTGGAATAATTTCCTAAGAGAAGTAGTCACCCTGTGACTGGGCTAATTTGAATTAAGGCTGGAAAGCTGACTGCACTGAGAAAATGAGGAGAGAATGAGACAGATGACTGGTAAGTCTTTTCCATCTCTCATTTTCCCTAACATGCTGGCTTTTGCTCAAATTGAAATTCATGATGTGGAATATATGTTGTTGCGTGTGTTTCTGTGTGCCGTTATGAAGCTGTAAGCTGAAATGTGTCTGTATTCCATTAAACGATGGTCATAGCGCAGCCAGAAAGCCCTGGTGAGGCCTGTTGGAATTCCAGAGAAGTCATCTCAAGCAGAAACTTTGTTCTCCAAGATTTTTATTAGAAACAAATGAAAGAAAACACAAACAGGCCAACGAGCGAGTGACCTGTAGCGTTCCACAAACCTCGACGCTGTGCATTCTCTCAGCCCTTCAGCACCCTGTGCTCAGTGCCAGCCTGGGTGAAGTCACTGGAGCTCTAAACCTCACGTGCTGCCTGTGATAGTGGTACTTTACACAAAAGTTTATTTTAATGTTGGAAATATGCAGAAAATACCCCTTTTCTTGGTGGCTTGCTGGGTTGTCTGCCTTAGCACATTTGTCCCAAAACCAGCCTAAATAAAATGTGTGGAATAAATATCTGAAGTTCTCATTTTATATCTGCTCATGCACTCTCCCCTGAGAGCATTCCTAAAACCTAAAAAACTTTGTTTGAAACATCTTTTCCGCCCATCCTTATTTTTTGAGAATGCCACAGAGTATTTCTAAAGAAATTGCTAATGATGATGTAATGCGCTATTACATTTGTACTATAGAGTTAATCCTGCCAGTGATAGTATTTTTACTTTTTGGGAGTCCTTTGAATTTAATCACTAATGTGTGTCAAGAAAAATGTAGAAAAGAAAAGATTATTGTTTTTAATCCAGGTAAATTTCCTCACTTGAAATGATGCACGTTACCTACAGTTTCATTATCTTCAATAAATGACAATAGCAATTTTTCCCTCTTTTTAAAATTGAGGTATAGTTAATTTACAGTGTTGTGTTAGTTTCACGTGTACAGCAAAGTGATTTAGTTTGGTGTATATATATATATATATAATATATATATGTATGTATTTTTTTTCAGAGTCTTTTCCACTATAGGTTATTACTAGATATCGAGTATAATTGCTTTTGCTATACAGTAGGTCCTTGTTGTTTACCTATTTTGTGTATAGTAGTGTGTATATGTTAATCCCAAACTCCTAATTTCTCTCTCCTACCCTCTGCCCCCTGCTATCCCCTTTGGTAACCACAAGTTTGTTTTCTATGTCTATGAGTCTATTTCTGTTTTATAAATAAGTTCATTTGTATCTTTTTTTAAATTCCACAAGTGATATCATACAATATTTGTCTTTCTGTGTCTGACTTACTTAATATGATAATCTCTAGGTCTATCCATGTTGCTGCAAATGGCATTATTTCATTCTTTCTATGGCTGAGTAATATTCCATTGTATATATATACCACATTTTCTTTATCCATTCCTCTATTGATGGACATTTAGGTTGCTTTTAAGTCTTGGCTATTGTAAATAGTGCTGCTGTGAACATAGGGGTGCATGTATATTTTTGAATTATAGTTTTGTCTGGATGTATGCCCAGGAGTGGGATTGCTGGATCATATAGTAACTCTATTTACAGTTTTTTAAGGAACCTCCATACTGTTCTCCATAGTGGCTGCACCAATTTGCATTCCCACTAACAGTGTAGGAGTGTAGGAGGCTTCCTTTTTCTCCACACCCTCTAGCAATTTTTTATTTAACATGAATTACTGGACACTTTCATTCCTGCCAACATGGACGGTGGGACAACTTTTCTCTCTGTAAAGAAACATTTTTCAAAGTGTCATATCCTCAGATTTTCGAATCCTAGGTCTGTGAAATTCATTGTAATTGACATAATTTTCCCCTCCAATTCTACAGCTAATGGGGAACGATCATTCTGGAGCAGTCAGTGCCTCAAAACGGTTAGAGTTGGTTGAGCCCGTGAGCACACTCAGCGCGTTCATGGGTTTGAAGCTAGATTGTGACTGACATGAAAGTGCCTTTGTGGTTTGCTTTTTTAGCAGTACAATAAAGCTGCCATTATAAGTGGTCAGAAACCACAAGCCAGATATTTACGTGTGAGGATCTGTTTGTAGCATTATTATATAAATACATTCTTTTCATGTCATGGGTTCTTTTTTTTATAAAAGAGTGCTTTCTTTACTGCTTTGTCTTCTACTTTCCTGTGTTACAAACATATACCCTGGTTTCTCTTCAGATCATCGAGGTTAAACAATAAATTGAATATCCAGGCAAGAAAATTGATGAAATTTTCATTTGCGGACTAGATCAGAGTTTACAAACTGGTGGCCTGTAGACCAGATCTAGCCACTGCTGTGTTTTGTTTGGCTCAAAGAATGTTTTTTAAAAATACAAATTAATTTCCCATGTTTAAAAATTGGATAATAATACACAAAATCAGATTTGGTAACCCTGGACTTGCAGTTGGCGGGGGCTGAATTCTGGCTGTCGCCTTTCACTGATCTTGTGTACACAGGTCGCCATGGCCCCATGGCCCCTCATCACCACAGCCCACCACCCTCATTATTCTTTCTTCTTTAGGGGATTACCTACGGCCCCTGGAGGCATTTGAGTTTGTGACCTGTGGACCAAAGGATTTTTTTCTTTCCAACTGAATCAAATAAGAATCTCATATCTATAATCACATTTAAGTAAAGTGTAATTGATTTTTAAAACTTTGGGTTAAATTTGTCCTTTTAGAAGTGGTCATAAAAGGGTAACAAATAGAACTAAATAAATGTGAACAAAATCGTTTAAAAATAGCCATACCATAACACATTTAAATAATTACTGAAGTTTCTTCTGTGCTCTTAAAATTTTTTAAATTATTATTTTTAATAAAAAATTATTATTTGCAGAGAAAGAGAATTAGGTAAAATGTGCACATATAACTTAATGTTGAAAATTGAAAAAAAGGAATGCTAATTTACCTATTATTCTACAGACACAAAAATCTAAACTCACATGTAAAAGTCTATCCTTGAGTTTAAATGCTAACATGTAGAAAGTTGATGCTTAACTTCTGGTTTACTAATCCCCATTAGTAGCTATTATAGAAGATAATCTAAATCAAGTTTGTACAACCTATCTGAATTCTTGTACGCCAACTCTTGACCACATTATGCTAAGTAACTCTTCCGTAATTACAGCCAGGTCTTGTGATGTCAGAGTGGAGGTGAATGAAGAACAAACTAAGGTTTGTTCCTACATAAATCAGGAAGCATTAGGGAGCTCAGTAGGGCACATGTCTACGCTGGAACTGACACCTCCCCCATACACAGACCTGGTTCAGCTGAAGCCATGGGCATCTTGCTCGGCCTCTACCTGTTTTCATCCGGAAATCCGAATCAGAATGTCCAAGTTTCCTTTCATCAACCTGGACGGGAAATCATCTCCATTCTGGTTGCTAAACCAAGTGACATTTAATGGCCGAAGAGACTGTAGATGACTCACCAGTTGGAGTCAGTCCATTATAATTGTTCCTGAGATTCTCCTGACTGTAAAGTATTATGATGAAGGTCGAGTGACTACCTTAATACACTCCCCCATGGGAGCACTCTTTTGCATCAAAGAAAATACTAGGAAAAAAACTTCTCTTGTCCTTTCCTCTTACAGTAGTATTCCTACTATTTTTTTTTCCGTAACCACTGTTCGAATTTTGCTATGTTATCTTTCATATGCTACCTCTTACCTTTTTCTTTTTCCTTCTAATTCATTATGATCATCGTGGGCCACAATGCCTCTGGGGTCACTGTGTTCACTGTGTAATGATTTAGCTCCAGTGAAGGATCACACTGTGTAGACCAGTGCCTGGGAACACTCTCTGTGTAGACCCCTGTCCTATGAAGCCCAGGATGGAAAAGGATTCATGAACCTCTGCACAAATATGCCTGTAGTCAAAAATGTACACACACACACACACACACACACACAAATGTACACAGGGGACTTCCCTGGTGGCACAGTGGTTAAGAATCCACCTGACAAAGCAAGGGACATGGATTCCATCTCTGCTCCAGGAAGATCCCACATACCACAGAGCAGCTAAGACCACGCACCACAAATACTCAGCCTGCGCTCTAGAGCCTGTGAGCCACAGCTATTGAGCCCACATGCCACAACTACTGGAACCCACGTGCCTAGAGCCCGTGCTCCGCAAAAAGAGAAGCCCCCCGCACTGAGAAGCCCACTCATCGCAACAAAGAGTAGCCCCACTCGCCGAAACCAGAGAAAGCCTGCACACAGCAATGAAGACCCAATGCAGCCAATAAATAAATAAATAAATAAATAAATAGAAAGAAAGCATTAAAAATGTACACAAAACTGTGAGTGCTGAAATGAGTGCTCAGTGGTAACCATAAGTTAATGTTACAGGTGTGTTCTGTTTTAATGCTTTTAAACTATTGATCTTGAAATACTCTTTTTAAATATTAAATTTTACTATAGGAATAAAAGTGTGATAGTTTTCCCCCTTTGTACATATTTATTAGGCCATGGTTGTTGTTGTAGCAACAACTAGACAAGGTTGAGTTTGACAGATCTCTGATTGCAAATGTGTATGGGAGCACTTCAGTTTATTTTTTCTCATTTTAAAAATTTACTTCTGTTCTTAGAAGTCATGTTATTAGCTGTTGCTCAGAAACTGTCTTTTTGCTCAGCACAGCTCTTATTTTAACCATGTTTTGCAAGATAAATGAATTATAAGTAGGTATATCTTAATAGAATGTTTTTTATTACTTTGCTAGATAAAAAACCTTATTCTCTTATCTAAAAATTTTGTAGAAAATCATATGTTCTCTTAAAACTTACAAAAATGCATCAGATATATAAATTCTTTCAGAAAGTAAAGGTAGCATATTTATGTTTCATAAAACTATTTTATGGCAATTGATATAATTTGATGCATACAGTATATTTCAAGTATATTGTTACCGGTCATGTCCTTTTTGCTTTTAGCATTGAAATTATCTCCTACGTAACATTCTTCCCTCTTCCTTCTGAAAGTGAAATTATTTATGAAATTGTGGCTTAACAACAAGAAGAGAAGGGAAAGATGCCTTTCTTACTCCAAGGGAGATATGGAGTGTCATATACTAGAAAGAGGCTCTGGACTGGAATAAGGAAATATGCATGCTGGTTCCAGCTGTGCTATAATATAAATGTTAGATGGATGGATCAGTGAATATACAGTTTCTTTGGACCTCAGTTTCCCAATTATAAAGTTTAGAACCTAGAGTAAATTATCTCCGTGTCTCCTATTAGCTCTAAAATTTCCTTATTGCATGTAAGCAATGTCTCCCTTCTTACTGGAATCCTTTGCCGTGTCATCTTAAGGATTGTTATAATGGAATGCATTTGGTACCTGTTAGTGTAATGATACTTCACCTATTTTTTATTGTTAATCTATCTTCCTCTGCTTGGAAACATTCCTTACCTAATTACACAGGAAGTCAGTAATGGGAGTTGGGAATGAGGTCTTGATTTTTATACCTTTTCTAATGCTATAACATGTGAAATTAGTTTCCATGAATTATTTGGTCCAAATCTGAAATAGGAATTTTTCATACATTTTTATGCTTGTCCCAAACTCAGTTCTTAATGTATTGGGCTACATATCTATACATTAATTTATCTGCAGAAAATATTGCTTTAATGTTTTAAAGCCACACCACACAATTAAACTCATGCTTGGTGGACATTTCCCATGCTCTGTTTATTCTATGTGAAACCTCCATTCCTGTAAATAACCTACTCAGGAAAAATTTGCAATGACATAGCTCAACTTGAATGAGAGAGAGCTAGGTTGAAAAAAAAGATGGAAAAAACATATGGGGATCCCAGCTTATCCTGAATGAGGGTTTCTGGTGGGAATTTTTTATTTTGTTTTAAATCAATTGCCAAAACATCAGGTATAGTTACATTCAAATTTAACTGATTTAATGGATTATAATTCAGACTCATTGAAATTATATCTGTGAAGAATTTTTAATGACATGGCAAGTTGTAATGTAGTAACTGAGGAAACTGAGAAAAGAAATTTTGCATTACAATTTGTTCTCAACCAAAGGGAAATAAATACACAAACATATTAACTGTGGTTTTTTCCTAGATGATGAGATTATGTGATGATGTTTCTTTCTGTATTTTTGCTTTTGAAAACAAGAAATGCAGCTAATAGTTTTTGTCAAATATTTAAAATACAAATTATGTTGTGGGTTTTTGGTTTTGGTTTTGGTATTACTACAAATTTGGAGGTTCCCATGCCTCCACTCATGATTCCATAAGAGGAACAACTCAGATTTAACTTACCCCATCGGCCTAGGGCGTGGCACAGTGGTGAGGCTGAGGGTTCAGTAGCATCGGTGATGGGAAAGAGGGTCTTAACTATGGCAAGGGTCAGCAGGTGCAGGAGATCCCACCGACACTTTTATTTACGTGCTGGGTACTAACTACACACGGGAGATCCTCAAAGAATAAGACGTATCTCAGAGTAAAAGGAACTGATAATCTTTTGCAGGACACAGGCAAAAAAAAAACCTTAAATGTAACAAAAAAGTTATATATTATAGGGGGTAATCACACACATGGGTGGAGTGTCAGCTCAGTCTGGGGGAATCCAGAGGTGATGCTTGAATCTCGAGTTGGGTGTAAGGATGGGAGGCAGAGTTGTCCAGGAAATAGCTTGTATAAAAGTCCTTTAGCATGAAACTCAGTGGTGATTCTGGGAATTATGATTATTTTAGTAAGAGTGGACGTAGAATATAAAAAAGATCAAGGGCAAACGTGGCAAGGAAACTGTCAGGAGTAAAATCACGGCCGTCTTTGAATGTGAGTTTGGCCTTTGTCCTCTGGGTGGCAAGAAGCCATTAAGAGGTTTTAAAGCTGTGGGTTTACATGAGATTCCCATTTTAGAAAGATGGCTCGTAGTGCTGTGGGGAAGGGGTAGTGAAATGGGAGGCTCCAGAGCGAAGCTATTATAAGGGTCTGAGCCTGAGGTGAAGCTGGCCTGAACCATGACAAGGGAATGAAGAGGGGGTGGACTTGAGAGACAGTGAAATTCAGACTTAACAGACCCAGTAGCCTGCTGGGTCTTTGGTGTGAAGGAGAGGGGAGACCAGGAGGAGCCCTAGGATCTGGTACTCAATAGAGGTATCATTGGAGAAGGGACTATGGGAGGAGATGTTGGGAAATGATGTTTCCGTCTGAAATATATTTAAAGTTAAGTCTTCCTCCTTTTTGGTCCTTTCTTCTTTCCTTCCCTTCTGTCTCTTTTTGCCTTTCCATCCCTTCCTTCCTTCCTTCCTCCTGCCCTCCCTCCATCTTCCTCTATCTTTTTCTTTTTCTTTCTTTCTTTCTTTCTTTCTTTTTCTTTCTTTCTTTCTTTCTTTTCTTTCTTTCTTTCTTTCTTTCTTTCTTTCTTTCTTTCTTTCTCTTTCTTTCTTTTTCTTCTTTCTTCTCTCTTTCTTTCCTTCTTTCCTTCCTTTCTTCCTTCTTTCCTTCCTTCCTTCCTTCTCTCTTTCCTCCCTTCCTTCTTCCCTCCCTCTCTCTCTTTTTTTTCTCTTCGTTCACTCAGTAAACTCTTATTAAGCCCTCACTGTATACCATGCACCATCCCAGTTGCTGTCATAGGTTCACTGTAAACCAGGCCAAGTTCCTTGAATCCTCAACCATGAGGGGGAAAGAGGCCATTTCCACAACCACAGCCGCTGGGTGTCTGACCAGGACACAGCTAGTCAGGCCTAAAAACTACTTAACTCCTTTCAAATGGCATTGCATAATATATGTTTTTGTATTTGAAAGTACCACTAATGGCCATTTTCTTTCTAGGTAGTGCCATTATTTCTGTTTTGTTTCTGAAAGAAAATTTGAGAGCCTCAGATTTACTAGGTAAGTAATTATTTAATTAATGTAATGAAAGCACTGCTTGATGAGGAAATAAGTAATTCTATCCATTAAAAATATGTGCTTTAAAAACAGCGAACAAGTTACTGAAATGGATATAGTCTCATTTAGAGGCGAACGTCATTCTGTCTTAGAACTGCCATCTGCTCTTTGACAAGAAATACATGCGCCTTGATTATGCTCTCTGCCCGTGTCACTGACCACAGCAAATGGGTGACCACCATTATTTTACAGTATTATTACTATGAATGTTACAGAATTTTTATGAACAGAATAAAATCCAAGGAAACATCTGTGTTACCTAATAGAGTGTTCCACTTCAAAGCACGTTTGATAGATTGTTGCATGAAAGTGCTACATAAAAATGAAAACCACATACAAAAATTAGATGCACCAATTAACTACCTAATTTCTATTTAGCCCTTTCCAAAAGTAACATAGAATGTTGCTGTTCAGAATTTTATTGAGAAATACAGCTATTAATGGAAAATCACAGTAGCCTTCCTGGCTGTAAGAAAGACTTCTGCTATATGGAAAAGTCATCACATATTGATTATATCTTCTACGTCTTGTTGGCAATATCATTGGTGAGAAGAATGACAGAGATTCCTACTTTCTTCCTTGACAAAATCCTGTCTGAATTACTGCTGACATATGATGAGTATGATACTTTAGGCACTTTAAATAAAGCTGTGTGTACTTGGTTCCAAGGAGATCATTAAAAAAAAAAAAAATTGAGCTTAAATGTGACACCAGTGTTGGTATGTTGAACATTTGTTTCCCTGATCATCTTTCCCTAGAGCCTAATGTCTTGAAAGAGTTTTCACTTTTTCTTTTTCCTTCTTGGTTTGATTCCGCTAGTAGAGCTTTTAGTCAACACTGTCAAATTTTCATGGTTAAAATGTTTTTCCAAATGCATTCATATATGAATTGTGGTTTTTCAAGTATATTATTTTTCTGTACTCTTTTTTTGTATTATGGTTTGTGGACTCATTTGGGGAAGTTGTATGGAATCAAAAATAAGAATGAGTAATGCCTGAGTATTATAGATTAAAACAAGTAGGTCCTACGTTATGTTTTTCATTTATCAAATGTCTTAAGGAAACTTTAAATCATTTAACCTAACATATGTCATCTTTTGTAATTAATGATTGGTTAATGTTTAAATAAATATAAGGTATTCAATGAGGTAATACAGATGGATATAAAGGAAGACTCGCCAGTTATCGTGAACCCTTGTGATAAAAAGATGGTTTAGACAGAATCCCTGCCTTCAAATAATACAGTCAATGGTAAAATATATACAGGAATACATTTTTTAAAAGCAGAAAATAATATGTATCATAATGCCTTGAGCCTTTAATTTAGAACAGGGTTTCTCAACCTCAGCACTACTAACGTTTTAGGCTGGATAATTCTTTATCATAGGGGCTGTCCTGTGTGCAGCAGGGTGTTTAGCAGCATCCCTTTTGGCCTTTACCCATTAGATGCCAGTAGCACACTCTGCTCTGGTTATGACGACCAAAAATGACTTCAAATATTGTCAAATCTCCCCTGGAGGGCAAAATTGCCTCTGGTTGAGAACCATTGGTTTAGAATAAAGAGAGATTGCTCCAGCTGGGAAGCTCAGAGAGAATTTGCTACAGCAGAGGTACCATTTGAATCAGTACCGACAGCTGAATAGGTCAGGCATGGGCCACATCCAGGCATTTGGAGAACAGCATACAGAGGGAATAACATGAGAAGTGTTGACAAATGTATAAAAAGGTAAGGCGAGTTTCTATGTAATATTGTACTATAACCACTGTCAGTGAGGATTTGGGGAAAAATTAATGAAAGTCGTAACTATAGAAAGACAAGAAATAGAAATATCAGTATATGCCAATGATTTGATTTTACACTTAGAAAACCCAAGATCAACTAAACATTACTAAACTCACTCTCAAGGGTTCAAGTCTCTATTCAACTTCTGCTATCAGCTGTGGGCCAACATGTTGCTTAATATCACTCAGTTTCAATTTGCTGACAAATATAGAAGACTGTTTTGTTTCCATTTTGTCCATGCCACATGGCATGTGGGATCTTAGTTCCCTAACCAGGGATGGAACCCGTGGCCCCTGCAGTGGAAGTGTGGAATCTTAACCACTGGACCACCAGGGAAGTCCCTAGAAGACTGTTTTAAAGGTCAAATTGGATCATTGATACAAGCACTTTGAGAAATGCGAAGCCCAGTTAATAAAATTGTTATTATTTCTATGATCAACTTCATTCCTAAGAGGTAATACTAAAAACATAACAAAAGAAATAGGAAACACACAGATGTACACCCATAACAAAAAAAAAAAACCCCAAAAACTTCTATTAATTTTTTGATTCTTTGCTAAGTTCTCTTACTTTAATAACAGCCAACATTTATTAAACATTTACCTGTTTCAGGTTCTGTTAGTGTTTTACATGAACCATCTCATTTAAATGTAGGAACAATCCATTTATAGAACTGATACTTAGGTTATTTGCCCAAGGTCATAGAACTAGTCAGTGGTGGACCAGTGTCCTAATAATGGCAGCCTGATATAACTATAATGTAATGGGTGAGGGTGAGTCTATAGTGTCAGAGAGCTATGTGACCTTTGCTAAGTTACTTAATTTCTTTAAGCCCCAATTTCCTCATGCTTAAAATGAAGTATTACCTACCTCATAGGATTAAATGAGTTCATGTATGTAAAACTCTTAGAACAGGGCCTGTCATGTAATAAGTCCTCAATAATGTCAGCTATTATTATCCTTACTACTAATACCCACCACTACTGCTTCATGAGAGGAAACCTTGATTAGGATATTTTAGCAAACTTTAGTAATCCAGGTAACATTTCACACAACTCTGGTTGAGTTTTTTTAGCCTTTTAACTTAATGCTTTATGAGCAGGGATATGTCTGATATCACATTTGTTTCATACTATAGTTAAAAGTAATCAATTCTTTAATCTAGAGTCACAGGAATAAGAAAGGATTTAGTCACCGATTCCATACCCATGCCTCCAACAGCAATATCATATGATTATCATGATCTGAGATGTAACAGCCCATTTCATGCTTGGGGAAGGACTTTTCCCCAACCATACTCAGTAATGTGTTAAGTCACATGTATTTTCTTTGGGCCTATATTGCTGATACCTTGAGAAAATTTGGCTTTTTCTTTACAGGGACTAAAACCGAACAGGGAAAAAGAGTAGTTAGTGACATTTTTCAAAAGATTAACATATAAGCATGCTAAAAATTAAATTGTCAAAATGTGCAAAAGAAAATCATTTCTTTTTCCCTGCTTCAAACAAATAAAAGTTTGTTTTTCGTGATGGAACAAATGAAGATTTTTTTGGACCGTATGGAAACAAGCTGAACTAATTTATTGCCAAATGTTGCTCTGTGGCTATGAATCTTTTCACCACTAGCCTCAAAAAATGACCTCACAAAAGCTATGTCTGAAAGCAATCGCCAACTGTTATTAACTCAATGACAGGCTTTGGACTGTGCTCTGATTCTTAGTGGACTAATAACTTTAAATTATTTTAATGATTATTTTTCTTCTAAAAAGCACTGAATTTCTCTCCCCTTCAATCAGCCAAAACTATAGTATTTTCCCCCCTTCTCTCTTAGTCATCAAAAATACTGAATCTAATATTCTGTGAGATCCTAGTTAAGTCCAGATAGCATCATCATAAAAAAAATTACAGTCAAATCATCAGCACTCTCCAGAGACCAGTAACTTGATTATTTCAAGTCACCTATAAATGTTTTCCCCAGATAGAATGTCGAGAGATTAGTAGTGAGGTGAAGACCACCTCCTTCCTTCCTTCTCCCACATGAGAGGTCAGCTTCGTTTGAAGCCAGTATCTAGAATAGTAATCTAGCCAGAAAAACCATCATTTCTGGTGGAGAGGACAGATTGGCTCTTTGGTTTTAAAATTGCCTCAAGAATGAGAGACTTTCTGATGGTAGATTTAAAACTATTTGGATTCACTGTATTATTGAGACATCCCAATCCAGGTCTCCTTCAGAATTTAGCTGCCTTAAGCCTGAGGAATCTGGAGAGATTATACTGAGGGGGAAGGCATCCTTTGGTGTTAAGAAGTCCAGTTTATGCTATGACTCCTGGTATCCCACAGAAGCAATAATAGCTGGACACCCATTGATCAGGAGGCATAGTGCAGGCTCCAAGAGAACCAGACAGCAATGTTGGGTAAAGTCAGATTAGCTGAATTTTTCAACTCTTAAGGCTACCAGAAGTCAGGTCAAGCCAGAGTCCAGAAGCTAGCTAAAGGGCAGTTAACACTAGCTGGCATTTAGCTGGAGAGTGGGGACAAAACTAAAGGAGACTTCAGGTTTTACTTAAGGAGAAGGGTAAACTGGGAAACTGGGTGTCAGTTGAGAAGAACTGCGCAAGTAGACCCCAGAGTCCACGGCTTGCACCGGTGAGGAGCTCAGCAGGCTGGAGACGCTGGTGAACAGAAGCATCAGAAGGAGCCTGATTCTAGGCTGTTTTCCCTCCACCACGTTTATATTGCAACCTCTGTCCACCAGCATCTATAGGAGACTTTTGCAACAGAACTTCAGTAGCCTCTTGAAACAGAGGCTGCATTCTTACAGCTGGATCCAGTTAAACGTCAGGCATTTCTCAGAGTATAGAATATTCCTCAAAACACTACTTCAGGATGACATAAATGGTCAAATATGTTTAGAAAATATTATGGCCATATCCTCCCTGGGGAGATTCACAATGAACACTAACACATCGAGGATCTCAGGGGTCTTCCAATAAAAGAACTACTTAAGTTTGTTTAACTCACCTCTTTCCAAGTAGATTTGGCTTGAGACCTTTTTTTGGTGGTGTGTCCATCTAATGAAACTGGGTTCTTGGGAAGACCAGTTTGGAGACGCTCTTCTAAAGGAACCTCAGGGCCAGTCAGGGACCCCAGGGACCACTGCCAGGAGGAGTCAATTCCTTCTGTCCTCTGTGGGGATGCTTCATCTAGCCTCAGGTTATGCTCAATACAACTCCTGGGGTACCACTCGCTGAGACTACAGTGTGAGTGACAGCCTTGAGTTGTCCATTCATCAGCTCTGGTCTGTTATGCATACAAGAAGCAGAAGAGTGTAATCATTGGGAATAGGTTACCAGACTTCCCTGGTGGTGCAGTGGTTAAGAATCCACCTGCCAATGCAGGGAACATGGGATTGATCCCTGGGCCCGGAAGATCCCACATTGCTGCGGAGCAGCTAAGCCTGTGAGCCACAACTACTGAAGCCCACGTACCTAGAGCCGGTGCTCTGCAACATGAGAAGCCACCACACTGAGAAGCCTGGGCACCTCAAGGAAGAGTAGCCCCTGCCCTCCACAACTAGAGAAAGCCCCCGCATAGCAACGAAGACCCAACACTACCGGAAAAAAAAAAAAGAATAGGTTACCTAGGTTCCAATCCAGCTCTTCACTTAGCTATAAAATCCCAGACAAGAGAGTTATTCCCTCTGTGACTCAATTTTCTCGTATGTCAAATGTGGCTAGTAATAATTTAATAGTATCCAATGATATATTACATAGTATATAATATACATATGGTATATGTTAGTATAGTAACATGATGGTATAGTTATTTTTGTAGGCTTTTTGTAAGAATTATTAAGTATGTATAAAGCATTTAGAATTGTGCGAAGTATTAGCTACTACTGGTACAGTTCTTATTATCATCACATTTCTGTATGACGGTGATCATAATGTAACTCTCATGTCAGCCACAATTGTCTATGAAACCTATAGTTTTAAGAACATCACTTAGAAAGAATGATTACCTTCCCTTGCTCTCCCGCTGTACCTAGTCTATCTACTGTGAAGAGCAGGGATGAGCTTGTTTCCCTGTTTTGTACATATGACAAGTTTATAGGAAGAGATTTTATTAATACTTGTATATTGTATCAAGCTAAATCTGCATCTCCCACCAGATCATTGTAGACTTTTACGTGCCTTGAGTTGTATTTGATGAGAAAATGCATTTGCTACAGGTCCGGGCATGAGGCGTTTGAACGAGGCCACATCCCTGTTTCGTGGGTGGTACCCAGCATCCTGATGTTGACCCCCACCTGCAGCTTACCCACTGTTGCCTGACTGCTCCACCTTTGGTCCCCTCCAATCGCCAGCTCTTAGTGCTCTGTGCATCAGTTCCCTGAGGTTAGCAGTGGGTGGCAAACATAGTGCTGCTAGTGTTTCTTCTTCTCTGTGTTCTGTCAGTTATGTCATTTCCTTTCTTCTGTCTTCTTTTAAGACCTTTGGAGAGAAGTCTTCACTAGGAAGTCAGGAGATGCCAGCCAAGTCCTTCCTGTCCTGCCCTTCCATTCTCAAACTGAGTTGTTATCCCTGTAGAGACAGCCCCAAGGACAGTCCCTGGTCATCCCTAGACCACAATATTAGAGATACGAGTTTGGATTAGTTTTGAAGCTTGACTCAGATGGTCTTTGATCCTTGGCAGTCAGCATCCTAAGTTGGATCTGTCGCAGGGTTCTTTGTCACGTCAGGCCTCCAGATGAGCTTTCAAACATATTTAGCTCCCCAGATTGGCCTCTTGCAGAGCCAAATTCCTGGAGTCTAGCAGGTATGATAAGTTAATTTATACCTAAAATGAGGTAAATGTGTATAAAATGAGGATACTGTGTCACAGAGGGATAAACAACTTGCCTGGGCCCTTCCAGCTAGTAGTAGCAGTGAAATTTGAGTTCTTTGGAGCCAATCTCAGCTTGGATTAGACTTCTATCCAAGACTTGACCTGAAATGTAACCATTTCCCTGGGCCAAGGGCATGTCAAGTGCTGCTTTCCTTCCTTTAGTTTCTTATACTTCCAGAGTACTCCTTTGGGCAAATGGGCCAACGTAAATGAGCAGGGTTTCTAAGTCAGAAATCTGTGCCTTTCAAAAGAAGGAATATTTGTGGCTTTCCTGAAATAAAAATAGCAGGAACTGATGTTTCATGAAGCTTTTAGGAAAAGGTGGGGTACGAATATAATTTACAGAAATTTGTTGAAGGAACTGCTAATGGCTATCTCCAACACTTCTAGGCACTTATGAAAAATGTGCACATGACTCATGAAGGAGACAGTAAATCACATAGAAAAATTAAAATGACACCAAAGAAACAAGAAAATAACATGCAGCAGCTATCCAAAACTGCCTTTGTGAATGTTGGAAGTTGCTGGAAAAAAAATATGAAGAGGAAAGAATGTGTGACCTTCTGAGCTGCCGTAGAGTTAGTTACTCACTAGACTCGCAGTAATATGAGGTTCAGGTGAGATAATACATGTGAAAAGGTACTTTGAAAGGATAATTGCAAAACTGTCAGTCATTTCATGTTTTTAAAGAGCTTTGGAAATAAAATAAATAAATAAATAAATAAAAATCAAACAAAAAAAACACTGGGCAACTAATTTGACCAGGTACTTCACAAAAAAAAAAAAAAAAAAGAGCTTTGGAATGTAGTGAAGGTCTACATTGGTGGAAATGGGCACAGTATTGCAAATGTGAAACAGGGAAGGAAGTCAGAATGTGAGCAGGGACTATATTGGGAACGGTGCTGCCTCCATAAAGTGGAATCCTATGCAGACTCTGTAAGAATGAGGCCGCCTACATGTAATGATGTGAAACGTTCTCCAAGTGTTCTGTTAAGTAGAAAAAGCAAGATACAGAAAAGTGTGTATGAGACACTAATATCACTTGTGTAAAGAAACCAAAACACATGCACTCTCACTCACACCTGCATCAAACACCTGTGAAAAGAAAACCTCAAGAACCAACAGCAGTAGCTAACTTTGCGGAGGGGACCTAGTGTGCCTCAAGGTGTGAGAGAGATTTAACTTTTCACTGATCCCTCCTGTGTGGCTTTTTTTTACCATATGCGTGTGTTACCCATTCAAAACTAAATATTTTAAAAAAGGGACTTCCCTGGGGGCGCAGTGACAGAATCTGCCTGCCAATGCAGGGGACATGCTGCAGAGCAAGTAAGCCCATGCACCACAACTACTGAGCCTGCACTCTAGAACCCGTGAGCCACAACTGTTGAGCCCACATGCTGCAACTACTGAAGCCCACGCACCTAGAGCCCATGCTCTGCAATAAGAGAAGCCACTGCAATGAGAAGCCTGCACACCACAGCAAAGAGTAGCCCTCGCCGCAACTAGAAAAAGCCTGCGCGCAGCAACGAAGACCCAACACAGCCAATAAAATAAAAATAAAATTTTTAAAAAAGAAATTTAATTGACACTAGATACAGTTAGATAAGATAAAGAAATAACTGGCAGAGGAACTCAATATAAATAAGAAATTCGGATTTCACAAAAGTGAAACATCTGTGAGACTTCGAAATTGTATTCAGTGTATTTATTCTACTTTACTATCCGAAGTTTAGAAAACTGTTTTTTTAAAAAAATGCTTTCTTTCTAGGAATGTAATATTGAACAATTATCTTATAAGATCTTTTGTTTTCCAAAGAAAGGACAGAGCTGACCAATAATTTTGTCCAGGTTCTAATATATGGTTTTTATAATTTTCTTTTCATTACAAGGTTTAATAATGTATATTGTTTTCTTTTTAAAAATTCTCATTATAAAATAGCTTTTAAAATTGTGTATATAATTTCTGTCTTCACAAACTATTACAGAATAAATTGTTACATTAGAGTAAGCTTATTTTATAGCTCCTACAATACCATGAATAGCTATTGTCTAGCTTGTGTAAAAAATCAAATGGATTCTCAGAAACTAGAGTTCAAAACTTTAAATCATTTGGTTAAGAGCAACAGGAAATTGATGTCTTCAAATTGTGAGATTTTATAGACAAACCAAATTGTTTCAGGGTGGGGTGAATGCTGGTTGTAAATTATATATGCAACAATGCTGACCTCAGTGGTGAAATAGGCTGTATTATGTTTTCACATGTGCTATCTGAAAAATGCTACCTAAATCAGTTTTTCTCAGGCTGCTAATGATTAATAAATAAGCGGTTTTCAGTTTTATTTGGAAAGGCAAGTCTCCTCCTTCAGTGGCTACTCCTCCCCTATACATTCCCTTCCTCCATTATTACATATAAGTAATGTTAAAGTGATGACAGTGACACATTCCTACATAGGTTTATTATGTGATATTTTACCGAGCTATCCCTGGAATTCTAGATTTTAAGTTGTATTAAATAAATCTTACAGCAGAGTCAGCATTCACCTTCGTTATTTCTGCTAAAAGGGCTCCAATAAATGGCAATGATTAAGGTATTCATTTACCAGAGTTTCAAAGTGTAAAATACCCAAGTATGTGTGTGTAAAGGACGCACAGATGTGAAAGTGCAGGGTAGATCATCAGGTGATGGATTTCCCCACTTCTCGGGGCTCTGCCATCTAGCTCTAGATGGACCTAGATTCATCATGCACTTAACGGGTCCATGTGGATACAAACAGCCATGTTGGATGTGTTTTCATGTCTCCATATGCACATGTTCTAAACTTCCCCATCTTTGAGGAAAGCTTCTCTGAAGAGGCCAGGATTCATCTGGAACAACAGAGAAAAATCAGAATTTATGTTCTACCCCATCCATTCCTTGGCCCTTATCCTCCCTTTAAAGGTAATGCCATCGGGTGAATGCACGATGCTATCTGGGGATGGTTCGATGAATTGTATTTTAATAGGCATGGACTTTTACAGGGACTTTTACCTATGCTTAGTCTATAGGTAATGTTTACATAAACAAAAAGGCTTAAATGTCCCTTTTCAACTTGTTTATCTTTTCAATTTTATTTAAAGGTATGACATTGGCATTTGCAGGAACATATTTATTGGTGAACTTTGCTCCAAATATAGCTCAGGCCATCTCCGCAAGAACAATACAGTATTACTTTGTTGGCTGGCAGTTCATGATGTATGTGGTAAGAATTTTAAGAATTTCACTATTCCAGAAGCGATATTACCTAGACTACTGGTATATGCAGATGTTGGAGAACTAATATAATCTTTTCTTCTCTGCATTAATATCTCATTAAAATGTAAATATATTTGACCAGTACTACAGTATTTCAAACACTAAATCAGCAGTAAAAGCATCCCTGTTTTCCGGGTATTTTGTCCTTGGGAGTGACCTATCACTGGAACAGTTTTCACAATTTAATGGAATTTAATCTGGCAAATTCCAGAGCAGCATATTTTAGGACAACTCAACATAAAAACAGACAAAAAACCTCTCTCCCCAAGTCAAAGGAAAATACTTGAAGACACATTTTACTTCACTGAATTTTATCCAAGATAGGTATTCTCTTCAAAAAAGCATTAGTTGAGACCAGTGCAATAGCCTGTCTGAGGAAAAGCAGACAGTGGGTAGGATAATACTGAGAGACATGTAAAAGAAAGAACAGAATGAGCTGATGTAGAAATTGGAAGCCACTAATTGGGATATTTTATTTGATGTAGTGGCTGTATCTGGTGGGTATAGAGAATGTGATTGAAATAGACGGTATGTAACTTGTTACAGAAGTCAGTTTAGATTGGAGGGTAAGAATATTCTAGGAAGGGCAGACAGTAAGAAGAAAACTGGGATTGTCTAGATGAGCATTTAACCAAGAACTGAATTGGTAAAATATCAATAGTTGTGAATTCAATAAAAAGAATCGAAGCACACAGAGTCATACATTTCTAGGGTTAGAAGTGACCACAAGAAGCTATCTGGTCCAGTACTCTACCATTAAAACAGGTAAAATAGTATGATCCTGCTTTATACTGATTATATAAAAGTGTGACATTAGCATTTGCAGAGACATGGAGAACTTCGCTCTCAATGTGATGTAACTCAGGATATTACAGCAGGAACTGCATGGTATTACACTATTGTGTGGCCCTTCCTAGTCATGTAACAAGAATTCTATATATTTTACCTTCTCTGATATGTAATTCTGACTACTGGGACAAAAGTGTTTACAGGGCTTTTCTCTTTATAGTTTCTCACTCTGTTCCTTTCTCTTACTCAACAGAGATACTCTGTTTAAAAAAAATTCTCATACTGTACACACCCGTTAATAAACTATACTATTTCCCTTCTAAACACCACCAAAAATTTATTCCCCCTCCACTTTCTCAGCTCCTAGTCACTCCTCACTCATCATAATCTAGTAGATCCCTCCCCACAAATTGCCAAATGGGATTGCTTCTTTTGGTCATGAGTCTTCTTGAACCTTGTGCAGCATTTCCTGATGGCCCACTCTCTTCTCCTTGCATCTTTCTCTTCCCGGGCTTCCTCAGTTTGTTCTCCCTGTTTCTCTTCCTCCTCTCTGATCCGTCCATCCTAGGCTCTTGGTAGGCACCTCCTTCTCTTCTGCCATTCACTCTTATCTCTTTGTGCTACAGACTCACCCAGGGTTTTCTATGGTGATCTCATTGCCTACTCCACCACCATCATTGTTTAGAAAGACTTCCAAATCCAAACCTGCATCCCCTTCCCAGATCTCTTCTGAGCTGCAGAGAAGCTCCACTTATTTTTTTTTAAGCTCTTTGTTGGAATATGATTGCTTTACACTCTTGTGCCAGCTTTTGAGGTACACGAAAGTGAATCAGCTATATTTATACATATATCCCCATATCCCCTCCCTCCCGCGACTCTCTTCCACCCTCCCTGTCCTGGCCCTCTAAGGCATCACCCATCATCGAGTTGATCTCCCTTTGTTATACAGCAACTTCCCACTAGCTATCTATTTTACAGTTGGTAGTGTATATATGTCTATGAGAAGCTGCACTTATTACTCATCCCTGCCTGGATGTTCCATAGATTCCACAAAAGTAACATCTCAAAAACTGGACTCAATATCTTCTCCCCTAAATTCCCTCCTCTCTTAAATTGGAAGGTTCCCCTTACCTCTGCCCTCCATCAACTTTAGGACTGGGCTTCCCAATTCAGAGTAGGCTTCCTCAAGTCTGTCATACTCTGTGTTTCCCTCTCCCCTTTTTATCTTCCTGCTTGTCCACCATACCCAGTTCTTTAACTATTAAAGCTTTCATCAATCAAATCTAAGCACTAAGACTCACTGAGCATTTCGTGATAGTCTAGACTTGAAGTCCTACCAACACATTATTATTCTTTGCCTACAGGCAAAACAAATTCTTCATCCGGTAAGAAAAGGGTCATGGAGTCTGTGACCAAAAAATTAAAAGCCTGAGCTGAATCCTTTGGAGATTAAAGATGTATCAAGACTTATTTCCTGGAATAAACAGCATTGTTTGATGATGATGTATTTTATATTGTTTTAACACCAGAGAAAACATTTTAAAAGAACAAAATTACTTATAAACCTTATAGTTCCACAAAAAAGTACTCTGAAATTAATTGCATTCTTCCATTTTCCAAAGTTAACTCTTCATTCATTCATTTATTCGCTAATTCATTCAACTTATTAGACATCTAGAATATGGAGGAGAATTCCTGAAGCAGGAATTTTATAATCCTGGGAGAGACCCATATTCCTGTAAAATAATAAAAGTATATTTGAAAGTAAATGTCATCAAAAATGTAAATAACTCCAGATATTTATAAGATAACATAAAATAAACCTTTGATAAAGTCACATTTGAAGAATACTATTGGCATTAGACTTTTAGGGGAATAGATCTATATTATCTTAGTTTATCTCAGTTCGGAATTTAATCCATTATATGTTGCATCTCTAAAGACCCTAGAAGTTGTCAATTACATACTAAGATCGTGAGCTGAAGTTTGGTTTAAATCTGTTAAACATCTACGTAATTAATATTTAATCCTTTGATGCGGCAGATTCTGTGCTTTTTCTGAAAACCATAATTACAAAGATCATAATTACAGTAATTAAGATGATCCTTTGAAGTATCATTCATCTAACAGTTTTTGTATTACACTGAGTATAAATGCAACACCTGAACTGCCTTTTGGGGCTGATCAAATAACTAATAAAAATATTTTAAAGTAGGAATAAATTTTACATATCTCAAAAGGGCATTGTAAAGTCATATTGCAGACTAGTTAATAGCATCTCCTTGTATCATGTGTTGACCTGTCCCGGGTCAATATCCTTTTTCCCTTTAAGGCTTACATGAAGTGGAAGCCTCAGCAGCAAGGCTCGGGAGCCTACCATCTGAGCTGGGACTGCTGTGGGCAGGAAGAGGATTTGAGAAGCCTGGTGTCTACAGGCCAGAGAGGAGTGAAGTGTCCTTCGCCCACCCACTAAAACAGACTCTCCCACCTGCTGCTTGCCAAAAAACAACCAGGTTTTCAAGGTCAAACTAGCTTGGAGAGATGCTGTAAAACATACATGGCCCCCTGAAATTCATCATCTCCATTAGCAAGTTAAAAACTAGGAGCCCTTTAGGAAAGAGACAGGGTTAACCTTGTTAATCCTGCCCTACCCAGGCTTCTATGACCACGAGGCCCTTTTCTTGAAGGGCCTTTTTTGTTGAGTAGCAACTGTTAACGCCTCTGCAGAACCCACACGAGAGAACGTGGCTCTGAGCCTCAGTTTCTTCGTATTCTTTGGCAAGCTTGACTGTGGCTCTTTTTGCCCACCCAGATTTCCCCACAGACTATTCAAATGGAAACCTCTGTTGTGAGCATAGAATCCTTCACAAAATCTGCATGGCGCTCATTTTCTCTCCACTGGACAAAGAATTAAATCAGTAGAAGCAGGGGCCCAGCCTGTCATTTGGTGTAAGTCTCTACCCCAAAGCCGATTATTAAGTCAGCCTTTCTGGCAAAAGCCGCTTCAACAACCCACCCACAGGTGTTAAAACCTGAAGGGAGAAAACTGTGTTTAAACAAGGCCCCCGTGTCTGTTGCATGTTCATCTGCTTTGTTGTCTGAATGTAAGTAGCATTTGCAGGTCTGCGCTAGGATGCGCTTTGCAGCCACAGTCGCCAACCTCACTGAGCAGACAGCCCTGTGCCTGCTCCGACCACGTTCCGTCCTTCATCTGCACCACAGCCCTAGACAATGGCAGATGGGGAGAGTGAGTTAGGGAGGTGCAGTGACTTGTCCAAGGTCATGTAAATACTAAGTGGCAGAGCCAGAACTCAAAACCAGGTCGTCCACCTCTGGGGTGCACACTTCTATTCATTTCTCCACGCACCTCTCCATGCAGAGTTAATACAGGCTCACCTCTGAGTGTCAGAGCTTTGTCCAGGCTTGGCCTTAGAAAGGACCTTTTCGGAACTCATTTCTTTTGGACAAGGAAGCTATATCAAAGGCTATACTTTCAGAGAGAACTTTGTGGGAGAAGAGGAGGTGAACGCAGGCTCAGATTGTGGTAGTGGGACTAGGGTTTCCAGTGGTGAACCTTTGTGTATCTCTTTTGTCACGTCATCCCATGGACTGCCAGTGCTCTTTTTACCACTGAAAACAGGGTGATGAATGCCTTTAAACCAAATTGGAGAATGAATCCAGAAAACCCAGAATCAATTCAGAGAACTCATCCTGAAGATTTTGTTCCTCTGGAAGGACTTCAGGTACCCAAACATGAATTCATTTCCTATTATTTCCATAACAAATGGTCACAAACTTAGTGGCTTAAAACAACACAAACTAATTTTCTTACAGTTTTGAAGGTCAGAAGTCCAACACGGGTCTCACGGACTAAAACCAAGGTATTGGCAGAGCTGTATGTCTTGCTAGCGCCCCTGGGGGAGAATCTGTTTCCTTGCCTTTTCCAGCTTCTAGAGGAGGCCAGCATTCCTTGACTTGGGTCTTTCTCATGTTACATCTCTCTCTGACCACAGCTGGGAAGGTTCTCTGCTTTTAAGGACCCTTGTGACTACACTAGGCCCACTTGGATAATCCAGGATAATCTCCGCATCTCAAGGTCCATAGCCTTAATCACATCTGCAAAGCCCCTTTGCTGTGTAAAGTAACATAGACACAAGTTTCAGAGATTAGGACATGGACATCTTGGGATTGGGGGGAGGCATTATTCTGCCTACCAGAACTGTACCACCTAAGCCCTCTGAGCCTTGGTTTCCTCATCTGTAAAATAAGGATAATAATAGCACCCGCCTCCTGAGGTGGTTGTGAGGATTCAGTGAGTTAGTACAAGTAAAACGCGTGGAGAGCATGCACTGTGTGCTATTATTTCTGGCCTCTGCGAGAGCAGTCAGCAAAGCAGCCTCCTCCTGGGTCGCAACAACCTGCAGAAGTCGCAGCTTCTCTGATATTGATTTTTTCAGAGAGGTGGAAGAATGTTGCTAGAAAAAAAAAATCAGCATTAACTCATGCTGCTTGAATATTTTATTCCTGGGAGCTCCCTGATCTCTTGGTACATGACAGAACCCAAGGCCACTACAGTCATCCTGTGAATAATAGGAGCTCATGTTTTACTGATCTGAAGCCACAGAGATGGAGTTTATAAAAAAGTCATACATGATTTTTAAAACTGACAACTACTATCATCCCCCTCCCCACAAAAATTAATAATCAGCACGGTGACAGATTTAGCTACTGTGCTCTGTGCCTCAGCGCGGGAAGAGCTTGCTTCCCTCCAGCAACAAATACAGTGGTCCCAAAGGCTGCTGGGAGCTGTCTGTAACTGTATCACATGAGAAACGGACACCTGTGGGTGAGGGAAGACGAAGCCAAGAGGGATGTTCTGGTTTTGATGGCAGCTTTCAGGAAGACAAAGAGATAGGAGTTGAATAGCTTTTATAGCACAACTTGATTAAATTAAAGGTCTGGCAAATAAGTGCTATAAGGAAACGTTAAAATGATTGGTTTAATTTGCCAGGAAAAGAAAAGACTAAGGGATGAGTTAATCTTCCATATTAGATGAAAAGGTTTTTAAATGAGGAAGATATGGTCCTGCTGCTTTCCGTGCCCACAGAGGATTAAGGGGAGAAACAAACCAACAAGCAAAACCTTGAGTTGGAACAGTAGAGACTTATGTTTATTTAGAGAGGGCTCCATAGATAAAATGCAGTCCTGAAAGTAGTGAAGTCCCTAACTC